>NC_068303.1:19609372-19925526 GCF_025860055.1 Xyrauchen texanus | reverse complement strand
TTACCAAGAAGTGTTTCCCTGCTCATGGCGCTCAATCAAACCCACCATTCATTTCATGTCTAGCCTCTTGTGTCTAAATGGGGGCAAATCCACATCACCATTTTCCAGCATCTAGTGGAAAGCCGTCCCAGAAGAGTGGAATCTACTATAGCAGCAAATGGTGGACCAACTCTATATAAATGCCCATAATTAAAAATATATATATTTTCAACAAGCACTTATGGTATAGTGTTTAAAGGGGTCATGACATGGTTTTTTTTATTGTATTATTATGTTCCCTTAGGTGCAATTATAGTATTAATATATTTTTTTTTAAGAAAAACGTTTAAAATCTAGTGATTTATGACCTTTTCCCAACCTGTTTCTCATCCTCTGATTCAAACAGTCTGTTTTGGGGGCGTTTTCCATTTAAGACTTCAGTGTTAACGCCCACTGTTATGATTGGCTAACGTCAGTGCCTATGTATCAATTATTGACGCCCCAGCCAGAACAATATGCAAGTAAACTAAGTAAAAACACTGTGATTATTCATAATGAATGAAATTGCGCTTTAAAAAGTAGTTTAAAGTTTAAAATAGATTACTTACAGTTTGCGTCGTCGTTGTTCCCAGAATAGTCGGCACGGACTTATCTTTGAGCAACAGTTTTCTGGCAAAGCCAGCATCATATTGAGATTTGTTCTCAAAACAGTCATCCTTAAAATGTACAGAACAAACGCTTAAGTTAACACTGCCGTGACTGGGTCGATCCGCAAAAAATAAACTGCATCCATTTTTCCCTGACGTCTGGATCTTTCGGCAGCTTATTCAGAGGTTTTGTTTGACCACAGCCAGGAACAGCACATCTGTGTGGCATCGTAATTTTCCTGTGCACAAGTAGTCTCTGTCAGAGCTCGCTGTCCATCGACTGAACACTTGTGAGGCGCACGGCGATACTGAAATGAGCGTAGTTGTCTTGCGCTTATAAGCGTAGTTATGTTGTGCTGGAGGCGGTCATATGCAAACGCTGTTACGTCACTTCTAACCGACACGTCACTTCTAACCATGAATCCAGAACGAGCTGTATTTTGAGCTTGATTAAATAAATGATTCGTTTAGAATGGGGAGGACGTCTTAAAATATTAAACTTGCAGGACGTTTTAATGATACAAAGACCTCTTATATACCAAAAGATCAAGGCAAATTTGGTTTCTCATGTCATGACCCCTTTAAGCATTCACATTATCTTTGCCACGCAGGGCTCCAGACTGCACCTAAATTGTTCTTTTTGCAACAATTTTTCCTTGCCAGTGCAACTACATTTTTTTACAGGTCGCACTGGTGTGTCTACAGAGTTGGCCTACTCTCTCGCTTTATCCATTTTATGTTAAGCAACATCGAATGGCAAATACATTAAAAAGGAAAAAATAGTACTCTTCGCTACCCAGATGAGAATAGACAGAGCAGCATGAGCGCAGAGCAGGTGCGTTTACTCGAGGCAGGTGCGTTTACTCGAGCACCGCAGATCATTACAGCATTGAGACCCAGTGAAAAGCATGGCGTGAGTCGCAAATCCCATATGAATTTGTCAAACCTCTATGAAAACCCTTGATGTGTAAACTAAAACCACATTAAAATGCCCAACATTCTAAACAGCGGTTAACAGGAGAAAACACATTATTAGAAGAATTTTCATACATCACCACCCCTAAAAAATTACCATGAATTTACCATGGTAACATTAAGTGTATTAACTACAGTACTTTAGGCAGAAATATATTCATAATAAATATTATCATATTACTACTTTAGCTATATTAGATTTATAATAGGCTACATTAGGGGAGTAAGGGAATATAATTTACAATGTTGGCAGTTTCTAAATGTTTACAGTATGTTTTATATTTATACTTTAGTTTTTATATGTGTTAAGGCTACTGTTTTTCATTACAAAAATGCCATAGTTTGTTTTATAGAAGTGTTGTTACTTTTAACTAGTGAAGATGCTTGGATTTACCTGTGGTTAACATGGTCTTGTGACAAATACCTCTTAAAACTACACTCACTGAGCACTTTATTTGGATCACCTGTACACCTTATTCATGTGATTATCTAATCAGCCAATCGCGTAGCAGCTGTGCAATGCATAAAATCACGCAAATACAGGTCTGGAGCTTCAGTTAATGTTCACATCAACCACTGTGGCATGATTGTTGGTGCCAGATGGGCTGGCTTGATTATTTCTGTAACTGCTGATCTCCTGGGATTTTCACTCACAACAGTCTCTAGAGTTTACTCAGAATGGTGCCAAAAACAAAAAACATCCATTGAGTGGCAGTTTTGCGGACAGCAACACCTTGTTGATGAGAGAGGTCAACGAAGAATGGCCAGACTGGTTCTAGCTGACAGAAAATCTATGGTAACTCAGATAACCCCTCTGTGCAATTCTAGTGAGCAGAATAGCATCTCAGAATGCTCAACAGGTCGAACCTTGAGGCGAATGGGCTACAATAGCAGAAGACCATGTCGGAACTTTCGTGAATTAGAACCATCGTGTTCATAATAAAGTGTTAAGGGGAATTGCAAAATAGAATCAATAGCTTTAAAACCTTGCTTTTACATTTGTCAAAGCAAGCTTTTCTTTTGTGGAAATATTGTTCTCTTGTAATAATCTCTGATTATAGGAAAATATAACAATAATAATATCATGTTCTTAATTTGTGTCTTTAAATTTTTCATTTAATAGGCCCCAAAACCCCACCCTCCATCGGAAACTAACAAATGAGATGGTGGTGCCAGTGCCATCGCTCTTAAATATTAGTCTGGAGCCCTGCCATGTACTGTAACTTTACTGCAACTAGAGGAAATCAATTTTTTTTTTATTTTAAATAAGTTGATTTGGTGATTGCTGGTGTTTCTAAAGGCTCTGATGGATGAGATCCTAATGCTCCAGGATGAAATCAGTGCACTACAGGCCTGCTTTTCCCGGGAGCTGCAGTTGGATGAGGACAGTTTGGAGGCAGATGCTGGTGACCAGCTGGCCCTGCAGTCAACCCTCACTGTACTGGGAGAGCGCATGGCCACCATCCACATGAAGGCCTCTGGCAAGCGCCAACTTCTGGAGGTGAGAATCATTACATGCAGAGAAATTTGTAACTTTTGTTTATTGAGCCTGATTTCTACCTGATGATTGTACATTTGTAAATAAGATATATTCCAGGATATATTCCATTAGATCTCAGAATATATTTTTGTATGTTTTGTATTTACTGGCAGACTGCATCTTTTTGGTGGTTGATGGTGACTGATATGTGTTTTTCAATGGTGGAATGCTGATGCTGATATTTAGAGAGCAGGGTGATTGTCCATTGACACAGATTTTGAAACAGATGCCTTTGTTCAGCTAAGCAAGCTCATTGCCAGTAATTTCAAACTAACCAAATATCAGATGATTAATTGGCCTAGCTGATGGCAGGCTTGGGTTAATTAGGTGCCAATGAAATTAACATACAAAGAATATATTACATTTTCTAGCATTTCTAAGAGACAGCTGGTTCTCATTCACTAATAATTGCGTGGATTTTTCTTCTGCCTGATTCACAACAGGTTTGTACGCTCATGAATTTGTTCATGCCCTTTTTCTAATGTGAATGAATACAGAATATTCTAAATGAAGGAGTGCGTGCCTAAAGTTAGTTTGCGTAAAACACAGCCAAACCATTTCCATAAATGGCTTTCAGCACCACTGCACATGTACAGTTTTAAATGTGATGAGAAAGATGCCAAAAAACATACAGTTAACATTCACACTGTAAAACAGCACTGTACAACTTTACAATTCAGAATGATTTTATAGTATCTACCGCATACCTACTGTAGATGTCGTGAAGCACTGTTTGAGCAGGAGGATTTATCTGTGCTTCATCGTCCACTAATTCAGGCTGTATGTGTGGTCAATACGGCAGTACTCGACATAGGAAGAATTCCGTGGCAGCTCTCCCACTTCGCCTAAACATTTCACAATCAATTCACGATTTCACATTGGTGTGTGTGTGTGTGTGTGTATATATATATATATATATATATATATGTATATATATACTATTTTATATATCTACACTCACCTGCCATTTTATTAGGTACACCTTTACACCTACGTATTCATGTGATTTCTAATCAGACAATTGTGTGGCAGCAGTGTAATGTATAAAGTCATGCAGATATGGATCAGAAGCTTCAGTCAAGGTTCACATCAACCATCAGAATGGGGGGAAAAAATTTATATCAGTGTTTTTGACCGTGGCATGATTGTTGGTATGGAATACCAGGAGTGCCATTTACTAAATAATTAAGGAATATATTGTCAATCTATTAATTTGAAAATAAAAATATGAATACATTATTGTCCAATGGACAAATAAATAGACACATTTAGATGTGAATAAATAGACAGATTTAAATGTACAAGCAGTTTTCGTTATATTATTGGATCTGCGAATCCGCACATAAGCAAAGGATGCGAAGCATATCAGAAGTTAATGGTGGCTTGTTCACTGTTGCTGTGAAATGTTGAATGTGGCCCTACCTGATTGTGCACAGTGATAAGTGTCCAGGGTGGGAGCTGGTAATCATGACCCGACCTGCGGCCCGAACTGAAACACACAGAGCAACCACCATTTGCCTCACCCTACTTCACTGCTTGAGGTGCCGAGCCGATACCGCCAGATCCTGTACTAAAGCGGCTGTGGCTCAGTTGGTAGAGCGGGCCACTAATCGCAGGGTTGGCGGTTCGAATCCCAGCCCACACGACTCCACATGCCGAAGTGTCCTTGGGCAAGACACTGAACCCCAAGTTGCTCCCAATGGCATGGCAGCTCTGCAGCCATTGGTGTATGAATGTGTGTATGAATGAGTCACAGTGTAAAGCGCTTTGAATACCGTTCAGGTTAAAAAGGTGCTATATAAGTGCAGACCATTTACTTTCCACCCCATGAGATCCAAATTGGTGCCGTTTGTTTGTGCTGATTTGTGCCATTAAAAGAAACACTGTAACTATTTCCCTTCCTTACATATAGCAAGAAACTTTTCGGAAGCAGTGACGTCATTCCAAACTGCACCGAACCAGTGTTGCTCGATTGTGCTCGATTTGTGCTGTTAAAAGAAAATTCATAAGGTTTTCCTTTCTTTGTATTAAACTAAATACTGTACCTTCTGTGCATGGTGAGATCATCCACCATAAGCACTGGGACATGATGAAACTTTGCTAAACTGTTTCTGTTTATAAAGTTATCTTTCATTTACACATCCAGAAAGTCTTTTTGTTTTCTTCCAGTATAAATTGTTTCCTTTCACACAATTCTGGCAGTGAAGGGGTAAAACACTTGTTGGTTATTGCTTTTTTTCTCTCTGAAAATGTCTGGCCTAAATCTTGGCAAACATCTTTGACAAGTTAATTGCCATTATCTGTGTCAATTAAATTTTGCCTATAACAATCGATTCAGGTACAATTAAAATGTAAATTCATTCAAAATTCAAAATTTTGAATCCGTAAGACCCAGACTACAATTGTAAAAGAGGGATGTGTTAAAAGAAGGTGTACATTGTATATTTACTGTGTGTATTGCTCCTGTCAGTCAATAAACATCTTTATGAAGATGAGCACAACAAAAACCCAAACTTTATTTGCGGCATTATTAAACAAGGGCTTAAATACACAAGGGAAAACAAAGGAATGAGGAACACCTGGGGAAAAAATCAGGGTCATGACATGGACCCCGCATGTGGAGGCTCATGCTACTCTCTGTGATCCACGCACAACTAACCACGTGCCCCATTGAGAGCGAGAACCACTGATCGCAACCAAAAGGTTGTTACCCCATGTGACTCTGCCATCCCTAGCAACCGGGCCAATTTGGTTGCTTAGGGGACCTGGCTGGAGTCACCCAGCACACCCTGGATTTGAATTCGTGACTCCAGGGGTGGTAGTCAGTGTCAATACTCGGTGAGCTACCCAGGCCCTAATTTGTCATGTTTTTAATGTCCTGACTATACACTGTGATCAGTTGAATTTCACTTTGGTGAACATTTTGTGAAATTATGGAATTTATATCCATAAGAGCAAAATCTGTACATTATTCCAAACTTTTGGCTGCCAGTATATATATATATATATATATATATATTAATATATGTATATACAGTATACCGTATAGTGTGTATCATTTAATTCATGTTTATAAGGACACCAGGAATATGTGATTTTTGCTGACATGTGGTTTTAGTTGTTACTAAATTGTATTTAGTAAATTAAATTATAGAAGTATCATGATTTGTTTGTGAAAACATATGTACACACATTTAGTGAATGAGGCCCATGCTTTTTTTTTATTTGCTCTCATACCACAAATGACATACATGCCCAAACACATCCCCAGGAAGCACAATTAAAGAGAGTGAGAACAGGGGCGTCGGACTGGGGGGGTAAAGGGTACCGAGTACCCAGGGCCCGAGGCAGGGGGGGCCCCTTAGAAGTCAGTTTTCTATACATACATATTTGGTACGGGGCCCAGCAAGATGGTTTGTACCCAGGGCCCAAAATTTGGTGCTACGCCCCTGAGTGAGATTAGGGGAACACCACAGGTAGCTGGTAGCATGCTTTTTTCCCACAATTATTATTTAAGGGATAGTTCCCCCCAAAACGTTTAAATTCTCTCATTATTTTCTCCCTCATGCCATCCCAGATGTGTATGATTTTCTTTCTTCACTTTCTTTGCAAACACAAATGAAGAATAGAAGAATATCTCAGCTCTGTAGGTCCATAAATGCAAGTGAATAGTGATCAGGCCTTTGAGGCTCCAAAAAAGGAGATAAAAATGATCTATATGACTCCAGTAGTTTTATCAATGTCTTCTGAAGCGATCCAGTTGGTTTTCGGTGAGAACAGACCAAAATATTACTCCTTTTACACTGTACATCTTGCTAATGCAGTGTCTAGGCACTGTCATGATTTCAAGCTTGATTACTAGTGCTTGATGCATACGCAGAGTGCTAGATGGCGCTATAGGAAATACAATCAAGCTGGAAATCATGAGCACCAAGGAGACTGCTGTTAAGTTGTACAGGGAAAAAGATTTACATTTTGGTCTGTTCTCACCCAAAACCAACTGAATCGCTTCAGAAGACATTGATTAATCCACTGGATTCTTATGGATTATGTTTACGCTGCCTTTATATGTTTTTTGAAGCTTCAAATGCCTGATCACCATTCATTTGCATTGCATGGACCTGCAGAGCTGAGATATTCTTCTAAAAGTCATACATATCTGGGATGGCTTGAGGGTGAGTAAATGTTAAGAGAATAAAATTATTTTTGGATGAACTAACACTTCAGCCTGGGCAGTACTGTGTCGGTACTGTTTAAATAATTAAAAATGCCTCACCAACTATACAATGAATTATTTAAAATAAATGCTGACATACCTTACTCTATATCTTTATAACAAATTATCTGTTGTCAAAAGTGAAAAGTAAAAGTTAAATTTAGGATAAAGCTTGACTGGATGCAGCCATAATTTAGTCTTCTCTGTCATGTAGGAGCGATTGAATGAGCAGTTGGAGGAACAGAGGCAGGAGCAAGCGCTACAGCGTTACCATAGTGAAGCAGAAGAGCTTGACAACTGGCTGCTGAGCACACGTGCCACACTGAGCTCCTCTCTACAGCCACACCCACAGGACATGGACATGGAGGAACAGCTCATTGACTGCCAAGTAAGAGCCAGTGCTTTCACATCATAGGCTTTATTCAGAGTAGCTGCACAAATACAACATTTTGGTGTTTGGTTATTTGTAGAAAAACCTGAAAAGTGAAATGTGATTTTTATGAACCTAATCTAAACAACATCCATTTGTGGTTTGAAATCCGATTAAAATCTGAGTTCTGTTACATTTGTACATTTAACACATTTGTACATTTATTTTAAATAGTCAGATGGCATGACTTTAACGGCTGTCTGAATTACAGTAAACTATGACCTCAAATTCTGTGTTTTTGGTTTTGGCCATGTTTCAAGCAAATTAAATAAAGATTTCACTGAACAAATCTGTCCATGAGAAAGTCATATACACATTCCTATGTCTGCCAATCATCCTGGTAGATGATCATGTCTGGAGTCACTAGAGCGGGCCATAGTAAATCTGATTAGCTGTGTGGTTTTGTCCCATTCTGTTGGTCGATAGGATTTGGGGTTTATTCCCATGTCGTCATGGTCCCACAATGCATGTCTGTATTCTTTCAGGAGACACAAACATGTATATTTTGTGTTTTGATTAGAGGGCTAAAAGAATCAGGTTGACCTATAACCTGAGAGTTAGACTCTTTGTGAGAATCGTGGGTGGCCCTGACCCAGAGTGGATTGCTGTTAATGATTTTCCATTCCTTACTCAAGAGTGCTGCAGGCTCTCTCCACTATTAACTGGTATTTAGTACTGATCAGCCCAGATCTATTCAAAGTTCTGTTTTTTCACATTACCTACTCTGAAAAAGTGTACCCTTTGTCTGCTGTAGAATAGCAAAGATCTAGATGTCTCATATAATTAGCTTAAGAAGATTATCATTCACTGCAAAACACAATTCTCCAGTCTGCACCTTGTTGAGTGTTGGACAGTTACTTTTAAAGAAAAAAACGCAACCACAATATAAACTAAAATATTAAATATATTAAAATATCAAACATAAAAATATATTTTATAATGAAGACTGTATATAAGATTGTATTTTCATTGCACAAAAACATACTTTTTCTTTAGATGAGAAGAAAAGAGAACTGTGACTTAAACTGACAGCCCTAAATAAAGGCTATACTGTCAAAGTCATACAGTATATTGCCAGATACAGATATATTACATGCAGATATACAAATATATTCCAAATCAACAGAAGCTGTTTTGAAGTGTTGTAAGCTCTTTTCCTGGTGTAGAACATGTTACTGGAAATCGAGCAGAAGGTGCTGTGTCTATCTGAGCTGTCAGTGCACAGTGAGAGTTTACTGATGGAGGGGAAGGCAGGTACACGGGGTGACGCTGAGCAGCTCTCCGTCAAACTACACAGCCTCAAATCCAGCCTGCAGGAGCTACAGCGCATCCTCCAAGACAAACAGACCCACATCCAGGTGAAAGACACTCAAACCAACTCAAACATTCAAAGAGGGAAGGGTCATCTAAGACCTGTAGAATTGAGTACATTTATAGTTCATTAAGGGTCAAAATACTTTTAGTATAAGTATCAGTATAAGAACAACTGGAGGTAATTTAAGTATATGGGAATCAGAAGATAGGGTAAATACTCTACATGTAGACACACTCCAATACAAACACTAAAATACACATACATCAATAGATGCTTTGTTAACAGCAGTACAATAAAATGTCAAGCACTGTTTATTGTTTTGAATGATGCAACATCAACACCTTTTACAAATGTGTGCCACAAGTCTATTATTTCAATCTGCTTTAAATGTAACTGCCTGATGCAAGCTGAAATCCAAATGCTTTTGTCAGTCATGCTTGAACCTCTACCTATATGTTTAGGGGATTTTTTTAGCAGTGGTTTTATCTTGGTTAAAAAATAAACAAATTCAAAAGTTTTACAGTATATATTAACATTAGTTAATGCACTATGAACTAGCATGAACTAACAATGAACAATTTTATTTAACTAACATTACCAAAGATTAATAAATGCGGTAAAAAATATATACCTAATACATTAACTAATGCTAACAAAGAGTACCTTATTGTAATGGTTCATTGTTCATTGTAAAATAATTTTCCGAAACAACATAAATTTATAACAGGAAGACCATGCTGGTTGATTAGCATTTTTGCTTGTGAACAGCAGGCATATGCTAGTCAATCAAATGGCTAAATCAACTTGGAAATACATGCTGGTCTAAGCTGGTCTTTTTAGCAGTGACCTACAGCACTCAACAAATTTATGCTGACTCACGTTTGAATGGGCTTGCTTTTAGAAAAAATTAAATAATATTTTGTATCAAAACAATACAATACTTCAAATAGGCATATTTTTTCAGCTTTTTCATACATTTATGTCTATAACAGACCTCCGTCTCTTGTTTTAAGGGCTCCCTTCAGGAACAGGAGGACATTGAATCAGACTTGTCTCCATCTCAGAGCCCCAATATGATGGATTGGCTGAGTCAAGTGAGATCCACACGTAGCCAACAGCATCAAGACACAGTGCAAAGACAGAGGGTATTGAACTAGAATCAAACTACTGTAAAGCAATAACATATAAAAACATTATATATATCACTATATAGTATGTGTAATTTACAAGTTGTTGAAATAGTCTTTAGGTAAAAATCCTAACATTTTGTTCAAACCAGATGCAACTTATTCACTTTATGACACAATCAAAGCCAATCACGAGATATTATTGTTTAATGTACAGCTATGTGAAGCAGGATTTTGTACTAATTCAATTTCACTGTGGGAAGGGTGTTGCAGAATTAGAATGGGGAATGGAAGGCTTTGTATCTCTTGTCACCCTGTCATGCCTATTTATTACACAGTGTAAGACTGTGGATACTTGCATTTAAATGTGTCTATGTGCCTGTTTGAATTTTTGGCATCTTATATGTGATGTAGGAATTAGAGGAGAAGCTTGGTGAACAGAAGAAGTTACTACAGTCTGTAGCATGTAGAGGAGAGGAGATTCTCTTACAGAGAACAACATCTAATGGAGAGAGGTTTGTCCCGCCCACTAGTCTACTATCTCTCTGTCAACATGTGCACATCTTTCTCTCACACAATAGAGCTGCTCTTCTATAAACATTCTTGAATGACAGCATGTACACTGTACAGAGCTACAAATATAATGAACATATTTCTTCGCTCTGTAGTTCTCCTGCAGAACAGGATGATGGTCATTGGCCTGAGAGCATGAGCGCAAATGATCAGATGAGAGTCAGATGGGAAAACCTGAACAAAGACCTTACAAACAAACTGCAGCTGTCACTAAACACAATTGAGCAGATGCCATGTAACACGGTACATAATCAACCTCAACACTACACTTTAGTTTTGTCTGCAACATGTTAGAACTACATTGCTTGCAAAGGTGACTCTTACTTCCTAATAACATCTTGCTCCCTCTTCACTATCATTAACCTTCTGAGACATGAGCATGACTGCTGTGTGCCTCTTTGATTTGTAACTAGTAGCCCCTAGGAAAAATGCCACAAAATATATATATATATTTTTAGACCAAATAGTTCTCCTAAAAATGTATGTCCACCTATGTGGACAGTTGTGAAATTTTAAATAATGCCAAGCTATAGAAAATCTTTTATTAAATTGTTTATTTATGTTTCCAGGAGCGTTGGTTATTCATGTTTTTGAGACGTTACAAACATTACATCAGAAATTAGCATAAATAATTCTGTTTTAAAGTAATGGCCAGCATCACCAATCACTGCCAACCATGTTCTAATAAAATTATACATTATAAATTCTGAATCTATGTACTGATTACCATTGTCCCATGTCTGCCAAACATGCTGAGTGGTCCAAACATCATCTGCAGCCCGAAACTGTACTTATGACAGGATGTTAGGAGTGAATGGACTTGGCTGCATAGAAAAGCTATATGATGCTCCCTAATTAGGGAATTACTTAACCTCCAGTGTGCTGTCTGTCTGCACTGGACTCAGAACAGTTTGAAATGCACCTTATTTTCATCCTAACTCCATATACAGTCTCTGAAAGCAACATTTACAAGCCTTTAAATGAACCAATTGATTCTCAATGTCATAATGCACTGTGAATATAGGATATTTTAAGAACAAATTGCCTAAAGTCCACATGTGTGGTCATTTTGTTTAACAGCATGCCACTTCACGATAAATCTATGAAATTGTTCAAATGGCATATCGGATGAAACTAGAGACTCAAATCTTTCGGCTTAATGAAAAGTTTAATGAGGTGTTTTACCAAATGTAGTTTTGTTTAACCCTTTAATGGCAGCCTAGAATCTCCTGAACTAAGATCAGTTGGTTTAAATTAATTTAAATTGCGCATAGCCTATAGCGAAGCCAAAACGTAATGTCCACACATGAGGATGAGGGTCTTCACGGTTAAAAAGTTTAAAAAGTCATTCCAAGTCCAAAAACATTAAAGTTGTTCATGTGCTCTAAATAAATGAGAACAATCCACTCTCTTAGGTATACCAGCCAGCATCCAGCCCATGTGGACTTTTCAGAGGGGAGCAACTGACTCAGGAAATCCTGTCACCCAGAGCTCTGTTTGAAGGCTTCAGCCAAGATCTAGAGGATTTGTCTGAGGTATGTTAAACTGGTCTTTCACCAGTCACAATGACAGTGTGAATGGTACAGATGAACACATGAAAATTGTATTATCGCACATAGCTATTGTTGCCGTTGATTTATGTCCTCCCCACAGACAGGGGGTGCTGACAATAAGCGTGCTCATGCTCTTGAAAGGACACTCTATGAGGCTGTGTCTTCAGCTTCCTCTTGGCTCGACAATGCTGAGAATGAGCTTGTATGTGGCCCAGTGCTACTATCGGATGACTCAGAGACTCACTTGGGCCACCTAGAGGTAAGACATCACTTAACGTTATTTATATTAGTGTCTCACAACATATTTTAATCAGACACAATGCTATAACATTCCATTTGTCTCTCCTCAGTTAATTTGAAAATACTGTGCAACTTGACACAATCACAGCCAATTAGAAGATATTTAATTTTTAATGTACATTTATGTGGAGCCGGATGTGGAATTTTGGACTAATGAGATTTCCCTGTGGGCGGGGCAAGACAAAAGCTTTCACATGGAAGAGATGTTTTTTATTGCTGGACACTTTATCTCGGCACACCTAGTTAGAATAGTGTTAAACTGTTTATATATTACTTAAACACTGAATTATTCTCTTGTCTGTTGTCTTCAGGGTTTGAGTAAAGAGGTAAAGAATGTCAGTGAGGAGGTATGTAGGTGTCGGGAGGCGTTTGGAGGAACAGAGTGGTTTTGGGATGAAGGTGGAGGGAGTGTTTTGGTTGAGGAGGTGTTAGATGGTTTGGAGGGGAGACTGAAGCTGCTTGATTCAGTGCTGGAGCAGCAATGTAATGGCATGAAAAACAAGCTGCAGGAACTCTCTCTTTTCCAGGTATGTGTGCTGGGATATGTATGCTTACAGATGGAATGTGGTCAGCATGGTGTTTAAAATAAGTTTTCTCTCACACACATTATGACCGGTATTCCTCTCTTTCTTGTGTTTCCTCAGACTGAGTTGAGGCTGTTGCTTACTGCTCTCAGTGACTCAAAGTACCAGCTGTTGCAGAAAATGAATGCAGCTTTGGATTGCCCTGCCTCTAAACAGATTGAGGTCAGACACAGCGTTTTTAGCACAAATGTACATATTGCTATTTTTATATATTTCATTCCATAACTTGTTTGATAGGGAGTTTTAAACCACTTTTTAGTATTGGTTGTTTGACCTCAAACAATTTATATATTTAACCAAGGATATCATCAATAAAATCTCTGTTGTTTAATATAAACAGATTCTAGCAGAAGCGGAAGACAGCCTAAAGGAATTTGAACTGAAAGTTTCTGAGATAAGGAGCAGAGGAGATACACTACAGCCCAACCAGCTGTGCACTCAAGAGCTACTGAAACTACAGGTACAATGTCTGTCTCTCCACCACAGTTTGCTTTAGAGCAGAAACAATATTTACAATTCGATTTCATGTCTTCTGTTTTTAATTGACCATACAACTACTCTGTAGGTTTCTGCTCTGAATTGTTCTGTCCTGTCATGTAGGATGCATATGAAGAACTGGTGGAGATGGTAGGATCCAAAAGAAGTGGGCTGAACCAGACATTGGTTGTGAAGGTTCAATTCGAGAGAGCTCTGCAGGACCTGATAGATGTGGTAGACACAGCCCAGGACAAAATGGCTGCTGATCAGAAGATGAAAGTGGGCTCTGTGATTAAGGTTCAGATCCTCCTAGACAAACACAAGGTAAAACAGCCTATTTTGAATTTGGTGGTCCCACTTTATATTAGGTGTTCAAATCTGCAAGAGTCTTGCAAGAGCTGCTACTGAGGTCAAGGCACTGTACGGGTATGTTTAGGAGTAGGGATAGGGTTAGGGTTAGGAGTACATTATATCAAATGCTTAAGTACACAGAAGTTAAAGACACCTGCTATAAAGTGAGTCCTTTTTTTTTAGCTGAATTGCTGTCTAGCATCTGCATCTAAGGCAAAAATCTCACCTGAAGGTCACCATATGCAACTTTTTTTTATTCAGAGAAATACATCTAAATTGCTTTTCTTAATCAGTATTTAGGTTTTTTTCCACCATGAAAATATCCAAACATTAAAATATCTAAACATTAGAAGAAACCTTACAATACAATTAATTTTCTTCTTGAGAAGCAAAATTGAATAAGATTTAAGAGAATGTATTTTTTATTATTATCTTACCTGAATGAGCATATAGTCTTTTCTTGTTTTAAGCATAATTCTAACTAAATTTAGTAAGGTTTATGCTTTGTTATCTAATTTAGTTATGTTATCTATTTTTATCATATTTACTTGCAGTTGAAGTCAGAAGTTCACATACACTTACGTTGAAGTCATTAAAACTCATTTTTTAACCACTCCGCGGATTTCATATTAGCAAACTATAGTTTTGGCAAGTCGTTTATGACATCTACTTTGTGCATGACACAAGTAATCTTTCTTACAATTTTTACAGACAGATTGTTTCAATTTTAATTTACTATATCACAATTCCAGTGGTTCAGAACTTTACATACACTAAGTTAACTGTGCCTTTAAGCAGCTTGGAAAATTCCAGAAAATTATGTCAAGCTTTATACAATTAGCCAATTAGCTTCTGAGAGGAAGTGTACTGAACTAGAGGTGTACCTGTGGGTGTATTTTAAGGCCTACCTTCAAACTCAGTGCCTCTTTGCTTGACATTATGGGAAAATCAAAAGAAATCAGCAAAGACATCAGAAAAAAATTGTGGACCCCCACAAGTCTGGTTCATCCTTGGGAGCAATTTCCAAATGCCTGAAGGTACCACGTTTATCTGTACAAATAATAGCACACAAGTATAAAAAACATGGGACCACGCAGCCATTCTGTCTCCTAGAGATGAACTTAGTTTGGTGAGAAAAGTGCAAATCAATCCCAGAACAACAGCAAAGGACCTTATGAAGATGCTGGACAAGTATCTATATCCACAGTAAAATGAGACCTATATCAACATAACCTGAAGGGCTGCTCAGCAAGGAAGAAGACACTGCTCTAAAAACCTCCATAAAAAAAGCCAGACTACAGTTTGCAAGTGGACATGGGGACAAAGATATAACTTTTTGGAGAAATGTCCTCTGGTCTGATGAAACAATAATTTAACTGTTTGGCCATAATAAACATCATTATGTTTGGAGGAAAAAGGGTGAGGATTGCAAGCCAAAGAACACCATCCCAACCGTGAAGTATGGAGTGGCAGCATCATGTTGTTGGTGTGCTTTGCTGCAGGAGGGACTGGTGCATTTCAATATTCAAAAAAGATGGCATCATGAGGAAGGAAAATTATGTGGATATATTGAAGTAATATCGCAAGACATCAGCCAGGAAGTTAAAGCTTGGTCGCAAATGGGTCTTCCAAATGGACAGTGACCCCAAGCATACCTCCAAAGTTGTGGCAAAATGGCTTAAGGACAACAAAGTCAAGGTATTGAAGTGGCCATCACAAAGCCCTGACTTCAATCTGATAGGAAATTTGTGGGCAGAACTGAAAAGCATGTGCGAGCAAGGAGCCTTACAAACCTGACTCAGTTACGCCAGTTCTGTGTGGAGAAATCGGCCAAAATTCCAGCAACTTATGGTGAGAAGCTTGTGGAAGGCTACCCAAAATATTTGACCCAAGTTAAACAATTTAAAGGTAATGCAACCAAATACTAACAAAGTGTATGTAAACTTCTGAACCACTGGGAATGTGATGAAAGGTATTAAAGCTGAAATAAATAATTCTCTCTACTATTATTCTGACATTTCACATTCTTAAAATAAAATAGTGATCCTAACTGACCCTAAGACAGGGAATGTTTTCTATGATTGAATGTCAGGAATTGTGAAAAATATATTTGGCTAAGGTGTATGTAAACTTCTGACTTCAGCTGTATGCTGTAAGCAATTCATTAAGTTAGGTTTATGCTAAGTTATATTAAAAAGGATGTTTTAATATTTTTACTGAAAAACAGTAAAAATATTTAAGAGAATGACTTTTAGCAGTGTATATCAAATTCACCATCTGTTAGTTCTGTAACCGCTTGCCCTCATGTTGTCCGTCCGTCTTCTACTGCAGGAGTTTTTCCAGGGGCTAGAAACTCATGTCATGATGACACAGGCCTTATTTAGACAAGTCAGTGGGTTGGTGGTGCAGAGGGAGCTCCAGAATCTGGAAGAAACTGTGGCCCAGGCCCAGGCTGTACTTAAACAGGCCCACAAACGAGGAGTGGAGCTGGAGGGAATCCTGGAGGTGTGTGCTTCTATTTAATTAATTATACAAGGGGTAAAATAGCTTTTAAGTGTCTTTCCTATCTAAATATATTAGATATTGAGAGATCGTAATCATAAAGTGCAGTGTTGAATTAATTCTTTGTTTCTGAGCACCAGTGGTGGAGCAGGTTGGTTGGTGATTATCAGGCCCTGTATAGGCAGCTAGAGGCAGTGGAAAATAGCATCCCAAGTGTGGGCCTGGTGGAGGAGACAGAAGATAGACTGAGTGAGAGAATCACTCTCTATCAGGTACCGTATTTTACTATACACTACAAGCTCCTTCACACATATTCACATTATGAGTGGGAATGTAAATAAAGTAAAAGAACATTATTCCAAAATATTTTTTAAATCTCTTGGATATTCAGGCATTCATAATTGTTCAGTCTTGACCAGTTCTGTGTGGCTTGAATTGGTATTTGTTTACAACTAATAAATTATATGCATTGAGGCAGACAGGGTTGTAAGCAAGCTGGCTATTCGAAAAAGAGCAATTGCTTTTTGCGTTGTCACTATGCAACATATCACTATGTTGTATGAAATTGGTGACTATATTTCTCTCTCTCTCGCTCTCTCTCTCTTTCTGTAGCATCTGAAGATCAGTCTCTCTGAGCGGCAGCAGCAGTTGTATAAATTTTTGGAGGATGGGAAGAGACTGCTTTTACATGTGTCCTGCTCAGAGCTGGAGACTCAGCTCACTCAGCTTGGAGACCACTGGCTCAGCACCACCACCAAAATCAATAAAGAGCTATACCGTCTGGACTCCACCCTCAAACACTGGATCAGGTCAGAGCACCTGATTACTTTCTCCTTGTGATCTAGACTACCCTTGCAAAGAAACAACTTTACTTGTTTAAAGTTCTTTAAAAGAAAGGAAAGCACTTTTCTCTAGAGGTCGACCAAAAATGAATTTTGCCAATACGTTAACTAAAGTGATATATAACTGTTTAATTTGGTCAATTGTTTATAATATTAATTTATTGAATAAAATAAAAAAAAATATTTGTCTTTTATTATTGTGACGGACACACACATACAGTGAGGAAAATAAGTATTTGAACACCCTGCTATTTTGCAAGTTCTCCCACTTAGAAATCATGGAGGGGTCTGAAATTGTCATCGTAGGTGCATGTCCACTGTGAGAGACATAATCTAAAAAAAAATCCAGAAATCACAATGTATGATTTTTTAACTATTTATTTGTATGATACAGCTGCAAATAAGTATTTGAACACCTGAGAAAATCAATGTTAATATTTGGTACAGTAGCCTTTGTTTGCAATTACAGAGGTCAAACGCTTCCTGTAGTTTTTCACCAGGTTTGCACACACTGCAGGAGGGATTTTGGCCCACTCCTCCACACAGATCTTCTCTAGATCAGTCAGGTTTCTGGGCTGTCGCTGAGAAACACGGAGTTTGAGCTCCCTCCAAAGATTCTCTATTGGGTATAGGTCTGGAGACTGGCTAGGCCATGCCAGAACCTTGATATGCTTCTTACAGAGCCACTCCTTGGTTATCCTGGCTGTGTGCTTCGGGTCATTGTCATGTTGGAAGACCCAGCCTCGACCCATCTTCAATGCTCTAACTGAGGGAAGGAGGTTGTTCCCCAAAATCTCGCAATACATGGCCCCGGTCATCCTCTCCTTAATACAGTGCAGTCAGCCCTGTCCCATGTGCAGAAAAACACCCCCAAAGCATGATGCTACCACCCCCATGCTTCACAGTAGGGATGGTGTTCTTGGGATGGTACTCATCATTCTTCTTCCTCCAAACACGGTTAGTGGAATTATGACCAAAAGTTCTATTTTGGTCTCATCTGACCACATGACTTTCTCCCATGACTCCTCTGGATCATCCAAATGGTCATTGGCAAACTTAAGACGGGCCTTGACATGTGCTGGTTTAAGCAGGGGAACCTTCCGTGCCATGCATGATTTCAAACCATGACGCCTTAGTGTATTACCAACAGTAACCTTGGAAACGGTGGTCCCAGCTCTTTTCAGGTCATTGACCAGCTCCTCCCTGTAGTTCTGGGCTGATTTCTCACCTTTCTTAGGATCATTGAGACCACACGAGGTGAGATCTTGCATGGAGCCCCAGTCCGAGGGAGATTGACAGTCATGTTTAGCTTCTTCCATTTTCTAATGATTGCTCCAACAGTGGACCTTTTTTCACCAAGCTGCTTGGCAATTTCCCCGTAGCCCTTTCCAGCCTTGTGGAGGTGTACAATTTTGTCTCTAGTGTCTTTGGACAGCTCTTTGGTCTTGGTCATGTTAGTAGTTGGATTCTTACTGATTGTATGGGGTGGACAGGTGTCTTTATGCACCTAATGACCTCAAATAGGTGCATCTAATTTAGGATAATAAATGGAGTGGAGGTGGACATTTTAAAGGCAGACTAACAGGTCTTTGAGGGTCAGAATTCTAGCTGATAGACAGGTGTTCAAATACTTATTTGCAGCTGTATCATACAAATAAATAGTTAAAAAATCATACATTGTGATTTCTGGATTTTTTTTTTTAGATTATGTCTCTCACAGTGGACATGCACCTACGATGACAATTTTAGACCCCTCCATGTTTTCTAAGTGGGAGAACTTGCAAAATAGCAGGGTGTTCAAATACTTATTTTCCTCACTGTAAAGGCTACTAGATTCCAAAATGAATGAAGTCCCAGATGCCGTTTATTGTGCAAACTAAATTCTAATAATAATCAGAAAAAGTTTTATTCAGATTTGGTGCATAACGTGGGATATTTAACTATAAATAAACCCAAAATACACCGGGGACTCTTATTTTGAATTGTTTGTGGTTTTAGCGTAACAAATGCATCTGGAAAGTATTCACAGCCATGCCTCGACAGGTCAGAGCTTTTTGGTGGCATGAGGGGGACCTACATGTTGTGGCTGATATATATATATATATATATATATATATATATATACATATATACACACACACAGTGCATCCGGAAAGTATTCCCAACGCTTCACTTTTTCCACATTTTGTTATGTTACAGCCTTATTCTAAAATGTATTAAATTAGTTATTTTCCTCAATTCTACAAACAATACTCCACAATGTCAATATAAAAGAAGTTTGTTTGAAATATTTGCAAATGTATTAAAAAACAAAAACAAAACAAAAAAAACCACATTTACATAAATATTCACAGCCTTTGCTCGCTGGAGCTCTGTCAGAGTGACCATCAGGTTCTTGGTCACCTCCCTGACTAAGGCCCTTCTCACCCAATCGCTCTGTTTGGCTGGGCGGCCAGCTCTAGGAAGAGTCCTAGTGGTTCAAAACTTCAGAAATCTGTCTGTACCCTTCCCCAGATCTGTGCCTCGATACAATCCTGTCTCAGAGGTCTACAGATAATTCCTTGGACTTCATGGCTTGGTTTGTGCTCTGACATGCACTGTTAACTGTGGGACCTTATATAGACAGGTGTGTGCCTTTCCAAATCATGTCCAATCAGCTGAATTTACCAAAGGTGGACTCCAATCAAGTTGTAGAAACATCTCAAGGATGATCAGTGGAAACAGGATGCACCTGAGCTCAATTTTGAGTGTCATGGCAAAGGCTGTGAATACTTATGTACATGTGATATTTTTATATATATTTTTTTTTATAAATTCAGAAAGATTTCAAACAAACTACATTCCCGTTGTCATCATGGGGTATTGTTTGTAGAATTTTGAGGAAAATAATTAATTTAATCCATTTTGGAATTAGGCTGTAACATAACAAAATGTGGTTATGAAAAGTGCTGGGAATACTTTCCGGATGCACTGTGTATATATATAAATCAGCCACAACATAAAAACACCTGCCTAATATCATGTAGGTCCCCCCTCGTGCCACCAAAACAGCTCTGACCCATCAAGGCATGGCCTCCAAAAGACCTCTGAATGTGTCCTGTGGTATCTGGCATCAAGAGGTTAGCAGCAGATCCTTTAAGTCCTGTAAGTTGTGGATCCATGGATCGGGCCTGTTGGTCCAGCACATCCCACAGATGCTCAATTGGATTGAGATCTGGGGAATATGGAGGCCAAGTCAACACCTTGAACACTTTCATGTTCCTCAAACCATTC
This sequence comes from Xyrauchen texanus, assembly GCF_025860055.1. NCBI lineage: Eukaryota > Metazoa > Chordata > Actinopteri > Cypriniformes > Catostomidae > Xyrauchen > Xyrauchen texanus. The sequence goes on along the minus strand of NC_068303.1, from coordinate 19,904,842 downwards.
CTGAACAATTATTGCTGTGTGGCAAGGCACATTATCCTGATGAAACAGGCCACTGTCATCAGGGAATATTGTTGCCATGAAGGGGTGTATGTGGTCTGCAATAATCTTTAGGTTAGTTGGTATGTGTCAAAGTAACATCCACATGAATGCCAGGCCCCAAGGTTTCCCAGAAGAACATTGCCCAGAGCATCACACTGCCTCTGCCGGCCAGCCTTCTTCCCATAGTGCATCCTGCTGCCATCTCTTCCCCAGGTAAACAATGCACACTCACCCTGCCATCCACATGATCTAAAAGAAAACGTGATTTATTAGATCAGACCACCTTCCATTTCTCCATGGTCAATTGCGGGCGCTTCCGGAGATGCTCTGACCCAGTCGTCTAGCCATTACAAATTGGCTCTTGTCAAAGTCGCGCAGATCCTTACACTTACGCTGCCTAATATATCCCACCCCTTATTCACTTGCTGCTTAATATATCCCACCCCTTGACAGGTGCTATTGAAACAAGATAATAAATGTTATTCAATTCACCTGTCTGTGGCTGATTAGTGTGTGTGTGTGTATGTGTATATAAACACACACACACACTGGTGCCATCACTTCCCCAGGTAAACAGCGCACAAGTACACCTCCGTCCACGTGATGTAAAAGATAACGGGACTCATCGGACCAGGCAACCTTCTTCCACTGCTCCAAGGTCCAGTTATGATGCTCACATGCCCCATTGTAGGCACTTTCAATGGTGGACAGGGGTCATCATGGGCACTCTGACTGGTCTACGGCTACGCATCCCCATACGCAGCAGGGTGCGATGCACGGTGTGTTGTGACACATTCCTCCCATAGCCATCATTAAACGTTTCTGTGACTTGTGCCACTGTAGAAACTTATTTCGGTTCAGACCAGACAGGATAGCCTTTTTTGCTTTCGTGCATCGATGAGCCTTGGGCACCCAACACACTGTCTCCAGTTTATGGTTTGTGCCTCCTCGGACCCCCGTTTCAGAGATGCTCTGCTCCAGTCATCTGGAGATAACAACTTGGCCCTTGTCAAAGTCACTGAGGTCTTTACTCCTGCTCATTTCTCCAGTATTCAACACATTGACTATTCAATTAAATTTTATTTGTATTTCACAACACACATCATTTCAAAGCAGCTTTACAGAAGATCAACTATGAGAATTGATTGTTCGCTTACCATCTAATCTACCTAGACCTTCACATATGGCCTTGTTAAGAGCTGATCAACGTTATTTGCCTTAACTGTGATTGGTCATAATGTTTTGGCTCATCTCATCATATGATATTATAAATATTCTATTTTTATTCACAAGATGTAAAGTAAAAAAATATATAATTGAAATATCAAAATATGCATCGCAGTGAGGTTAAAAATATGGATGAATATAGTCAATGATGACAGATTTAGATACAGCAAATCACTTAGGTTTCCGTTGTTATACTGTAGAACCAAGCCGTTCTAACTATAGAATACTCCAGCGCCGACTACGGAGGAATATGAATGAATAACAATACTTTTTTAAAAACTATCGGCTACTAAAATTGTTGATTTTTGATATTTTTGTTGATAACCGATAGTTCCAAAAAGCAACTATCGGCACAGATTATTTGATAAAAGCGGTATATTGGTCGACCTCTACTTTTTACTCTATTGTGTATTTTTGTCTGTTTTCGTATGTTTACTGACATCATGTGGTGTCCTCATATTTTATTGTAGGTACCAGAGCGAGTCAGCTGAACTTAGCCAATGGCTGGGTTCTGCTCTTGACCGCCTGGAGTTCTGGAGCACTCAGTCTGTTACTGTCCCTCAAGAACTAGAGACTGTCAGAGACCATCTTCATGCCTTCTTGGTGAGAAACTCGATCAAATATCTTGCTTAAAGAGCCTCATGCTTCCCAAAGTTTTCACAATTAGCTGGACTGTATAATACTATCTTGACTAGCACTGACTTTCAGAGGGCTTTTAGACATAATCTACTTGACCTCATCTCTGTATCTGTAGGAATTCTATAAAGAGGTGGATGCCAAGTCGTCTTTGCGCTCTTCAGTTCAGAGCCAAGGAAACCAGCTACTTCGGTTGAAGAAAGTGGACACCGCAGCACTCAGGGCAAACTTGGCCCAGGTGGACACAAAATGGGCTGATCTTCTAACACGTATTCCTGTGGTCCAGGAGAAACTCCACCAGGTGTGGTAACTTGACTGATTGATAATTAATGGGTTGTAAATGGCTGTCGGTTTTACACCGTGATGGTGCTGGCTTCTGATACTATGGTATCAAGTTTGCACTTTGTAGTAATCATAATTGGAAATTCCAAGGCTTGCATAGCTATGCTAATAGTAGTATTCATGTTGTAACTTACAGCTGCAGATGGAGAAGCTTCCATCCCGTCATGCAATAACTGAGCTAATGAGCTGGATATCTCTGATGGAGAATATCATCCAGGAAGACAAGCAGAAAATCATGGGGGCAGTGAGATCAGAGGTTGTGCAAATGTATCTTCAGAAATATAAGGTAAGAGAAAGTTAAAATAAGAAAGGCTTCAAGAACATTCAAAAGAAAAATAAGAAAGGCTTCAAGAACATTCAAAAGAATAAAACAGGATTAGTCATTTTGGACAGGGCTTTAACCACAGTTGCCATTTGAGAAGCACACATTAATGCATTATGAACTAACATTAACAAACAATGTTTTCAATTAACAAACAAATATTATGAATAAATATTAATAATTTCTGTAAAACAAATTAATGTAACCAATACATTAAAATGTTAACATATACAGTAGAACCATATTGTGAAGTGTTATTAAAATTAGTTTTTCAATGATCGATTCTTAAATTCATAAAACTAATGATCACATTACTACATTACTTAAATGTTTATGTGTACTTAAATGTTATCTTGTATATTTCGTTACATCCCTGATTTTGAATTTTAATTGTTTTCCACAGATTAAAATTTGCTAGTTCATTATGTTGTGTCATACCTAAAGGCTTTCACGAAAAATGCCAATATTTATCTTTTTTTATTTAGCCCTCTCATTTTCCTCTAAACAGGGTTTTCAGATTGACCTGTCCTGTAAGCAGCTGACAGTGGACTTTGTAAATCAGTCGGTTCTGCAGATTAGTAGTCAGGATGTGGAAGGGAAACGCAGTGACAAAACAGACTTTGCTGAACGTCTTGGGACCATGAACCGACGCTGGCAAATACTGCAGGGTCTAATTACAGAGAAGGTTGGCTAGAGTGTGGAAAAACATTGGCTTCTTTTTAACCTCATCTATGTCATCTACCTTTTATTTGCATCATCCATTTAACTTTTATTCTCTGTGTTACAGATTCAGGTTTTAGAGGGTCTGCTTGAAAACTGGTTGGAGTATGAGAATCTGGTCCAGACCTTGAAGACCTGGTTCAGCGTACAGGAGGAGAAACTGAAAAAGAAGCACAGGATTGAGGACGTTTCCTCAGCCCAGAATGCACTTAAAGACTGTCAGGTAAAAAAATTATTTAAGAGAGCATGAAGAAAACCAAAAGTTGTTAGGTTCTACACAATACAGTACATGGTTCAGTATATGGATTAATTAGTATAGGAAATATTCCTTGTGATTTGTTGTTTGGAAGATTTAACTGACTTGAATGTCTGTGTGTACTAGGAAATGGAAGTGTTGATAAAGGAGAAAGAGAAGGATCTTGAGAGAGCTGAGGAGAAAGGATGCTTACTTATCAAGGACAAGAAAGGAGAAGCTGGCTCTGTCATTGTGGAGACTTTTAAAGGCCTCAACCAGTCTTGGGCAAATCTGGATCACATGGTTGGTTCCAAGTAATGCTTTTCAGTTACAAAAAGAACAAACAATAGGCCTCATTCATGAAACACAAGCAGAACGAATGTTTGTGTACATAGTTAATAAAGCCGTTCTGATGTAAATTTTTCGTATTTTTGAATCGTTAGTTGGTATGAACAAAATTTACACCTGCTTCTAACATGTGTAAATCGTGCATAGAGTATCTGAACGTGTTGTGTTCTTTCAGGCAAACTGCCGTGACTACATTTTAATAGGATTGGAATTAAATAAGTAATGAAAAAATTAACTAATAATTACATTTGTGAAATTAACCATAAAAAAATAATATAACTTAAAGTTTATTTTTAAACCTTTGCCTATACTTATTTAGAAACATTTCTTTGCTGTTTGCATTTATTTTCAAGTATAGTGCTTGACATGGGGTGAAAAGTTAATGGAAAGAGGCAGCTTGCATTTGTTTTTCTCAAAATAAATTAATGCCTTCTATCGTGACAGGTTGGGCATTTTATATTTTATTTGATATGAGCTCTATAATTTAGGTTTCATAATTTAGAATAAGCGTCGGTAAATCATTCAGTTCAGTTTATAATGGATGGACAATGCTAATGCTGTTAACCCATAAATAAACACATCGCAGTCAGGTGTGTACACAATACAATGGCCCGCACATTGTTGTATAGCTGGCAATTGTGTAATTTCATATAGCTTTTCGGTCAAAGATTTTCTTCAGGCATTCTATTAATTTCTCTGAAGATTCTTCCAGTTGCAAGTATATAATTGTCACCATCATGATTTACCCCCAAAAATGATGCTGGCGATGCGCTGCGAACTGAACCAGAGAAGGTTAATAGTGGTGTACATCCTCCTGTCAGCGTGAACTGAAAAATTCTTTACACTCATGTCAAACCAGTTTTATTGTCTTCTTGAACTATTTGATTCACAAAAGAGCATCTGATGACAGCAATTTCCTCACTTTCTTTGAGACCCTATTGTGTTTGCTAAATATAATTTTTACTATGTTAATGCACTTCATTTATAAAACGATTTCATTGCTGTTCCACATAGATGTTAACAGCATTTACTAGAGAGTCTGGTGCCTTCCTTGTATGGGGTTGTCATGTGCGTGTATTATGACAATTGTTAATGAACGTGCACACACCCCTTATTTACAAATGTGGGAGTTTTCGGGAAGGTCTATTTTATGTACAAATTACTCCAAATGTACTCATATATTCACAAAAGTTTCATGAATGAGGCCCATCGCTTTTACTCAAAGTGCCAGATTATTATTTTGCACTCACATAGTCATAGACACACATATTTTAAGCATATGCCATATTTGCTTTCATTCAGTATTCATAACCAGATTTTCACTAAAACTTGTAGCAAACTGTACAATTGTAGTTTAAACTGATGGTCAATTTAAAATATCCCCACAAGGGATATATGAAGGCTTTGTCAGGTGGTCAGCTATAAGAGGATTTTGTGGCATTTCAGATCAGGCAGCAGACAGTAAGTCTTCAGGCAGTACTGGAGCAGTGGAGTCTGTATAAACAAGCGTATGAGGAGATTCAGGGCTATCTGATGGAGGGACATTACACCATATCTCGCCTGCGCCTCCCCACCGGCTCCCCAGAGGCTGTCCAGGTTCAAGTGGAGAATCTTGAGGTTCTAGTCCTTCTCTATCTCTTGGCTTTTAAATGAACACATTAGATCACGGTAGCCATGGTGAAAGTTCCTTTGTTATAGAACTGTGAAAAACAGAGGCATTTAGTTGCCTTCTTCAGCATTATATGGAACAAGGAACTAAAATAACCTTGGGTGTCTTTATGTTTGTCTCAGAGTTTACAAGATGAGCTAGAGAAACAGGAGAGCAGTATATGGAAATTTGGCTCCATAACTCAAGAGCTGCTGAAAGACTGCCATCCCTCAGTGACCGATTCACTCAAAACAGCACTTGCCGATGTCAATCTCAGGTAAGCTTTTTTTAACTACTAGTAACTGTCAGTTGCATTTGCTGGTGCATACATACAACAGACATTTAGAATTCAAGATTATCAGAAATCATTGATGATTTACTGTTCTGCTCTCAGGTGGAGCACACTGTTGGAGCAGATCTCAGATCAGATGAGGAGCAGTAAAGGCCTGCTGCAGCTGTGGCAGCATTATAAAGCACTTCATTATCAGAGCAGCACAGACATCCAGAAACTAGAGGAACGAGTGGAACATCTACTCAAGAGCGCTACCCACAGGGACATCACAGAACAGGAGTTAAAGGTCTGGATTCAGGAATGCATGGTGGGTTTGGCAAGCCTCTTCAAAACATAAAAAGTGTGTGACAATGAGTGGTACTTAATATTCAATTGCTTGTATTCTTGGATACTGTTAAAATGCAAAAGTTATAGTTGAAAAACCTTTGTAGTTAGGGCCACCATGTGAAAGTGTACAAATGTCTCACTGGAATTACTATAGGACCTTATGAAGGCTGAGGGATCCGTAAAGTCTGTCCTGCAGCAGCTGTATGAGTTTACAGAGCAGCTGAGGCAGCAAGTGGACCCCTCTGCCATGACAACCTTTCATACAGACCACCTGTCACTCGCTCAGCGCTTAGCAACATTTGGGCATGCCCTTCAAAGACAGCAGTCTCTGCTAGAGGTGAGAGAGAGAAGTAAATATAGTAAAAAGTTTATCTATTGATAAAAACCTACTAGTCTTTGCGCATGTGCAACCCTCAAACACTTTCAATCTCACAAATGAATGACTACAAAGCCTGTGTCTAGTGTAAATGTGTTTTCCCCATTCCTCAAGGTGGGTTTGAGGGACTACGAGAGGTTTAGTAAGGAGTTACGTTCTCTGAGCCACTGGTCAGACGAAGCGGAGAAGGTTCTGAAAGAACCAGACCCAATTGGATCCCCAGAAATGTCATCTGTGCAGGAGCACATGGAAAAACTTGAGGTGAAAATGTTTTGCCATTTTCCTGTGATTTTTTAAAAAATGTTTTTAGTATTGTAAAATCTGTTTATTGTGATCATTGTCATATGCTTGTGTGTCTGTAGACACAAATGTTGAAGCTGAGCAGTCTTTCTCCTGATTTGAAACGTTTGAATGAGTTGGGTTATCAGCTTCCCCTCAATGACAATGAAATCAAGAGTCTGCAGAACCTAAACAGGAGTTGGTCTTCTAATTCTGCTCGCACAATAGAGAGATTCAGGTGGTTACATTTGATCTACAGTATATGTAAAATTTCATCTACTGTCTGCTACTCCATTGATGTTTACAATATTGAGTTGTGTGTGCCTGTGTGTATGTGTCTGTGCAGTAAACTGCAAGCCCTGGAACTGCAAAGACAGACCTTCTTGGAGAAGTGTATTGCATGGTTAACCTTTCTTAATCAAACGGAGGAAAAGCTGGCTGCTGAGATCTCTGGAAACTACCAGAACTTGTTAGAGCAGCAAAGAGAGCAAGAAGTAATGATAACAAGATGATGATTTAAGGGCAAATCTTTGAAAAAGACCCAAATATACTGCATAAGAGACACCAGGTCCTAGTTTTAGTTTCATGCTCTACTAAACATTCTTTTTATGTGGATAGTTGTTCCAGGCAGAGATGTTTAGTCGACAACAGATTCTGTACTCTATCATCAACGATGGACATCAGCTTCTAAACCAGGGACAAGTAGAAGACAGGTAACACACCAGCACATACCGTGATATTTTTATTGTTTTTTCTTTCAATTGATAGTACTGGTAGTGACTGTTTTTGTTTTGTCACTTCTCCCACACCCAAAAGGGATGACTTTGGCCTAAAACTGGCATTGCTTAGTAACCAGTGGCAAGGTGTGGTGAGGCGGGCCCAACAGAGACGGGGAATTATTGACAGTCTTGTTCGTCAATGGCAGCGTTACACAGAGTTGATAGAGAAGTTGCGACATTGGCTGCAAGAAGTTTCACTAGAACCAGAGGACCAACAGCAGGGGACAACTGTAGCACTACAGCAGATCCGTGGAATGTTAGACCACATACAGGTAAAGATGCGAGGAGTCAGTAAAAGTATTCCACTTGAAAGCTGTTGTCTAATTTAATTCAAGCAATATGTATAACAGTTATGTAGCCTAGTAGTTAAAGATCTAGGCTGGTTACTGAAAGGTTGCAGGTTTGAACCAGGGTTATAACTTTTAATTTAGTTGTTATTTCTATTTTATACTGAATTTTTATTTTCAGTTTAGTTCGTTTTCATTTTGTAGTATTAGTATTACTTAGTTTTACATTTTCTGTGTTTTGTAGTTTCAGTTCAGTGTTTGTGTTTCAGAATTTTTAATTTTTATTTTGGTTCTAGTATATTAGGGCTGTTTATGCTGTAGCTCAACATCTTGTTCCTGTTTAGGATTTACAGTGGCAAGAAAAAGTATGTGAACCCTTTGGAATTAACGGTTTTTCTGCATTAAGTGGTCAAAAAATTTGATCTCATCTTCGTCAGTCACAAGTATAGACAAACACAATGTGCTTAAATTAACAAAACACAATCAATAATAATCTTTCATGTCTTTATTGAACATCCCATTAAACATTCACAGTGTTGAGGAAAAAGTAAGTGAACCCTTGGATTTAATACCTGGTTGATCCTCCTTTGGCAGCAATAACCTCAACCATGTGTTTTTGGTAGTTGCGGATGTAGACCATTCTTCCTTACAGAACTGCTTCAGCTCAGCCATATTCTTAGGATGTCTGGTCTGAATGGCTTTCTTGAGGTCATTCCACAGCATCTCTATTGGGTTATGGTCTGGGCTCTGACTGGGCCACTCAAAAAGTTGGATTATTATTTTTTAATTTTTTTATCTGCAGTAGATTTACTTCTTTGTTTAGGGTCATTGTCCTGCTGCATCACCCAACTTCTACTGAGCTTCAGCTGGGGCACAGCCACCCTGAGATTATCCTGTGGGATATCTTGATAAACTTGGGAATTCATTTATCCCTCGGTGATGGCAAGAGGTGTAGGCTCTGAAGCAGCAAAGTAGCCCCAAATCATGATGCTCCCTCCACCATACTTCACCGTTGGGATGATGTTTTCATGTTGGTATGCGTGTCCTTTTTACGTCCTAAGTAGAGCTGCATTTTCTTCACAAACAATTCAAACTTAGATTCATCAGTCCACAAAACATTGACCCTGTTTGAAAGCAGCAGCCTCCTCCGTGGTGTGCTGACAAACTCAATAAACTCAAAATGTTTGAGTAGCTCTACCCCACACCTCAAATTTAATTTAATTTACTGGATGCTAGGTTTGTCTACTCCTGACTCTCATTAGCATTGGTAATGAAAACTTTTTCCATCCTACACTGTGGCCACATTTACACAGCTGCTGAAAACGATTGTCAGACCTGTTTTGATCGCTTAATATGGGAGCGGTTATTTATGAGTGTGACAAACGCATTCTATAACTGAACTGACACCCAAACATTTTCAGGTCTCGCAATCACTTTCTCAGCAAACCTGTACTTTTGAATGGAACCTCACTGGACAATAAGTTTTCTCTCACATCATATAATGTGAATGCCATGCTGCTCTGTAAACGAAGGTCTCGTGTTAATCATGAATGGTTTCGTTAACTCACAGTGATGGAGATATGAGCTGCATGTCATCTGAAGATCCAACCGCTGTCTTTTACCAAAGCTGCTCGCGATTGCAAGCTGTGCGTCAAATGCTGCACCTGGTTAAAAAGCTGTTGGCTAATTATGATCTGCCTAATTTGAACTTGTTTCATTTAATTATTTAATTAATAAAGGACATTTCAAGACTAACACCTGTTAGAAAATCTGGTTGTCAATCCCAAACACTGACTGTGTGAACGTAGCTTGTGAATGTTTGAATGATATATTCAATATGTAATGTTGTACAATATGTACAAGAACAATACAATAATTTGTGTGTTATTAATTAAAACAGATTGCTTTTTTCATTGACCCTTTTCACACTTCCACGTTCGCGAAGCGGAAGCTGTCATAGTTGGCTAAACCAGCCTTTCTCAAACTTTTTTCAGTCAGGGCACCTTTCAAAAGTGCATAAAATCTCAAGGCACCCCAGTGTAAAATATAATTTAAAAACACTGCATAACCCAAATGTAAATGCAAATGTCCTGTTTATTTAGACAGAACAGTAATGAACAGAGCATAATATGAACTGTAAATAACAATAACAATAATAATAACAACTTTATAGCACCTTTAAAAACACAGGTTTGCAAAGTAATTCACAAAATAATTAATCAGAGACACAAATGCCATAAAACCATAAGAGGTGGACCGCCCAATACAAGAACCCAACAACAAATCCAGACCAGGAGAACTAAAATGAAGTGCAGGATGCAGTTAAAATAAAATAAAAAGGGGCAGACATGAAAAAAAATATATATACAAAACGATAAGAAAAAGATGCATGTTAAAAAATGCACCAGAGATAAGCAGGAATGTTTTTCCATATAGTGCTTGTTTTCATCCGTGCCATGCGCATGCACACACACCCACATACACATACACATACACCCACACACACAAACAATAATCCACAACGAGAGAGGGAGAAAGATCTACATGCGCGCTGATACGCGCTCACACAAGCCGGGGGTGGGGGTGACCACAATCAATGAGAGACTTGAGCCTGGTGCGACGCACACAGCCGCCCTGTGAGGTGTTGTTGCTATAACGCGTTGCTATGGGTTGAGTCACTTGCGTCAAGTTGTGTGTGTGTCTTGCTTCGGTCTTGTGAGACGGATTTTTATGGTTAATTTTATATATACATATATATATATATATAAATATATATATATTTATCTAAAATTAATTTACAATTTTATTAATACGTTCATATGTTTAAAAAGAAGAAGAATGTATTTATGTAAATTCAAGTATATTTATATATGAAATGTCAGATTTTTTTTTTTTTTTAGCCTACGTAATTTTTTGGCGGCACCCCTGACACAGTCAGGGGGCACCCCAGTGTGCCGCGGCACCCACTTTGAGAAAGGCTGGGCTAAACTATGGTGGCATTTGGGAAGCACAGTAATAACCAGTGTCACTACAGTGTATTTCTATTTGCACAAATTCTAAAAAGAAAAAATGTCTGGATGTGTCTTTCTATGAATTTTCAAAGATTTTTGAACATTGTATGAGCTCGGTGGGGTCAGGCAATTAAATGAGAAAGAGATAACTTAGCTATTAAATGAGGAAGCACTTTTGTCTGTGGACAAGATTTTCAAGACAAGGACTCACATGTGGAATTCTGAAATGCTTTGAAATCTGAGCTGTATGTCACGGTTTCAGTGGAATGATTACACATCACAAACAACATGAGAGTGTATGGGTCGCCCCCATCAAGTAATTGTTTCCCCAAATACTACTCAAAGATTTGTTAACTGTTCCGTCTTTTTTGCATTTTTTGCCATTTATGGCAACATTTGTAGATAATTTATTTAATAAATAATTATATTCCTACTGATTTAACTCAAAACCTCTCGATTTTTATCGACTTACCTTCTTATTCGTGGAGATTACCCTTGAAAAACAACTTGTAGCCTTTGTTGTGTTTTGATTTAACCGTTGATGAATTAATTTGGACGATGCAGTTTACATTGCCAAACGTTAATGCTGGCAATCTTTAAGGACTATGAAAACACACACCTCAGCAGCGGCCATAGTTGCGTTTTCCAAACCATGACGACTTCTGCTTCGCGAATGCAGAAGTGTGAAAAGGCTCCATTATAAGATCAAACCAGATTTGAAGACATTTATACATAAATGCAGGGAATTCCAAAGGCTTCACATATTTTTCTTGCCTCTGTATGTTGCATCAGCCAAAAACGTTTGTTTTAAATTAGCAATAAACAATATATTAATACCCACATGCAAATAGTCAAAAGCGCACTTGGCTTCATTCTGCTAGTTAACCAAATATGCTTGTGTCCACACAGCTGAAGGAGCGTGTGCTTCAGCGGCAACAGGGCAGCTACATCCTCACAGTGGAGGCCGGGAGACAGCTACTCCTGTGGGCAGATGCCAGGGCAGAGGCCTCACTTCATACTGAGCTCACTGATGTGCAGGAATGCTGGAGGACTGCTAGCATCCGTCTTGATGAGAGGAAGAAAGAACTGCTTTCTTTGTTAAGGGTGAGTTATGTGAAGTTTGTTATTGAATTGTTATAAACTGTTTGTAGATGTGTAATTGCACGTAATTTTGCTAATTATTTGTTTGCAGCATTTCCTAAAAGGTTAACACACTTCTTATTCATCATAACTTTAAAGCTTAAAATTGCTTAATTCAGTAGTTCATGTCATTGATAATTTGAGAAATCATTTCAAAATGTTAATACAGCTCATCTTATGGTGTTTGGTTGGTTAGTGCCATTTTTCCATGCAGTTCTGTTTTCCTGTTTAAGTTGGTTTGACCACTATGTGTGAGTGTATAAATAGATCTCTGTTGGGACATACTTTTATTTGCCTCTTTTATTAAGATCTTTAAGGTCTGTGTCCATATTTCAACTTTTGAGTTCAGGTTGTTTTGGTGTTTTTTTATGTTCTGTGAAATAAGGGTATTTTGTTTAGTAACAGTCTGAGCTACTTTTTGTTTTTCCAGCTGTGTGCCACAATTTTATTTCTTGAATTAATAAAAAAATTTATAAAAATTTTGTGAAAATATATCCACATTGTTTATTTGAAGAAAAAAAAATCTGATGTTTATATATTAAAAACAAATATATATATGTGTGTGTGTGTGTGTGTGTGTGTGTGTGTGTGTGTGTGTGTGTGTGTGTGTGTGTGTGTGTGTGTGTGTGTGTATACAGTATCTCACAAAAGTGAGTACACCCCTCACATTTTTGTAAATATTTGATTATATCTTTTCATGTGACAACACTGAAGAAATGACACTTTGCTACAATGTAAAGTAGTGAGTGTACAGCTTGTATACCAGTGTAAATTTGCTGTCCCCTCAAAATTACTCAGCACACAGCCATTAATGTCTAAACCACTGGAAACAAAAGTGAGTACACCCCTAAGTGAAAATGTCCAAATTGGAGACATATATCGGATGTATATATATATATATATATATATATATTTAAATACAAAAACAGAAAGTATATTTTATGGAAACTGGTGCCAAAATACTTCAAAGCTATAAAAAAAATATGGTTGATAGTGCTTTGTATAAATTAAGACTATAGCAGACTTTATGAGGCAAGGGAGGCAAGGCGACAGAAATGTCTTCAGTACTGTTGGAAATTCAGAGTTGTGCTACAAACACAGGGGAGCAGCCAGTCATCTGCTCCATTTTGGCACAGCACAATGAGGCACAGATGCAAACAGAACAACAATTTTGGATTGTAAAAACAAAATGCTCCCTTTTCCTTCGTCCTCTCTCTCTTTCTCTCTCTCTCTCTCTCTCTCTCTCTCTCTCTCTCTCTCTCTCTCTCTCTCGCGCTCTCTCCCTCTCCGTCTGCCCTCTGTTTTCTCGGATAACATGATAGAAGGTACAAAACTGCCTAACTCTGGATGATAATAATAATAATCTCTGTCTGTGATGTCTTGGGACAATAACCCTTTGGTCTGACAATGTTTAAATTAAGACTTGGCTAAATATGACTTTCTCAATCGTAAGATTTTAGAACTGCCATGCTATCACATCTAGATGTTTTCATCATTTAATATTTTTTCAAAAAAAATTCTCAAATGTTATAAATGGACATGTTGCAGAGCATAATAATTGCTTAGCTAAGAGTTACTAAGAAAACAGTAAGATCAGTTTTTATGTGTGTGATGTGTGTTTATTATGAAACCCTATGCTGCTGCATCTGCAGAATGGCATAGAAGCTTGTGCAGTCCTGATTTCACTATATATTTTCCTCTGCCTGGTGCGTGTGGGTGTAGAACTGGGACCAGTGTGAGAAAGGAATTGCTGCATCTCATGAGAAGCTGAGGGACTTTAAGCAAAAGGTCTCTGTGCCTTTACCCGACCATCATGAGGAGCTGCATACGGAACAGATCCGATGCAAGGTAAACACACACACATACACAAAATCTGTATATATTTTAACAGCAAATTGTTGCCAGCTTTTTCCATCCTCGTAATTTATAGATAAAGAAATTGCTTGTGCATTTATGTGTTTGAGGTGTTCTGTTGCCTGTGAATCACACACCATCACAATATTAGCACTTAAAGTGTGATACTCATTTAACAACAACTATAAATACAAATGCAATCAAGGTCCCTCAGTTTGTGTATGTGTGAGAGAGGGAAGATATATGTAGACAACATTCCTTTGCATTACATAAATGGAATCAGCAGTGGCCCACTAGCATTTGAAAAAGAAAGATATGCTTAGCAGGGTTGGGCAAAATGTAGAATTTAAGATTTGGATCTTTTTCAGTTAATTTTAATTTAATTGGCCATGTTCCACAGGATGTTGAATTGGAATGACAGGGAAATTAATCAACTTTATTGCAACTTCACAAAACATTATTCATTAGTCCAACGCATTTTTTTTGTGACAAGACAAATTTTGACTAATTATTTCCTGATATTTGCTGATTTGACAAATTTCTCTAAACCAAGTTCAGTACTGCCAAAACAATTAACATAGCCTCTATTGTATTGTTTTGCCATAATGTTCATCACCACAAAAGGTTACTACCTCAGTTTTAAATTTGGTAATTGAAAAGGAATTTAAAAGGCATTTTCAATTAAATTACTAATAGTACCTAATCCAATTTTTAGTCAATATTTATTGGGAAATTTATTTTTTTGCAAATGTATCTGTTTTGGGGCAATTTTAGAGGTTTTTTATTTTTTATTTTTTGGAGACTTATTTATGACTTCTCTGTATGTGTGTGTCTATGTGTGATAGGAATTAGAGGGCAGTATTGAAGGCTGGGCTGGTGATGTTGTCAGGCTGTGTATACTGAGAGAGTCTCTCTGTAGTGACCTCACTGCTGATGACCTTACAGTCCTACAGGAGAGACTTGCATTACTACAGAGACAGTGGGAGGAAACCTGTCACCAGGTACACACACACACATGCACGCACGCACGCGCACAAACACATCAGTCAAGCTGGTAACACACAGTCTGTGTTCAAGCTTGGACTATCCCTTCAGATTTGTTCATTTCACAAGACAGTACATTTTAAGGTGTTCATTTGAATCATAACAAACTAAGTTTTTTGATGGGTCCATGTTTATCTGGTCTTGGCATCCTAGTAAAGAATTCTAGCAATGTTATTGTGCCCATGACCCTGATGTGTCTAACAATGGAAGTAGCATGGATAGAAAGGAAGATTTCTGATACTTTAGAGATATTACCTGTCCACCTTTCACATATCTTCTTTTTATCATTCTGCTCACCAACCTTTTTGTGTTGTTTAATTGCACACCATGTCCTTCCTTTAATCTTACTCTGGGTTATTGCTTACTGAACACATGGTGTTGATTGATCATTTTATGTCATCTCTGTAGCTGTCCCTGCGCAGACAGCAGGTGAGTGAGAGGCTTAATGAGTGGGCTGTGTTCAATGAGAAGAACAAAGAGCTGTGTGAGTGGCTCACCCACATGGAGAGCAAGGTCTCACAGAACGGATACATCAGCATTGAGGAGATGATCGAGAAACTCAGGAAGGTGATGCAATAGATGCAATGTCACATGACGAGTAATTATATTATGCATCCCAATTAAAATAAAAACATCATTCAATCTAGGTATTTTGCTTAGTAAGTCAAACATACAGTTTTTTTTTTAAATATGGGAAAAATCTGTCATTGAAGTCAGCAATGTAACTAACTTTGAAATTTTCAACAACAAACTTGCAATCTTTTTTACCAGGACTATCAGGAAGAGATCTTGGTGGCTAAGGAGAACAAGGATCAGCTGGAACAAATGGGGGAGAGACTGGCTCAGGCCAGCCATGAAACCAAGGCTGCAGAAATTCAGTACAAACTCTGCAAAGTCAATGAGCGCTGGCAGCATCTGCTCGACCTTATAGCAGCTAGGTGAGCCTCCCACCTAAATTACATACCATAAAAATGTACTAGTTGTGTTGCTCCAATGTATGTCCATGGTACCTACTGTGTTGTGCTGTATGGGCTTTAAAAAATTGTTTTACATTACCTTTTATGTGTCTTTTATATTTAGATAAAATGTAAGATTTAAAATGAAAGGTGCTGTTTAGCCATTCAAGAATTTCCACAAACTGAGCCACTGGACTTTGCACATCAAATATACCAAATGAGCTTTATTGAGACCAACACAAGCCGAAACAGTTGTCAAAAACAACAGCAGCAAAATAGTGCTCAAATGTTATAAAAATAAAAAATGTCAAGATGATATTTGGCTCATTTTCCCATTAATGTATTAAATTATTATTATTATTATTATTAGGCTATTATTATAAAATAAATTTTACAAATAATTTTCCGGTAGAGACAGACATTCGCTTGAAGAAATACACTTTATTATATTAAGAACAGATGACAGAAAAGCTGTCTATTCGCATATATGACACACTGATACGGAGGTGTGCAGTCTCGTGGAACACGCGCATCTAAAAGGTTCTCACTCTGTTTCTGTCTTCAGAATTTTTTTTTTGTTTGTTTGCAAGAACAGTACCATCTATGAGTGCTGCAAATTACCACAGACATCTCAGCTCAGGTGGTGCTTTGAGTTGAGTTGAGTTCGCTTTATTTCCACAGAGCAGTAGATTTAGGTTTAAATTTAGATTTAGGAATGTAGCTTAAAGCCTAGAGCCATAATGAAACATGTACATACCAAGGTTGCACATGGGCTTCATCTAACCAGGTCAAAGTCCTATCTGTGTTGTTGCTAAATGTCTAAACAGAGTTTGATAATGTTGAAATATGTCCACTCTGCAATAGCGCTCATTGGTTTATATCTAATCTGAGATAAGGAACTACTTTGAGATATATATATATGAAATGGTGGCACAGTTGAAACATGCAATGCTGGTATGCGTGAGTGTATGTGCTAGTGCATTGAGCATGTGATTCAATATTTGTATGCACATTCAGGGATTTCTAGGAAGCAGTGATGCCAGTGGTTCATTCTGTGTCTGGTTGTGTTTTTATATTTGCTATAAACATTCTACATGATATTGCATTTAATAATATGTATCAGTTAACTATTTAATAACAAGGGACAAATTAAGTTGTAATATTGCAATTGTACAGTGTATATGCTGTACTTAAGGGTATATACTGGTAAATAATATGTTTACATTTAGCATGTAGTAGATTTAGTACTTTCACAAAAAAAAAGGATTGGTGGTATACCCCATATGCATTTTGACACTAAACTCTGTTTCATGTCAATGATGTTCCTCACACAAAGCTATTGTATGCCATCATGATGTAGTAAATAATGACTTTTCATTTTTGGGTGAGATATTCCTTTAATACAGTCTCTTCACTCTTCCCCTGTCTTTCCATCTGTCTGCGTCTCTGTTTATGTGATCTATAGGGTAAAGAAGCTGCGGGAGACACTGGTGGCTGTGCAGCAGCTGGAAAAGAACCTGAGCAGTCTGCGCTCCTGGCTGGCTCAAATTGAGACTGAACTCTCACGACCCATTGTCTATGAGACCTCTGACTCGCACGAGATCCAAAGAAAAATAAACCAGCAGCAGGTAACACACATACCATACAGAAAAGTTAGAAGCATTCCCATATGATAACATATGGTATGTTAACATAAAGTAGTATTTCTTATGAAAGTTCAATACATGTGTCACCTATTTGGTCATTTTGCCTGAGACACACACACACATTCTCTGGTAGATATTATAAACTGGATAAATCTCACCAAGAAAAATGAGAGTTTAAAAAACCCAGCCAAAGACTCTTTAGACAAACTGTGGACAAAATAAGAACTGGAATTCACCTGGCTCACTCACTGACCTACTGACCCACTTGCTGTTTCATCACAAGCACTTATCCTCACTTTACCCTGCTATCGCCTGCTCACTTCATATTCTCTCTGCATCAGAGGCCAATTGTCATTACAATCAAATTAATTTAAAAGGCAATATAATTGTTTGGATCCCACCAAAACAATTGTGGTGGGTATTGTATAGAGATGCACCGATACCACTTACGATTCCGATATCGGAAATCTCAGAATCAGCTGATCCCAATCCGATACCAGTGTTGTTTTTTTGTATTATCAGTTTAGAATATCTTTACATTATTGTGTGGAACTAATTGGGAATACACTTTAATATGTTAATAAACACAAACCTCTAACTACACATTATTTCAATATAAATGTATAGCTTATTAAGAACAATTTTATTGTTAACTAGTATACTGGATAATGTATCAGCAAAATTAACAATAATTACAGTAGAAGTCATCAGTAGAAAATAAGTGTTTTTTTTACAAAATGTTTTCAACTTACATTTACATTTACATTAATGCATTTGGCAGACGCTTTTATCAAAGCGACTTACAGTGCACTTATTACAGGGACAATCCCCCTGGAGCAACCTGGAGTTAAGTGCCTTGCTCAAGGACACAATGGTGGTGGCCAGCGTCCTTCTGATTATCAGATTACCAGTTATGTGCTTAGACCACTACACCACCACCACTCCACACTTGTATCTCTTTTTTTTTTTCAATTTAGTTGTATGATATCAGCTCACTTTTCATTCACAGTTATTTTTTTGGAACCCAATTAACTTATTTGTAAACAAATGATAATAATAATAATATATTATAATAGTAGTAATATACAGTAATAAATCTCAATCGTGCACCTTTTGTCAGGGATCCACCAGTCTCTCTCTTCCACACTGCCGTCAGCGCTCACTCTCTCCTGAGTTCTGATTACACGCACCTGCATATCATTAGTGGCTAATCAAGGACTGCATATATACAACGCTTTCACACACTCTTTGTTTGTTCTCATCGATAGTATCTCTGAGACTCTACACCTTTCTACTATGTCAAACATACCATTATTGCCTACAAGTATCATAAGACTGTTGTGAGTTATCTGTTCGTGTCTATACCCTGTCTGGATATGACTCACCTTCTACCGATCCATTTAAAAACATCAGTATCTGAGACGATGCCGATCCAGGTATCGGATTGGTGCATCCCTAGTATAGTAGGTTTAAATAGAGGTGGAACGATATGTTGGTTTTACCAAATAATCAGTGCCGATAGTTGCTTTTTAGAACTGTTGGTATGCACATAGTTGCTGATAGTTTTTCTTATCATTTCATCATTTTAAAATAATAGTCTCTGGTGTGTTACAAGCTTTTTTATACTTAAAATTTTTTTTTTTGTTACATGTTATGAATTGATTTTTAAAACTATCATCTGATTAATCAATTATCAACTTTTCCCACCACCTTATCAGCTCTAGTTAAATGTAACAAAATGGCAAGAATTTCTCAATGAAATGTTTCAGTATCTTATTTTCAAAATGTCAGATATCCTGTAGTTTACAGAAGATTGTTACAGATGTATGGGTGACACAGTGTCCATCCAGCATTGTGCTGGGTAGCCCTGCCTACTGTGAAATGTAATTGTGTGCCATCATGCTGCAGTTTCACATTTAGTGTGGACAGACAAATTGCTTGTTGCTGGAAATTGAAGTCTAAGCTATAGTTATTCAGATAGCATTACATCATTCATTCAGTTCAGGCATCTCATCCAATCATAATCCAGCCTATGCTTTATACGCACCGCACAGCTGTCCTTCATTGCTTCTTTATGCCGCAGTTTGTTTTCACCCCCACCACCCCTTTACAACCAGTTAAGGTCCTGTCGTGCTGTAAGGGGTAAGGTCCTCTCCTCTGCCATCATTTTATTCCAGCGGATCTGACGGTTTGAACGAGAATCTGAGCATTGAACAGTCAGGGCTTGCGCCAAAGAAAACTTATAAACTAACACTCTTTCTGTTTATTTGCATTAATTCTTATATCCTGAGAATTTCTGACTTGTCAGTTTCTACCAGAATGAGATCATACCTAGTTAGGACACGATGAGGCAGATTTTTTAAAGCAAAGTAATATTTGTTTGTGTGCAGGAATTGCAGAGGGACATCGAGAAACACAGCACAGGTGTTGCATCAGTGCTGAACCTTTGTGAGGTGTTGCTACATGACTGTGATGCCTGTGCCACTGAGACAGAGTGTGAATCCATCCAACAGGCCACACGTGGCCTGGACCGCCGCTGGAGAAACATCTGTGCTGTCGCCATGGAGAGGAGGCTTAAGTGAGTGAAGTAAACTAGTATTCAATGGAGAATGTACACATTTGTTTCTGTGTAAAAATATGATCAAACATATTTAAGGAATCAATAATGAACGAAAGCATTCTGTGAACATGAGAACATTCATGGGCTGGAGGAATGTAAATAAGTGTGTTAGGATTGTTGATATTATGTTGGGCCACCAGTGAAACTGAAGTTGTTGGAGCACATATCATGCCTGTTTTCTCGTCATAATGCATTTAGTTCAACACATGATGAACTCTTAAGCAGCTGTCATTTTTAGTATTTCTTGGTAAATCCATTTTGTAAACTTGTGTCTTTGCAGAATTGAGGAGACTTGGAGACTCTGGCAGAAGTTTCTAGATGATTACTCTCATTTTGAGGAGTGGCTCAAAGTCTCAGAGAGGACAGCAGCTCTGCCCAACTCCTCTGGAGTGCTGTACACCATTGCTAAAGAGGAACTTAAGAAGTTTGAGGTAATCAGAGATCCACAGAGAGAGAGAGGGAGAGAGAGTCAGTGGGGTTGAGAAGAGATAGGGTTTCTGTCACTAGCCTGTCCCATGAGTCAGATATTTGCACATTCACATTCCTGAGACTGGGTTAGTGGGGTAGCTCCCACACGTGCCTTACCATTGTAATCCAATGGCGACAGTTTAGGAAACATAACAGCACTCTTCAATCTAACTCTCAAAGTGTACTAGTATTTTACGGTATCCAAAACTCTCATTGATTATTTAAACAAATGCTGAAATAGTAAAATTGTCTTGCAATTGACTTGCAAAGAGGAGCAATAATTCCAGTTTTACTAATTTGTTTGTAAATCTTTGTTAACACAGTATAGTCCCCTGTGAAATTTAGGACATATCCTGTAGCTAATAGTCGCTAGAGGATTCACAAACAAAAATTACCATATGATGTACAGATTGTATTGAAATACTACATATATTTCTGTATTGCAGGCATTTCAAAGACAGGTGCAGGAGTGTCTGACCCAGCTGGAGCTGATCAATAAGCAGTATCGACGGCTAGCTCGTGAGAACCGCACAGACTCATCCTGCCGCCTACGCCAAATGGTGCATGATGGAAATCGACGGTGGGACATACTACAGAGGAGAGTTGCTGCCATCTTGCGTAGGCTTAAGGTAATGTTTTGAGAGTTTCATGTTATACTTTGTCAGCACTTTTTAATTATATTCAAAACCTCTCTAACAATCACTACTGACATTGAACCTAAGCCTCAAAGAAGGACAGTGTGATGAATCAGCCTGTTCCTCTGCTACTGCAGCATTTCATTGGTCAGCGAGAAGAGTTTGAGACAGCCAGAGATGGTATTCTGGTGTGGCTGACTGAGATGGACCTGCAGCTCACCAACATCGAGCATTTCTCAGTGTGTGACGTTCAGGCTAAGATCAAACAACTAAAGGTAAGGACCATTTGGGTGTGTGTCTGTCTGTTGGGAATTGTAATAACAGGGATAGTCATACAGTAATGCAAGGAGCCTGCCAAATATTGTTTTATTGAAAATTTATTTTTGTGAAAAATTAATATAATGTACGTGTTCATTAAAAATACAATATTAACTTGACTTCAACCAAATCTAAAAGAACTTAATATATTTTAATGTGGGCAATTAAATATTTTAAAGTAATATAAATGTAATTTAAAGCAGTATTTCTCAACTAGTGGGTATTTTGGACAGGGAAAGAACAATGCCATGGTCTCACCATCATTGAAAACTGTTCGGCAGCTGCTCAAATTAAATGTCAATCTAGCATTCTGCACATTAAACGCATTAAATATGCTTCTCATCTGCAACCCAATATTTTTGTATCTGCTGTAACCTGCTGAATGTCTGTAGCATGCACGTGTCAACTGGGTTTCCCTCGACATCTGTTAGTTGGATCTATTAGACCTAATTTGTATTGCAACAAAGTTTGTTTTGTTTTGACTTTATTGTCTGTTCAGATTTCCTGGACAGAAATTCATCTTTGACACTGGCATAAAAAATACATCTTATCAGACAATACTGTACATCCACATACATAACACATAATAAAACACATGGAACACACATTTGTCCCAATTAAAAACATACATAAATCTAGAGAATAGAAGTTATGTATATATATGCATATGTACAGTGAATACAATACATATGCATATATATACACAAATATACACACCTACCCATATAAATATATAGTATCTCAATTAATAATTTGGTTTAAAACAGTTACCACCAATGGAACACATTATATTTTATATATGTTCTTATTAGCCAGTGATATACACAGCATACGCACCGACGGGAGGGCTTCAAAGCAGGAATGGAGGGGATGGGTCTGATCTGAATATACTGCAATTGCCTTTTTTCCATAAAATGTGAATATAGCTCTTGCAGTGTGCTCTGTTTCTGGCCTGTGATCTTATTTGCTTCGTTAATTACTCGTATTAATTTATTTTTCTGTCTCATTGTTAAATTACCATACCACAAAACAATGTTATATGTTAAAATACTTTCGATCATCGATCTGTAAACATTGTTTAGGACCATCCTATCAATATTAAAATGTCTCAATTTCCTAAGTAGGCCTAAACACTGTCTTGTTTTCTTATGTATATGATCCACATTTTCCTGGAATGAGAATTTGTCATCAATGATTGTACCTAGATATTTAAAATTTGAAACTTGCTCTACCTTTACACCTTTTATAATAATTTGTTCATATGACATGCCAGCCGTACCGGTCCTATTTTGATTCCCACAGCACAATTCCTTTGTTTTCTCAATGTTCAATTGAAGATGACTGTTATCAAACCACTGTACAAGACTTTTAACATACTCAAAATAAGTTCAACTATTCGTATCCGTTTGGCAAGAAATTAAAACCAAGTCATCAGCATATTTGATTAAAGTGAGATCATCCCTGTTACATTGAAGTTCATTAATATAAACAGAAAAAAGCAGAGGTGATAACACACATCCCTGTGGTAACCCTGAATTTAAGACTATACAATCAGATGAGATTCCATTGACACGGACGCGTTGGGGCCTATTTCTTAAATTTCTCAATCCATAAAATTAACCAACTACTTACACCTTAATCTTGCAATCTTTCTTTTAAAATTTGCGGTTGTACAGTATTAAATGCTGATATGAAATCCATAAAAATAATTCTAACATGAGCATTAGTTTTATCTAAATGGTGCTGGGCCTTATGTAACAGGGTCAGGGAGGCATCCACCGTGCTCTGATTGGGCATATAAGCAAATTGTAATGGATCTACAGAGCCATTAATTTGTACTAACAGTTCTTTATGTAATATATGCTCCATGCACTTGCACAGAACAGATGTAAGGGCAATTATTCGAAGGTCTTTAAGAGCTCTGGCATGAGGTGTTTTAGGTACTGGAATAACAGTAGTGTTTGGCAGCTGTAGTTAAAGTTTCTAAATGTGTTTAGGCTAATATTTTTAATGACAAATACTATTATTAGGGGGCCAAGCACCAAAGGTGCTTGAACCCTATTGTATCCGTTAGGATTTTCTTATTAGGGGCCAAGCACCTGAAAGTGCTGGAACCATACTGTATCCATTAGGATTAGGGGGCCAAGCAGGAACCCTATTGTATTTGCACTGATACTCTTCTTCTTCTTTTTTTGTGCCTTAAAATGTCTGTGGTAACATGCTGAGTTTCATTCATTTATGATGCTAGGGGCACTGTAATGTTTAATGTGTTGGTTCATATATTCCATGTCTTTTATTTTGAAAAGTTTAGTTCCTGTTTCCCTAGTCATGTGATTCCTGTTTCCCTCCATGTTCATGTGTCTTGTTTTTATTGGTTTATTGTCTTGTTACTCAATATCAGTTCTAGTTTGACATTGGTTTAAGTTTATTAGTCTTGTATTCTGTAATGTTGTACTGGCGCTGGCAAATGATGATGACGATGACGTAAAGAGAACCCAAGTGCAATTTATTTACCAAGTGCAGTAATCCAAACGTGACGACTTGACTTGACATAAAGGTGGTTTGACATAAATGTGGAACAGACTTGGTATGAAGCAGGCTGAGGCATGCCACAGACTTGGCATGAAGCAGGCTGAGGCGTGGCTGTGACATGGGATGGAGCATGCTGAGGCGTGGCTGTGCCACGTTTATGTCACGTCAAGTGTAGCGCAATTTGAGATTCGATAAATCAACTAATATGGCCACCAGCAGCCAATCAAATTCCAGTACCTAATAACTCATATTAAGAATGGCCGATGGTTATGAAACTTACTATCCACAGTAATGAAACAGTATATAAACTTTTGTGACAATCGGCTACACCATGGTGCTAAATTCGCATTTTTGCTAATATTTACAGAACTGTATAGGCTAGAATAAAATTCTAAAGCTTTTCTGAATCCATCAGTGCCCCCAAATAATATGGTCATGTGAATTTTCATTTCCATATCAAAAGTTTTCTACAACTTAGATTTATTTGAAAAACCTACTTTTATACACTCGTCCCAGGCAGTTTGTCTAATTCACACATTACTTGGTATACATCATCTACAGACCCTCCTGACAAAAATGTGTTAAAAGAATTTTGATGTCAAAACATTCCAAAGATATAAGCAAATATGTTTTGTGGTGTGGCCTATAAAGACTAATTAGTCTTTATCTTGTGAGTGTAATTTTCTAACTTAAATCTTTGTTCACATAGACAAGAGAACACTCTGAGGTAACGTGCCGTGTTTTGTTCATTTTTGATGCTCTGACTTGAGAAAATCCTGTTTTTGCAACTGTGTTCAAAGCAGTTGAAATGTCACACCAAAATAGCTGTATCCACAGCATCCACAGAATATTTTCTGTCAAATTTGATTATTTTGGTCACTTCACCATATGTGCTTGGCCCTCGTCAATCGCTGTGGCTATATTTTATTATTATTTTTCGAAAGACTTCCTACATTGTCCTAATATATTGCATTGTTCTGTAAATATAAGGGCAAGTAAATTAAAGGCATTAACGTATGGACCTCCAAGACTTATGGACAAATTATGGACAAAGTTTGAAATATGTTTGATATTAGAAATTAAATTGGATAGTAAATATAATAGGCTCATTACCTTGTAAAAGGCAGGAGAGAAAGCTTCCTATATCATGTGGTGTTGACATTAATAACAAAAATAATGTTATTTGATGCATGCCCTTAGACTTGAAAACCATGAACAAAACTATGAAAAAAAGGATACATGAAAATGCAACCAGGCTACATTTAAGACAGATTACTTTTTTAATGTGTTATGTCACCACTTGATGTCCCATGTCAAATCTGGGTCAAAAAGCAAAACAAGTCGAGAACCACTTTAATGTATATGTCTCTATACATCAGTAATGATAATTTAAATGGCTTTGCAATGTACGCATCATAAAAAAGTTTGGTACAGCATGCAAGTATTATATGCAACAAGTATCGTACAATATGTAGCAGGGGGTCATATTGTGTATATGCCTCTCACTCTGAACTTGATGTGTGTTCAAGGCGTTCCAGCAGGAGATCAGTCTGAACATGGGGAAGATGGAGAGTGTGTTTGGGCAGGGGGAGGTGCTGATGGAGAAGAGTGAACCTCTGGATGCTGCTATCATAGAGGAGGAGCTGGATGAGCTGCAGACATACTATAGAGAGGTGTTTGGCCGGGTGGAGCGCTTTTACAGGAAACTCACACGCTTGCCGGTGAGATAAACATAAATACAGCTAATTCATAAAATTATATTTTTGACTCACTTTTTACTTTACAGTTTTGTTATACTGAACTTTTATTTAAAAACAACCCATGAAATCCTTTTTATTATGTCTTTTTTTTATGAAAGTGAGTAGTTTCTTAGACTATCAGTCCCTAACATTTCTTTTTGTGTCCCAGCTGGCCGATGATGAGTATGAAGGCTCAGATCGTGAATTGGAGACTGGTGACCTCTCAGACCTTCAGTGGGGTGAGGATGTTTCCATGCCCCGGTCATCGAGCAGACCACCCTCAGGTACCACAGCTCCTGCTCGTACAAACGGCTCTGGTCGCGACACCCCTGCAAGCGTTGACTCCATCCCTCTGGAATGGGACCATGACTATGATCTTGACCCCATGGGCCATACCATGTCTGTGGAGCGGGGAGAACAAAACAAAGATGAGGATGAAGAGTTACTGTGCATCACTACGGCAGCACTTACAGGTGGGTTTGCTTGTCTTGAAGGATGCCATAGAGGGATGTTCATGAGATGGCGCATTTTAAGTACAATAAATAATGCCCCAGCTGAGTGTCAACCACTTTTAACAGATCTTCTCTACAAACTGTTGGTATATCTAAGTTGTGTATCTCTTTTTTTTTTTTTTTTTTTTCACAGACGTAGTGATTCCTGAGAGCCCTGAGGCTTATATAAAACTAACAGAAAACATATTGAGGTCCTCCTCTGGTAGGCAATAAGATTTGGCATGCTAAATTAATGCTAAACCACACTGCATGCTGAAGTTTCCTTTTCAAATTTCATTCCATGAACTCATGAGCATTTCAGTATTCCAAGCTTGCCACAATACCCAAACTAAACAATTGCATACATGTTTTTGGACACTGTTTGCCAAAGGAATGCCAGGGTTCTCTCATTGCAGCATCATAATAGGGGGATGTCACGGCTGAAAAAAATTATCTTTGTTAGGTTATGTTGCTCTGAAGTTGGAACCACATGTATGGATAGGGCCACTGCATGGAACAGTTTTACATACACCCATTCAAGCATGTAAAAATCAACATTGTCATCCATTATTCACTTATTTTGATTTTTTCTTTCATTTTTCATTTTGTTGTAACTGAAGATACACTACCAGTCAAAAATAGTCTCAGGATTTTATTCTGTAGGCTGTAATTAAAGGGCAAATGGTGTCTGCTTTGAAGAAGCTAAAATATGAGATAATTTGGTTTGACATTTTTTTGGAGACTACATCAATTCCATTCTACCATTTCTCATTCTAAATAGAAAAATAAAAGTGAAAATAGAAATAAAGAATGAGTAGGTATTTTTAACCTTTTGACTGGTAGTTAGTTTCTGTGTATAAAATTAATATTCCATATTCAGCTGATAACATGAATAAAACATCTTATTAAACCTCATAATATGCTCACAATATGAAGATATTATTAACTGCATTTCAAAATAATCCTTAGCACACAAATATAAAGGAATTTAAAGGAATATTCCGGGTTCAATACCAGTTAAGTTTAATCGACAGCATTTGTGGCATAATATTGATAGCCACAAAATTTTATTTTGACTCGTCCCTCGTTATCTTTAAAAAAAAATAAAAAATCAAGGTTACAGTGATGCACTTACAATGGAAAAGCACTTGCAATAATTCTTCTGTTAAAACATTATTTGAGCTGTGAAGTTGTTTATATCATAATTTTTTACAGTCTTTTTAAGGATTGTTGACAAGTTGTAAAATGTACTATAACTTAACACAGAAAAGGTTAGTAAGTGATTTTATCACACTAAAACCGTGTTTACTCACATATTGTTTATGTCTTGTGACAATATTTTTAAACAGTGAGTATTTTAACATTGGCACCATTTACTGCCATGTTAAGTGTCTCACAGGAACCCTGATTTTTGCTTTTTTTAAAGAAAAGGAGGGGCAAGTCAAAATATTTTTTTTTGGTAATCAATATTGTGCCACAAATGCTGTCAATTATGCTTAACTTGTGTTGAACCTGGAATATTCCTTTAAAGATGCTCCTTTGACACCTAACATTAATCAATGCATCATTTCCCACAGATGAAGCAGTTCGGTTATTAGATAATATGATGGACACTGGCCGTTACAGTCTACAGCAGACAGATGGTGCTCTGAGTTGCCATGATACCTCTTACATGGGCTATGTAAGTACACATCTGGACATTTTAGTCTGAGGTGACAGTACAGTATGTGGCTATGGAATGAGAAGTTTATGGACAGTTGATTTGCTTGTGGATTTTCATGTAATAAAATCACGTTTGCTCTCTGCATAGATGCGGTTAATGGATGATTGTCATGGCAGCTTGAAAGCAGTGAAGAAGGCTGAGGGAGAGCTGAAGGAGGAAGAGGACGACCTGTCAGGACTCAGCAACCCTGACAACACAGAGACACAGAGCACAGGTTAGACACAGAGATACACAGGCCACAGAGTATAGGTCAAGCCTATTCAACTGGGGGCCCACAGGTGTAAACGGCAAGTTATACATTTTTAGTAGTTCAGGTGAGGTTTCAAGTTAACTGTAACAACCTAAAAATAATGTCAAATAGATCACAATAATTTTAGATCAAATATGAGCTGTTGCCAACACTGTAACCTATTTCTTACAGATACCTTCCTTACTGTGGGAAAAGGAGTTTTTAACCTACTCTGTGTTGTGTAGAAAGTGCATCTAATTGTCAATTATCTTTATACAAAATATCTATTTATTTTATTATTTTAGGGGGGAAAATGATCCAGACATTTCATGGCATTTTTTGTGTAGAAATGTATATAGCACAGTAGACTTTCATTGACTAAATATTTTAGTCCACCCTGCATGTCTGAAAGATTTTTTTCGTTAGGTCCAATTGTTTGTAAAGTTTAATATCTCTGGTATATTTCTGATTTATTTGATTCCAGATGAATCATGGTATTGTGCAATACATTGTGTCTTTCAGGTGTGATTGAGCGCTGGGAGCTGATCCAGGCCCAATCTGCTGATGCCCATCATAGACAGAGAGAAGACCTGGCACTGTGGCAACAGCTGACCTCTGACCTGGATGTCATGGAGGCATGGCTCAGCCAGGCTGAGGCAGATTTAGCAGAATTCAGAGGGAGAGATCTCAGTACAGATATAAATACTATAAAACAGAGAATCAGAAAACTGAAGGTTTGTTTTGCCTACTTGATTTGCAATCACATAAATGTACTGTATATATGAAGATATTTGTTTGCTTTTAAATGTAACTGTGTTTATCGGGCAGAATGTCAGTATTACAGAAATAAACCTGAGGAAACCCACAGCATCCTGCTGACCCACATACACTGCTTGTTCACTTCTTAGAACATCTGATATCACCAGTTATTTTTACTCTCACTCACATATACATCCAAATGCTGAAAAGTGAACATCTCCTGTAGACCTAACAAATCAAAGGTTTGACACTGCCTTATTTACACGTAAATAGAAATAATGGTGACACTTTACTTAAAGGTTCTGCACATTAGCATCAGTTAAAGGGATAGTTCACCCTAAAATGAAAATTCTCTCATCATTTACTCACCCTCACCATCCGGGTATAAAGGCGGGGAAATACGGCTGTTTCATTCAGGAGTTTTCTGAGGAGCCGACAATGGTCCGGCCACAACAGTGGCTCAGCTCAGCGACGTGGCCGGGAGGACACAACATCTCATTCCCTCCATCGGGGAACGGAGGTTACATCTGTAACCTAGACGTTCCCCGTCTGTCGCTCACTTCGACGTTGTGTCGAAGAAGCGACACTAGGGGTCCAATTTAAATCACTCCATGCCCTGAGCCATGTCTACTGACACAGGAGTCACCACATTGAGGTTGCCGGGGATGTGAGTGGCGTGCAGCGACTTGAGTCTGGCTCCAAAGGAGGAGACGACGGGCGAGTTGTGACATGTGGCGGGAGTGTACGCCGCCTTGGTGATTTATGTACACTACCGTGGTGGTGCTGTCTGATCTGATCAAGACGTGTTTGCCCTTAACTAGCGGGAGAAACCTCCGCAAGGCAAAGAATACAGTCAACAACTCTAGTCAGTTGATGTGCAACCGCACATGGCCTTTCCAATGGCCCACGGCTGCGTGCTTGTTGCACACGGCGCCCCAACCCAATTTGGAGGAGTCGTTCATGACCAGGACGCATCAGGACACTTGCTGCAAGGGGACTCCTGCCCGCAGAAAGCAGAGGTCTGTCCAGGGATTGAATGTTTGGCAGCAGGCTGGGGTGACCATCACACGGTGCGTGCCGCGGTGCCATGCTCGTCTCGGGACTCAAGATTTTCCCCAGGAGCCTCTGGAAACGTTTTAAAGGGGCCGCAGTGCCTGGCCTGATGGCGGCGAGGCATTCCAGCACTGACTGCGCACGCTCATTGGTGAGGCGCGCTGACATTGAGACTGAGTCTAACTCCATGCCGCGAAAAGAGATTCTCTGAACCGCGGCGAGCTTGCTCTTTTTCCCAGTTGACCTGAAGCCCTAAACGGCTGAGGTGCCTGAGCACCTGGTCCCTGTGGGCACATAGTAACTCTCAGGAGTGGGCCAGGATGAGCCAGTCGTCGAGGTAGTTGAGTATGCGGATGCCGGCTTCTCGGAGCGGGGCAAGGGCTGCCTCTGCGACCTTCGTAAAGACGCGAGTGGACAGGGGACATGCCGAAGTGGAGGACCTTGTACTGATACGCCTGCCCGTCGAACGTGAACCGTAGAAAGGGTCAATGTCGAGGTAATATTGCGACGTGGAAGTACACGTCCTTCAGGTCTACCGCTGCGAACCAATCTAGATGCCGGACACAAGTTAAGATGTGTTTTTGCGTGAGTATTTTGAACGGGAGTTTGTGCAAAGCCCGGTTGAAAACTCGCAAGTCCAAGATCAGTCGTATGCCACCGCCTTTCTTGGGTACGATGAAGTAAGGGCTTTAGAAACCCTTCTTCATCTCAATTTGAGGGACAGGCTCCATCACATTTTTGAGTAAGATGCGATTTCCGCGCACAGGGAATTGGCATGCATAACCGAGTTGGATGGTCCTGGCTAGCCAGCGTGACGGGGCACTAACCCCGTCACTTCGAGAGAAGACTCAAAGCACTTACCTTGCTCCGCACACCCAGCAGGGAGCGAGTTAGTGACTGAGGAGGAGGTCCGGTGGAGGCGTCCTCTAGACTCGTCAGAACCGGCCGGCCAGGGAACAGTCGTGGGGCTGAAGACGGGGGGTCCGTGTCCAGCATTCCGGGACTGTTGAGGTGAGGCGGCAGAGTGCTGTGAAAACGGCATTTGCGGGCCAGATGACCCAGAGACAACGGAAATAGCTCTTTTATTGAGAATGTGGGTACCGCAGCCCCGATGGGGTGTGGCAAATTAAATAAATTCAAACAAGGATTCTCCTCACGGCCCTCCACCGGGGGACGGAGTGGTCTGCTTACCAGCTCCGGAGCGAATGTCTTGGTCTCTGGGTCGATCGTCTCAGGGGCTGAGAGCTGGGCCCGGATTGAGGCAGAGCTGCGCATTTCTTAGCCGCAGGAGGACGCCCTCGGCGAGCAGATGGGGCATGTCCCGTGGCGTCAGGTTTGCGGCGGGGCAGGATGTCTGAGATGGCCTCCATCTGCTTTTTCACCGCGGAGAACTGCTGGGCGAAGTCCTCAACGGTGTCGCCGAAGAGGCCGAACTGGGAGACAGGGGCGGCGAGGAAGCGTGTCTTGTGCGTCTCGCACATCTCGACCAAGTTCAGCCACAGATGATATTCCTGAACCACAAGTGTGGCCATGGCCTGCCCGAGTGACTGCAATGTGGCCTTCGTGGCCCTGAGGGATGATGCAGCACGTCGGGATCAGGATTACCCACGTGCAGATCTTTGAGTGCCTTGGCCTGGTGGACTTGCAGGAGGGCCATGGCATGCAGGGTGGAAGCGGTCTGTCTGGTGGTGCTGTAGGCTTTGGCGGCCAGTGACAACGTCGTCCTACAGGCCTTGGAGGGGAGCACAGGGTGACCCCGCCAGGTTGTGGCATTCTCGGGGCTTAGGTGGATCGCAACCGCCCTATCCACCTGAGGAATCGCTGTGTACCCGTGGGCTGCTCCGCCGTCAAGGGTAGTGAGAGCGGATGAGCGAGGGGCTTTGTGGCGAGTGGAGAGGGGTGCTCTCCATGCAGTTGTCAGCTCATCATGCACCTCCGGGAAGAAACGGACCGGGGGGGGGGCGTGGCTGTGAGCGGCGCGCAGACCCAAGGAACCAATCATCCAGCCGCGACGGCTGTAGGGAGGACGGAGGGTTCCAGTCCAACCCCACGCTGGCGGTGGCCCGGGCAAGCATGTCGGACATCTGGGTGTCAGCCTCAGCCTGAGCGTGCTGGCCCGAAGATGGCAGCGCAGACGATTCATCCGCGTCAGATGCCGGACACCTCTCCGATGCAGCGGCGAGCTCATCCAGCTCGGGTGTCTCCAGAGGATAGGCAGGCTTGCTGTGAGGCGAGCCGCTGTTGCCTCGAGCCCGGACGGAAGTCAACAGGCATGCCGGGGTGCGGGTGGTTTGCAGGGGTGTACCCGGTGAAACCGAGCCCGCTGCCATCCCCAGATTGCCTCCATCGCCAGCCGCGTCGTCCTCAATCCCGTGGGAAGAAGGAGCGACGAGGGGGGCGGCTGGAGTGGCGTTCCTTCGATTGAAAGTAAGCCGTGACCGCAACATTGTCATGGTCATGTTCTCGCGGTGAGAACATGAACCATCCACAAACGCTGCCTCTGTGTGATCGCAGCCCAGACACACGAGACAGCGCCTGTGGCCGTTTGAAGCGGGGAGCACACTACCGCATCCAGGAACTACACAGGGGCATAAAGTCATCTTTATAAAGATGCGTCCTGAAAAGGACGTTCAACGCCGCTGTGTATTGCTCTTTTAGAAGAAAATACTCTTTTAGAGAAAATCACTCTTTTAACAAACAAGGGGCCAGGGGCAAACTGCACTGCTGTGCAGAGAAGGAGAAAGCCCCTGAAGTGTGCCGTAGATCCAACAGCAGATCGCTCAGAGGTAAGAGGAACAGGTGTGTGACTCGCAGCTCGTTGCATACATGACCATCGGCTCCGAAGAAAATATACTTCCTAGAGCTTGATGCGCTACATGTCGTAATAGGAAGTGTAATTGAACTTGAAAACATTATCGCCTTAGAGACTGCTGCCAAGATGTACAGTGAAAAAGGAGAAATATTTTGGTCTGTTCTCACCCAAAACTAACTGGATCACTTCAGAAGACATTGATTAAACCACTGGAGGTCGTATTGATTACATGTATGCTGCCATTATGTGCTTTTTGGGGCGTTTGAATTTCTGGTCCCCATTCACTTGCATTGTATGGACCTTCAGAGCTGAGATGTTCTTCTAAAAATCTTCATTTGAAAGAAAAGTCATACACATCTGAGATGGCATGAGGGTAAGTAAATTATGAGAGAATATTCATTTTTGTGTGAACTATCCCTTTAATGAACAACATTCTTAAAAAAAATTTAATATATTAATGTATGTAGAAATTAACATTACTCAAGATTAATGAATTCTGTAAAAGTATTGTTCATTGTTTATGCATTAACGAATCTTCCCTAATTTAAAACACTGATACTGAGAAAATAGTTAAGTAATTTGGTTTTAGTGTGGATTTTGTAGTTACTGCTATTTTGACTCTGTTTTCCCTGAATCTGAGCATAGTTGAGCCAAACCCATCTGTCATAGGATAGATTAAATTCTAAGAGACTGATTTTGGTCTGAACTCAATTGTAGCAAAATGTGTAGTTACTGCATTTTGACTTTGCATAGGAATGATGTATGTGACCTAATGGACAATAACAAATGCTGAACTTTTTACACAAACAGGAGCTACAGAAGGCCATGGATTTCCACAAGTCCAAAGTACTGTCCATCAACTTAAGTAGCGTTGCACTGCTCCAATCAGATTCAGAGGAGAGCCAAGTGCTGAAAGCAAGACTCAAAGAGATGAACTCATGCTGGGATCGACTGGGAAAGTCACTTAAGGACTGGAGAACAGTTTTCCAGGATGCTCTTTTGCAGTGCCAGGTACAGACAACACACAGCTAGCCTTATACATTTCTTTAAGAGAAATACAAATAGGCAGATACTTGCATGTACTCACACTGTGTTTTTCTGCAGGATTTCCATGAGCTGAGTCATGGTCTTCTGCTCTGGCTGGAGAACATTGACCGCAGGAGGAATGAGATTGTCCCCATAGCATCAGGGCTAGATCGACATACACTACGAGCTCATTATAGAGCACTAAAGGTATCTCTTTCATTATTCTGTATGAGTGGGTGACTGCTTTCTGGATTGGATGAACATTGTCTGAATTCAAATTTCCAATACTACCCGCCCTAAATAGTATGCATGGTTATCAATAGTGCTGTGAAACTCATAATATGTTGACAAGAGTATGTCACAGGTACCTGGATTCTGTATTATTTATATTGGATTTTCGAAGTATGCATCCTTGCATGATTTCTGTGTCTCTATAGAAGAGAATTGGTTTGTATCAATTCTCTGTTGTACTACACTCACTGAGCACTTTATTTGGAACACCTGTACACCTACATATTCATGCTATTATCTAATCAGCCATTTGTGTGGCAGCAGTGCAGTGCATAAAATCATACAGATACGGGTCAGGTTCTTCAGTTAATGTTCACATCGACCATCAGAATGGGGAAAAATATGATCTCAGTGATTTCAAACTGCTGGTTTAAATATTTATGTAACTGCTGGTCTCCTTTCATGATTTTCATGTAAACCTAGAGTTTACGCAGAATGGTGCCAAAAAAATAAAAATAATAATCCAGTGAGCTGCAGTTCTGCAGACGGTAATGCCTTGTTGAAGAGAGAAGCTGACAGAAAGGCAAATTGGAATTCAGCCATGGTCGCAAAGATATTTCAAATTCTCAAACACAGAACAATGTACAATAATACAAATGTTACACTTTTAACAACGTAAATTACATTGCCAAGTGCTTCTCCACAGCAAATCCATCAGGAACTGGTAGAGACTGAGCAGAGGGTAGACTGTCTGCAGGAGCTCTCATTTCAG
The DNA here is from genome assembly GCF_025860055.1 of Xyrauchen texanus. Classification (NCBI taxonomy): domain Eukaryota; kingdom Metazoa; phylum Chordata; class Actinopteri; order Cypriniformes; family Catostomidae; genus Xyrauchen; species Xyrauchen texanus. Next base: position 19,869,926 of record NC_068303.1, on the reverse strand, counting down.
CTGCTTGTGCAGGCACATGGAAGCGAGTGTCTGGAGGCCCAGGAGAGGGTGCATGTCATTGGGAACCGCCTCCGTCTGCTCCTGAAGGCTGTCAGCGCGGACTTGGAGTTGCTTGAAAAAAAGCTTCTGGCTTCTGGGGACACACAGGTCAGTCTAAAAGCACATTTGTCTGTTATTCAGCTCTTTCTAGTCTTCCATCTACAATCCAGTTTTAAAGAAACAAATGGTGTTGATAATATGGGAAGTAAGCCCATATTATATGGGAGTATTTGATTGGTGTGAAGCAACAGCAGTCCTTCTTGTGATGGAGCAGAATCAGAGCTATCTTGGAGTGAAAGAAAACGACAACGCTCTGACTTAAAAAAATAAATAAATAAACGCTCCTCGCTCTAGGCAAAATCGTGCAAATCTGCTTCCACCAAACCAGACCCTCTAGGTATCTATGTCAAAGATAAACATCTGAAGTGTTTCATTGTTTATGTTCTCACTTGTCTTTTCACCAAACTCATAGGATGCATCCCTCTGGTCTGTTATGGACAACACAGATACTTCTGGATCAGTCAGTACTGTTTCAGGGGTCAGCATTTGCACTAAGCAACAATCGGTAATCAATCTCTTCTCTCGTTTCTTTTTTTATTTTTTTTATTTTTTTGCATGCCATGAAGGACACAGCTGAGCTTATATCAAAGGAACTGCAAAAGATTTTCAATACATTTGTTCCAGTGTAATCCCTTTGGTATTTGCTCACTACCTCAGCCCCCTGTAAATATGTTGGCTTGCCTAAAACATTTATTTGTGACCCCAGAAGTCATATACCTACAAGAAATACTGGCTTAACCTTTCAGACATGCTTTAAATCAAATCAAACAACAGTAAATTTGATCTCCAGTCAAATGGATTTGTTTTAAGGAATCTGTTCTGAAAAGTCTGGTTTCTTGAAGATTGCGAGATATGTAAATATTTTTTTGTTGGTTGGCTTGTTTGTTTGTTTGTTTGTTTGTCATTGCCACTGAATTACTTTGCTGCTGCCTTTTGTTTTGTTGTTACTGATTTGTTACTACATTGATGGCCTGGCTTGTCACCACAAGCTTTGTCCTTTTTTGCTGGGACTGAAACATTCTTTCTTTCTTTTACCCCTCCCTCCCTTTTGCTCATTGCACAACAGCTACGAGGCAAATGTAGTGTGTCAGAACCAGGATCATCAGCCAGACTTCCACGTCGCAGGTACCTGTCTTTTGGACTTTAGAATGCAGGGGGATGATGGATCCAGATCCATACCATCAGAACCATTCAAATCAGAGAAGAGATCCCTCTGTGATATTGTGATGGGATTGATTTCTAAGAAATTAATTTGTTTTGGTTCCAATTCAAGGATTCTTAGTAATCTTTCTTCCACATTGTTATTTGTTCTTTTCCCCATGAATATAATATTGAGTCTGACATTTTAACTGATTCTCGCTGAATGTCCTTTGAACATAACAATTTAAAAGATAATTGTTCAGAGTCCTTTAAGATCCATCATTTTTCTCCATTCTTAGCGCCATGTGAAAATATTCAAATGCATCAGTCATTTTCTAGACCATGTGAATTTTTTTGTTGCTTTCATCTCATTCATTTGTTTGTTTTTTGTGCAGTTTTTTTTTTGGTGCAAACAATGATCTCAAATCCATCTCTGCCTTAAAACTGAGGAACATTTGTCAGACAAAATGTTTAGCACTTTGCGTACAAATTTAATTAATAACAAACAAACATGATATTATATAATGCTTAAAGGGATAGTTCACCCAAATATTACAATTCTCTCAACATTTTCTCACTTTATGCCATCCCAGATGTGTATGACTTTCTGTCTTCTAAACACAAACGAAGATTTTTAGACCAATATCTCAGCTCTGTATGTCTTTTCAGTGCAAGTGAATGGTGACCAGACCTTGGAACTTCCAGAAATCACAAAGGCAGCATAAAAGTAATCCATCAGACTCCAGTGGTGTAATATATGTTTTCTAAAGAGGTTCAATCACTTTGGGTGAGAAACAGATCAATATTTAAATAATTATTTACTATAAATCTTCACTTTCAGAATGTGAAAATGGAGATTTATAATAAAAAAGGACTTCAATATTGATAAGCCACAACATTAAAACCACCTGCCTGTGTGTAGGTCCCCCTCTTGCCGCCAAAAATACACCAACACGCATCTCAGAATATAATTCTGAGATGTTATTCTTCTCACTACAATTGTACAATGCGGTTATCTGATTTACCGTAAACTTTGTCATTTCGAACCAGTCTGGCCATTCTCTGTTGACCTCTCTCATCAACAAGGCTTTTCTGCCGCTCACTGGATGTTTTTGGTTTTTGGCATCATTCAGAGTAAACTCTAGAGTCTGTTGTGTGTGAAAATCCCAGCAGATCAGCAGTTACAAAAATACTCAAACCAGCCGGTCTGGCACCAACAATCATGCCATGCTCCAAATCACTGAGATCACATTTTTCCACATTATGATGCATGATGTGAACATTAACTGAAGCTCCTGACCTGTATCTGCATTATTTTATGCACCGTTGCGACATGATTGTCTGATTAGATAATTGCATGGATAATTGTTGGTGCCAGATGGGCTGGTTTGAGTATTTCTGTAACAGCTGATCTGCTGGGATTTTCACACACAACAGACTCTAAAATTTACTCAGAATGGTGCCAAAAACAAACAAAAAAACATCCAGTGAGCGGCAGTTCTGCAGATAGAAACTCCTTGTTGATGAGATAGATCAACAGAGAATGGCCAGACTGGTTTGAACTGACAAAGTCTATGGTAACTCAGATAACCGCAATTGTGGTGAGAAGAATATAATCTCAGAGATGCGGGTTGGCGCTGTTTTGGCGGCACAAGGGGGACCTACACAATATTAGGCAGGTGGTTTTAATGTTGTGGCTGATCGGTGTATTAAACTACTTGAGTCTTATGGATACATTTTATGCTGTATTTATGTGCTTTTTGGAGCTTGAAAGGTCTGGTCACCATTCACTTGCATTGTATGGACCTACAGAGGTAAGATTTTCATCTAAAAATCTTTGTTTGTGTTCTGCAGAAGGAAAGTCATACACATCTGTGATGGCATGAGGGTGAGTAAATGTAGAGGGAATTTAAATTTTTTTGGTGAACTATCCCTTTAACACAGTGTTTACATTCAAATAGTTGAAATGTCTCAATACGTTAATTTACATATAATCATATTTGAATGCATTACAGATTTTTTAAGCATTGTATAAATAATGTTTGTTTTGACTAGGGGTGGAAAGAGTTCTGAAAAATCATACTCAAGTAGAAGTACTGTTACTTCCCAAAAAATGTAGTGTGAGTGGATTAAAAGTAGCTGTCCTAAAAACTACTCAAGTAAGAGTAAAAGAGTAGCTCATTTAAAAGTACTCATGAGTAGTGAGTATTGAGTACCGAGTTGCAAAACCTATGCCCCATTATAATGAACTGTTTGCCAAATTTTAAAATACATCACTTATCTATGATAAACACTACATTAATCTGATTCCAAAAGATAAAAGGGAGACATGATAAAATAAATGAAAAGTTTAAAAAGTTATTTTCAATACACTGATCACCATTTTAAATAGTAATGAATGAAACAATTACATTAAAACCAGGGTCTAAATTTCCCTTAATGCCGACAGAGCATTATTGTTGTGCATAAAACATGTTCAAAACAATGCAAGGATTGCAAAAACAATCCTAAATAAGCAGGATCACATGGTACGTCATGTCCTGCACAATAGTGGAGGTAAAGCGTTCACCCAAAAATGAAAACTATCTCATCATTTACTCATCCTCATGCCATCCCAGATGTGTATGACTTTCTTTCTTCTGCAGAACACAAATTACGATTTTTAGAAGAATATCTCAGCTCTGTAGGTCCATACAATGCAAGTGAATCAGTGCTAAAATAACGATGCTCATAAAATCACATAAATCAGCATAAAATGTGTCTAATCCATGTGCCTCCAGTGATTTAATCCATGTCTTCAGAATCGATATTATAGATGTGGTGAGAAACAGATCAATATTTAATTCCTTTTTTACTAATTCTCCTCTGCTGTCAATCTTCACTTTAACTTTCACTTACTTCTTGTGGTTTTGGTGATTCAACTTCTTTATGCATATCGCCACCTACTGGGCAGAGAGAAGAATTTATAGCAAAACATTTCTTAAATATTGATCTGTTTCTCACCCACACTTAACATGTCACTTCTGAAGTCACGGATTAAACTACGGGAGTTGTATGTATTACATTTATGATGCTGGTTTTATGTGCTTTTTGGAGCATACAATTTTTGGCAGCCCTTCACTTGGATGGTCCTACAGAGCTGAAATATTCTTCTAAAAATCTTAATTTGTATTCTAAAGAAAGAAAGTCATAGACAGGTGGCATGAGGGTGAGTAAACGATAAGAGAATTTTTATTTTTGTGTGAATTATTACTTTAAGTAGCAAATGGGGGCCACATTGTCCTCCTTTTGAGATACAAAGTTCAACATTGATTTAGTTCTTGTATCTTTTAAGCTAAGAAATAGTTCTGCATCATTCTGATGCATGATGCAGAATTTTCTTAAGTTTGTGACAGGTGGAATATTTTGCCGAAGTTTTGCTCTTCAAATGTTGATACTTTTCTATATTTATAAAGGCAAAGCGTAATTATAAATTATTTTATCATCTCTACTTTCCTGGTCATTTATTATACCAATTAACACTCTCTACATCTGGGGTCAGTATTATTCCATCCATCCATCCATCGTCAACCGCTTATCCTGTGTACAGGGTCGCGGGGGGCTGGAGCCTATCCCAGCTAACATTGGGCGAAAGGCGGGGGACACCCTGGACAGGTCGCCAGTGTCAGTATTATTATAAAACAATATTTAAAAAAATACATTATTATTAATAATTTCACTGTTTTATTCTATTACATTAATACTTTTAAAGCTACTCAAGTTATTCAGCCAAAAGTAGTGAGTGGTTTTCTCGTTTCCTTGTTAATGTTGTTTGATTAATAGCCTTTATATATGACCTAGCTTACTAACTAGACAGTGCTCAATTCAGTTACAAGTATAATATTTTGATGCAAATACGCTTTTTGTCCCGTTTATTTACTTTAGACATAAACGACTGCGTTTACATTAAACCCTCATCAAGAAAGCATTAGCAGAATTATAAAGTGTATTTGATCACCTAGGTGCGCAATAGCACTCAAACATTAGCCGCCTGTCAATCAAACAACACGCAGCTACAGACGTCAGGAAATAAAAAGTCAATCTTTTTATATTTTATCTAGATCAACCAACCAGTGGTGCTCTTGCTCACAATTGATGTAATGAACACCCCTCTTCTAGATTGAAAACATAGGCTAAATATAGAAAACTACTCAAAATTAGTCTCTCTTCTCTCTTTTCTCCGATAAACATGTAGATCATTTATTGACCAGCCCTATTGATAACATTAATCTCTCACAGCAGCCAGATAATCTCAGTGATAGATAGTTAAATTACAGGCTATGTTATAGAGACACAGAATCTAGTAAGCAGACATATGAAATTTACCTTGACATGTTTCTTCAAATTTGAGGCAGGTTTAATGCTGATATCTGGCTTGAGCAAGTTAAACTCACATGACACGATCAAGCAATTGGCCTTTTTCACTGTGAAAAGCCCTTCCAGGTGCAGCCGAGATGTTCAGCTGTAAACTGTGCTTGAGGCATTCATAACCGGTGGTGCCAAATATGCTGCTGCCATTCATGTTTTTTATGGTGATTTGATTTGATGGGAGTCACGAGACTCCCTAGCCAACTACGTTGATAGATAAAAATAAAATCAGGACAGAGAAGTAGTGAACACAGATGGTGGGAAAATAGTGCATTAAAAGTACAGTTAAAGCACTTAAAATATACTGAATTAAAAGAAAACAATTTTTAAACTACTTAATGTTAATTACAGTAACGTGAGTATTTGTAATTCGTTACTTTACACCCCTGGTTTTGACTAATGAAAAATATCATAAGGTATTACTGAATCTGGAAGAAAAGTTTTCATGGTAAGTAACCAAGAACAAAATATGCATGGAAATGTGAAAATGCCTACAATACGTCCATAAAATATGACTGTTTGGTATTTGCATATACTCCTTTTCTGATAGATGTGTATTTATATGCAGTGACAGAAAGTCGTTTATTTGAATGGTTGACTACTAAAAACTATTCACCTTTTTTTTTTTCTGTATTGTTTGTTTAATCAAAACATTTGGTTTGTATTAATATGTCAGAATGATAAATAACCTATTGGCACAATACGTCCTAGGTTGCCCAGCGGTTCTGGCTGCGCTCTGTCTCACTCTGGTTCCTCCGGGTCACAAGGTGGCACTGCTGTGGCTCGCTGCCAGCCCTTTCTGCTGCGAGTGCTCCGGGCAGCTCTGCCACTGCAGCTCCTACTGCTGCTCATAGTGGGCCTAACCTGTCTGGTGCCCATGACTGAAGAAGATTACAGTTGTGCTCATGCAAACAATTTTGCCCGATCCTTCCATCCCATGCTCCGCTACACCAATGGCCCACCACCTGTATGAGCAGGATGAGACTTTACCAATGCCTTTTTATTTTTAATATTATATTTAAAGTTACTGCGGGGCATAGCAGGACACAGAATGGACTTGTGTGACAGCCACAAGCTCCTGTTCCTGTACAGAGCAAGACTGCTGCTAATTTCATATCAACTATTGATAACACTGCAATGTAGACTAGTGTTGGACTTCTGTACTATGGGACAAATGTACAGCAAAATTGGTGAACAAAGGAAAGATTAAGAAAAACTAAAGTGTGAATTATGTACTTAATAGCACTGACATAACAATAAGGTACTGCACTTATACCGTCCAAGAAAATGGCCAAAATGATTTGCTTAAGCAAAGTATTTTAATTTATTTATTTTTATTATTTAAGATTAAAACTGTAATTAAAAGTTATTTTCAGTATTATTTAAATACGATTTTGCATGGCAATTAAAAATTTTATTTTTTCGCATGGAGTTCATAATATTTTTTTCCTGAAATGCAACACAATCACTGATAGGTGTAGCGCTATGAGATATGTGTGCTTTTTACTGATTATATACATAATTAGATACTTTGTGTTATGACAATGTGACAAAAAAAATTATGATGAATATGTCTAATGCCTATTTATTTATGTACAGTTTGCTAATGCTGACAATAAAAATATACATCTTTTCATTGAATATATATATATATATATATATACATTTCTGATCTTTATATTTAGTTGAAAATATTGTAATAATGTTAAAATATTTTTTTATTTCTAATCTTTATAATTTAAGTTCTTTTAATTAATTGTGCCAAATTAACATTTCAACATTTAGGTCTTTCAAAATAAATCTATCTAATCTATATAATTTCTCCCCATGTCAAGTATCAAATATAGGTAATTTAATTGCTGATAAATGCAATGTACAAGTTAATGTCTGCTGGACTCGGGACCAAATAAATTCACACATATAATGAAAAGTCTGACAGACACCACCCCACAATCATAAACAAAAGCAAAAGAAACATCCAATGTGGTATAAGGCAGTCAGTGTCAGTTACAGCAATGCTGTCGGTTCCCTTCATCGTGTGCATACCAGTGATTATGCCACAAGCAACCGATGATGATTTCAAGCATTAAAGATATTTGATTGAGATTGACTTTTCAAGCTTTTAAGTCTGCTAACATGGCCATAAAACTAATGGCAGGACAGCAATAATTGCATTTTTAAATATATTTTGACAATAACTGTCCAATAAGAAAATGTCTTTGCACAAACAAGATGCCACTAATGTCACCCCTGACCACTGAGCTATGCCTTTTTACTTTTTTAAATTTCAGAATTTAAGCATATTAAAATATAGCAATATTTGCATCCTTAAACAGATATGATTATGTGAATAAATCACACTTACATGCATTCACTTATGAAAAAAGTTTTAAACAAGAGACACTATTGTTCTCAGAAATACTAAAAGGCAATTCTCCTGTGCTGGTTTTTATTTTAAGTTTGGTCATACTTTTGATCATTGTGTTCATGTTACTGTATATTCAGAAATTAGTAATACTAATGAACTACAAGTGTTTTATTATTATGTAGATTTGAATATAATCACATACCACTATTATAACTGTAATGTAATTGGAGTAGCATGAAGAATGTGTAACACAGACACTGTAAAATGAAGTGTGATCTTACACTTTTAAATGAACATACTTATGATAATGTTTTAAAGTAGCACACCTGTTTCTAAATACAGTTACTAAATATACATTGTTAAGGAACTAATTAGTTTGCAATTCAAGAGATTTGTAAACCTTTGCTGCAGAAATTCCAAGTTTCTGCTGCACCATATATTCAGAAGTAATATGATAGGTGTGAGTGAAAACAGATCAATCTTTAAGTCCTTTTTTACCATACATTCTCCTCCCTGTCCAGTGGTTGGCAATATGCACAAAAAATGTGAAGCACCAAAATCAAAAGAAGAATGTGAAAGTAGAGTTTTATAGTAAAAAAAAAAAAGGGCTTAAATATTGATCTGTTTCTCACCAACAATTATCATATTGCTTCTGAAGGTATGGATTACTTTTATGCTGCCTTTATATTATTTTTGGACCTTCAAAGTTCTCGCCACCATTCACTTGCATTGTATGGACCTACAGATCTGAGATATTCTTCTAAAAATCTGTGTTCAGCGGAAGAGAGAAAGTCATACACATCTGGGATGGCATGGGGGTGAGTAAGCGATGAGATAATTTATATTTTTGGGTGAACTATGCCTTTAATGGCAAGGCTGGAGAAAATACCATCACCTAATAGATCTAAAGACAGAGAATTACCATCTTCTACATAAATGCCTAAGAGCACATTTTTCACAAGTTCTCACAAGAGTGAATCCTAGTAATCAGCTTCAACTTTCAAAAACACATGAACAACATGACCATTGATGTATAGTGTTTGGGAGATTGGTTTTTATTTGGCCAAGTCAGCCCATTGTGCCAACTATGGAATTTTGAAATGTGTTAATCTGGTTTGTGTCTAAAGTGGAATCTGATAAGGCACAAAGAGAGACTCCATTTTAGCCCTAAAACAATTTAATTAGTGCTATGATTGGGCAGCAACATTGTTTTCAACCATAGTCCTTATTACTGATAGTCCATTCTTCAACTGTTTAATTGTATTATCAGTACATGCATCAGACGCTAGAAGTCCTTCAGTGGTCAGGACTGAGACCAGCTGGGATGGGCTGCATGACTCCGGGGCCTCTGGAGAGACTACTGCTGCTGGCTGTAGGTGTAGAGGGTAAATTTTTCTCACTTGATGCCCAGGGTCGCTGCACCTTGCCTGTGGAGTGGAATCGTTGTGCATCCAGCATCTCCAGCAATAGATCGTACAGTGGTACTCGATTCTTGCATTTCATTCTGTACAAGTGCTCCATTCCTTTGTTGCTTTTGAAAGGAAGGAATACAAATACAACATATGCATGACTGTAATTTTTAATTCAAAGTTAAGTCTTATAAAGAAATTAATATCAATATAAATAATAAATTAAAACAAATCTTATTTCAAGAAGTTAAGTGTAAGCCTTTAGTTCAAAAGTTTTTAAAGATCACAAGAAACGTATTCAGTCAAGTGTACTCAAACTCATAACTGATAGTGTAACTCTCCTGTTGGTAAATACAGTCAATATTTCTGCCTTTTTACAGGTAAATTTGCTGGATTTTCTAGTGGATTATGGGAACCAGAGGCATCATACCTATTCAGCTTGAGGGGGCACGTGTCCCTTAGATCTTTGAGCCAAGAGGATTTTGTATGGATTATTTGAAATTCCAAAAAATGTGTACGTTTAATAATTAAATTATATGGATTATTGCATGTAAAAAAATAATGTCTGCGGCATAAATCTTTTGCCATGTGTATCTTTATTCTTTGCTGTCATAGGTCATGAAGAGCTAACAAAACTGATAAAAAAATTAAAAGTCACAGCATGTATGTTAGATCCAATACCAACTAAGCACTTAAAAGAGGTATTTCCAGTAATCTAAGAACCTCCTTCTTAATATTATTAACTCCTTGCTATCCTTAGGACATGTCCCGAGAAACTTTAAAATGGCAGTTATCAAACTCTTTATTAAAAAGCCACAGCTTGATCATAGAGAATTGGCTAATTACAGACCGATTTGAAATCTACCATTTATGTTGAAAATACTAGAAAAGTAGCTCCCTCCCAACTATGTTAATTTCTACAGAGAAATGGAATATATGAACAATTTCAGTCAGGATTTAGGCTCCATCACAGTACAGAGACTGCACTTATCAGAGTTACAAATGACTTGCTCTTATCATCTGATCACAGTTGCATTTCACTTCTAGTGCTTTAAGATCTTAGTGCTGCCTGATCTTAGAGCCAGACATCACTTCAGTTTTTTTACTTCAGAGGATGAACTGATGCCAACTCCAACTGTAAAACATCGGAGGCTTCAAATGCCACTGCCTTAACCTTGGATTTAGGATGGGCCCCACCGAACCTCACCAAAATGACTTGCCGGTGGAACTGCGATGCACCTCATTGTTTATCTCTGACTGCATCACCTTCGTCTATTGATGGACTACACTTTTGAAATGGAATACATAGACTATCATTGAATTGCTAACAAAAGCATTCATCAGCCAACTAACAAAGAACAATGCATCTATGTGAAGTTCTGCAGTTAATCCAGGATGGACTTCAAAGACATTAGTCATATTAAAGTAAAAAATTAAATAAATAAAAATACTAATATATATATATTAGTCCTTTTTAAACACTGGACCTTAATGCTTTCTTAAAACCATGACTTGCACTGCACACAAATAACTAATATTTGCATTATATTCATGATGTTAGCCAGAGGGGAACTGGCCCCCACAGTGAGTCTGGTTTCTCCCAAGTTTATTTTCCTCCGTTAACTAAAATCTTATGGAGTTTTGTGTTCTTTGCCACAGTCGCCTTCAGCTTGCTGAGGGTTCTAAATGCAATTTTTATTTAATAGTTAATTTCTATACACATTTTTCAGTCATATTTAATCAGACTACTGATTTAATCACTTTAAGACATTATAGATATTAAAGTTTATTTATTTTTTCTTTTAATGCATCATTTCCTGTAAAGCCTCTTTGAAAATATGTGTGTTGTGAAAAGTGCTTTACAAATAAAAATGACGACTTGACGTTTTGTCAGTCCAATCGAGTTCCATGTTCCGCTTAAAGCTGCATTCACACTGCCAGCTACTTTGGCAGTTAGGTCGCTAGTGGTGTGTATGGAGAGTCTAAAAAGCACAGTTTCTTTTCAATTAATATGATTATTAACATATTAGAATTACATGAGCTCTACCCTCTTCTCTCGTATTGGCTGTCGCTCCCGAAAGTCGCTCTTCATTTGCATAAAGTTAAACATTTCTCTTTGTCGCATCGCTGGACACACCCACATCATGGGGAAGATCAAGCACAGGAGGAAAGCGTAGTGTTATGGTAATACAAACAAATTAATTGCATCAACGTCAGTGTAGTTAACGTTTGCCAACTCTTTCTGATCTCTGTGGAACAATCAATCCCTTTTTATTTCTGGTGTCTTAACACTCTTTTATACATGTTTAAATAAAGCAGCGGCCTATCTTATATCAGTGTGAATTCTCTCCTTTCCTGTCATCATAAAATCTAAGTAATGAAAGGCGGTTTTACATGGTTCTCAGTAGCCGTGAGTTCCATATGTTCAATGGGGGAAAAAGGGCTGAACGGATCGAGGCGGCAACGTTTGTCAAGCTCGTTCACGATACATCAGCTGCTTTGTCTTGCATAACTACTTACAGCACACACACAGGATACGCATCAGATGTCATTTAGCTTTTATTTATTTATTTTCTTTAATCACAGTCTGATCTGATCCTATATAATTCCCAATATAGCATTGTGTGGCAATCACTATAAAGGGAATAGTGAACGTGTGCGATTTCACATTTAGTAAAATTAGATCTATTTGTGGTTAAATAATTTTATGGTAATATAACTCACGGAGAAATACAAACTTTAATATTATTATTATTTTAGTTTATTAGCTATCACTTAACACGGAATACAATATTTACAGTAGGTAATTTCTGCATTCAGAGACAGGCTACATGTTTTCACTCTCTATTGAGCTGAAGCAGAAGGCATCATTGCGATTGTGCTGGTGCCTTTTGCCCCACCTCTCGTGTTGTATGGAAAATGCCTGCATAAAAGAGGTGGCAAGATCTATTACACTTAGAATTAATTTTGTTCTGTTTCCCCATTGGTGTTTACCTCATGTGTCTGATGTGGGAGAGCAGCAGCAGAAGTTGCGCCTGGCGACGGGACTGCAGCTGCACCGAGGCACCTGATTTACTGATGCAGTGAATGAGGACATCAGTGATGTTGTCCAGCATGCACTGCACCATGAAGCTGTCCGACTGGGGCGCCACAGGACTGGAGCAGAATGAAAATGCACCTGACCAGATAAGACAGATGCAGCAATAAGCTTTAAAGCAAGGCTCGGCAATCTCTGGCACGTGTGACAGCATTGGCACATGGAGGGGTAATCACTGGAACGCCAGCAACAGCGAGAGTGGAGAACACTATTTTATTCATATGAAATACAGCACATGCATTCCAGTTTGCATCTTGTTTAAGTCCTTCCTCAAGCTCACGCAGCATGTTTTCATCAGCTGAATGAGATGTTAAACAAAACGTTTGCACAAAAAGTGTGAATCCAACAGACTCGTGCAGCATGTGCAAGCCATTCACATGTCATGTTCGGTTAATCGTGCAAGTTAAAACGCACCAGCGTTGATTCATTCAGGCTGCACGGATGACAGCCTACATTCCGTGTTTCATTTGTGTCTTTTTAGAAAAAACAGTTTTGCTTTCAGAAAAAATATGATGTGGTGGGGTTAAAAATTAAATATATATAAAGAGTCTATTAAATATATATATATATATATATATATATATATATATATATATATATATATATATATATATACATATATATTTATATATCATGGATATAAAGCTTTTAGGATTTTGCACCGAAAACGGCTAAATTTTTGATCAGCTTCTGATGTGCGAATGGCTTGCACGCGCAGTGTGAGTCTTGTCACATTTTAACTTTTTGGTTTAGCCTCCCATTCAGTTGATGAAAACTTTAGTTACACATGTAACTGTGGTTCTGTGAATTCCGGATGACCGCTAGAGGCAGTGTAAACACTACTGGATTAACGCAGCACCAGCCAGATAGGTCGAGAGAATATACCAACAGTCACATAGTGACGTATGCTGAGCCCTGGTGGTTATAAACCACAGTCGCTCAGCACTCTGCCTCGGTACGCCTTTCTCGCGCATTCCGAGTGACCAAGAACTCTGGCGGTCATCCGGAATTCACAGAACCACAATTGCATGTGTAACTAATGTTCTGTTTCATTCCTACTGACCGCCAGAGGCAGTATTAAACACTACTGGATGACCCATACCAACATAGTCATGAGGAATGCCACTGACCTGTTGAAAAATTAAGGCAGCTCCTGAAGAACTGCAGAACTCACGGCATGATGAGCAGCAACGTTGACCTTATAAAACCTGGCAAACGTGCATGGAGAAGCCCAGGTAGCGGCAGTGCAGATGTCCACCAACGTAACTCCTCTAAAAACAGCCCATGAAGATGAGATGGCCCAAGTGGAATGGCAAATTAGCCCCCAGGGCAATGGTTGCTTTGCTGCCTAGTAAGCCAGTGTAATAGTTTCCACTATCCAGTTTTACAGCCTCTGCTTCGACATTGGAGTACCTTTCTTCACACCAACATAGCAGACAAATAACTGGTCTGACTGTCTAAATTGAGCAGTAGTGTTCACATAACACTTCAAGGCATGAACTGGACACAAAAGTTGAGCACTTGAATCAGACCCTGAAGAAGTCTGAAAAGAGGCCAGTTCAATGTGCTGGTTAATGAACTGAAGAAGAAGGACTTTTGGAAGAAAAGAAGGATTGGGTCGTAGGACCACCCCGGAGTCATCCGGTAACCAACGCAAGCACAATTCGCTAACAGACAGTGCGTGGTCACTGACTCGTTTCGCACAAGCAATAGCCAACAAAAAGGCAGTCTTCAAGGTTAAACATTTCAAGTCAATGCTTTGCAAGGGCTCAAACTGGGATGAGCAAAGGAATGCAAGCACGAGTGGCAAATCCCACATGGGAAAGTGAGGATTCCAAGCTTCAAACGGCATGCACCCTTCAGAAAATACTGTGAGATACAAGAGAAGATCCTCCAATTGGAACATGATATGCAGAAATCGCAGCGACATACACTTTCAACGTGGAAGCCGCTTTGCCCTCCTCCAGTAAATGTTGAAGAAAGCTTAAGATGCTTGGAATGTCACACGTTGCAGGATCGAGCCCCTGCTTCTCACACCATGTAGAAAAAAAGCCTCCAACGGGCAGCATAAATCTGTCATGTGGAAGAAGCCCCTAGCATTGGTGATTGTGTGAATAACCGCAGGATTACAATGTTCCAGAGAAGGATTTAACCCAATTGCCAGACCCAAAGCTGCAGACGAGCTGGATCCTTTACATGGTGGCATGGTAAAAGAAGTCGCAGCTGTGGCCTGCCTAAAAAGACATTGGTTTGGGCTGTGAGCCATAGTTACTCGCTAATAACACCTTCGGATAGCACCGTAAGGTTTAAGTCAAGCAGAGTGATGGTAATGAAGCACAGGACAGGCAAGAAAAATAATAATTATATAATTCCTCCGGATATCAGACAGGTAATGTCAAGAAATATCTCACGAAAAGAGAAATAAATATCTAAAATGGCCGATGGATTGAACCGAGGGGTGCAGAGTATCACATAAGTTCGAGGAAAAAAGTTCAGAACAACTGAGTGGATGATGATGATAATGTCAACGGGAGACCGTTAACTTATAGCGTGGAAAACACCAGTCACTAGATAGCACCGAGAGGCACAGAGTGTTACCGGCGAAAAGGAATGAAACTCACCAAAACGCGGCTAAATACTTCAAATCCGTTGAAGTGGCATAGATGCGCGCTGACACAGCTTGTGAGGATGATATCTCGCTGCTCTTGTAATCACTTAACCAAAACAACATATCTCAACCAGGCGAGAAAGCGAAAGAGGCAGAGTGCTGAGCGGCTGTGGTTTATAACCCCCAGGGCTCAGCATACGTCACTATGTGACTTTGTTGGTATATTCTCTCGACCTATCTGGCTAGTGCTGCAATAATCTAATACTGTTTACACTGCCTCTGGTGGTCAGTAGGAATGAAACAGAACACTCAGCATGATCATGAGGAAGAATTACATCAAGATGTAGGTGTGAAAAACCTCATATAAATAAAATAACCTGCCCCTCTCTCTCCTCTCTCGCTATTGCTTACGTACTAGTGATTACCCCCCAGTGTGGTTTTGAAAAATATACATAATTTAAGAAATATTTAGGATTCCACACAATTTCTTGATCAGTAGTCAAATAAGCAAATTTGTGACATTAACTGTGTTTCACATACACATGTAGAATCATGATTATATCATAATCATCGGGTTTTCCCCAAAATTTTCACTCAATCTGTTATGCAGATAATATTATTTGTAATGAAAAATAAATGATTAAATTAGAAAAATGCAAAATAGAAACATTTTGGGGTGGACGTTGTCACAGCCATTAACCAGGAAAAAAATAAATTGGCACTCCATGTCAAAAAGGTTACGACCCCTGCTAGAGTCGATAAACTATACAGACAAACTGCTGACCTGGGACAAAATAGTAACCATGGACACGTTTGGGGTTGTGATATAATTTAGAATGTTAGACAAGACATGATTATTTTTATGCAAAGATGATGCAGATAATATTTTGGCAAGTTACTCAAAAAAAGTAATTTACTAAAAAATTACTACATACTTATTTAAAATTGTAATCAGATTACTGTCTTTACTAATTACTTCCTTGGAAAAGTAATCACATTACGATTTACTTTTACATCCCTGTCTAAAACACTTCACAGAAAAGCATTTTTTTCACACACAATGAATTTTAAAGTGTCTATACTTCCTCCTTATTCACTGACTCATTAGGGGATGTAGACAAATGTTATTAATGTTTTAAATGTTTTAATGTAATGCACTTCACTATAATGTACTAATAAAATAATAAATTAGATATTTCACCCAAAATGTAAAATTCTCTCATCCTTTACTTACTCTTATGCCATACCAGATGTGAATGACTTTCTCTCTTCTGCAGAACAAAAATGAAGATCTTTAGAAGAATATATCAGCTATGTAGGTCTGTGTATATATATATATATATATATATATATATATATATATATATATATATATATATATATATGTAATGTGAATGGTGACCAGCACTTTGAAGCTCCAAAAAAGCACATAAATGCTTCATAAAAGTAATCCATATGACTCCAGTGGTTAAATCTATATATTCAGAAGTGATATGATAGGTGTGGGTGAAAAACACATCCTTATTTATGTCATTTTTACTCAAGATCTCCACTTTAACATTCTTTTGTTTTTGGCTATTTGCATTCTTTGTCCCTGTCACCATCTACTGGGCAGGGAGGAGAATTTATAGTAAAATAGGACTTAAATATTGATCTGTTTCTCATCCACACCTATCATATCACTTTTAAAAACACTGGACTCTCATGGATAACTATTATGCTGCCTTTATCTGCTTTTTAGAACCTTCAAAGTTCTGGTCACCATTCATTTGCATTGTTTGGACCTATAGAGCTGAGATATTTTTTCTAAAAATCTTTGTTTGTGCTCTGCAGAAGAAAGTAAGTCATGCACATCTGGGCTGGCATGAGGGTGAGTAAATGATGAGAGAATTTTCATTGTTGGGTGAACTATTCATTTAATTACTTAACAGGATACAGAGGGTCCAAACAACTGGTCTCAGACTTTTGGACCCCACTGTATCTCTGGAAGCTCCAAAGTCTGTCCTTGTCCTATACAAGTGGTAAGTACTCAAATTGTACATATTAAACCAAAAGATGTGACTGAAGTTTATCTTTTACTCTGACTCACCAGAATTGAGAAGTATGATGGCTTTGAGACACACAAATTCCTCTGACTTGAGTTTAAGACTGTGGAATCGAGCCACAGTTGCCAAGAGCATGTCAAAAATCTCAGCCATCCCCTCAACGCATTCACCTTCATTCCTGTAAAGAGAAACAGCACTTTATTAATTTAAACCCTGCCAGATGGAACGCCCCGCCGCATTCTCGTGGAACAGAAGGGGTCTCCCCCGCCCCTGGCAGCGGGTCTCCTGCTCCAGACGGTCGGCAGTGAGACCCTCCCCATTCGCTGTCGGCGGTCTCAGACCCCGCCATTTTTCAGCGGCTAGTAGGGGTTTCCTCCGCCTCTGGCTGCGGCCCTGACCGCTCCAGGCGGTCGGCTAGGAGCCCCTTCTCCACTCGCGGACGGTGACCAATTCCTCCGCTTCCAGGCGGCCGAGCTACTCCGTCCCCCGGAAGATGGCTGCGGCTGCTCCGTTGGGGTGGATGGTAGCGGCGAGAACTCCACTACGGCATATCCCTCCTCCTTCCTGGGTTTCGGCACCAGTGTAAAGGGATTAAGGGAAAGGAGGAGGCGAGAACCGGCTTGACAGTATAAATAATGTAACCCTTATTTTATGCGTTGGTGAACACTCAGTCTCCGTAGGCGTGAATGACATAAAATAAACACGGGTTACAACAGTGTAATTCAACTTATCTTCTTTATTAGAAGTACCGGCCAAACAGCAGTAACAGCAGCACCTGTGCACTCGGTGTCCCACACCCAACCTTTTTTCTTCCACAGGGGAAATGCACCCCAAATTAAAGGGACACTGAACAAATAACTTTTATAAACAAATACTCACTGTAAGGCAAATACAACATCGGAAAACGTATCGTAAAACAATTTAAAACAATTTAACTGTTTATGTATTGCTACTACTCTGTGTGAAATAAAACACTACAGTACAAATTAATTACTAAATTTAGAAATGACATTTATAATGACTTAGCCAATTTTAGATTACAATAATATTTGATTGAAAAACTTAAACAAGACAAACACACACATGACGGACAGCTGCCCGTAAACGTTCTCTCTCTCTCTCTCTCTCTCTCTCTCTCTCTCTCTCTCTCTCTCTCTCTCTCTCTCTCTTGCCCCGCCCCGCCCTCCTCCCTATCTTTTTTTGCATAGTAGTATTGTATACAGAATGTTGCAGTGATGTTGCAGTGATGTTGTCCAGCATGCACTGCACCATGAACCTGGCCAACAGGGGCTCCACTTGACTGGGGAAGAATGAAAATGCACCTGACCAAATATACAGATGAAGCAATAGGCTTTAAAGCAGGGCTCGGCAACCTATGGTACGTGTGGGGAATAACTTGCTAGGAATAAAGCACTGAATGCACCTGTAACTGAACTCTCTCTAAGAAGTATTGGTCTTAAAGTGATAGTTAATCCAAAAATGAAAAATTCTGTCATCAGTTACTTACCCTCATATTGTTCCAAACCTGTGTGACTATTTTGCTTCTGTGGAACCCAAATGGAAATGCAGTGAAAATGTTAAATGGTCTGCACTTATATAGCACCTTTTTTAACCTTAGAGGTTACCAAAGCACTTTACACTGTGTCCCAATCACCCATTCACACACACATTCACACACCAATGGCGGCAGAGCTGCCATGCAAGGCACTAGCCTGCCATTGGGAGCAACTTGGGGTTCAGTGTCTTGCCCAAGGACACTTCGGCATGTGGAGTTATGTGGGCTGGGAATCGAACCACCAACCCTGCAATTAGCGGCTGACCCACTCTACCAACTGAGCCACAGCCGCCAAAACGTTAACGGTGACCAAGGCTAACATTCTGCCTAATATCTCCTTTTGTGTTCCATTGAGGCAAAAAAAAAATAATCATACGGGTTTGGAAAACATGAGGATGAGAAAATTGAATTTTTTTGTTTCCTCTCTTTCAACACTTTCATCTCGAATTACTTTTCCACCTCATCACTTTCCTAAATTTTACTCATTCATTATTCTTCATCCTCCCAAATGTAAACCTCCATGCTGTACAAATCCTCATATGCTGCTGCATCAATTTTATGGATGCTGGTTTCTGATTAGATTCCTCTTCCCTTAGTCATAGATGACGATGTTCTTCAGCTGCACTTTAAAGACCCTGTTCCCTATCGGCCCCTCTTTAATTACATGCTACTTGTAACATGGTCTTCTGAAGAGAAGCACTGTGCTCTCATAGTTCACATCCTCTAGTTTTTGGTTTACAATCATTCAATCTTCCAATCTGTGCCACTCTCCTCTGCGTGGGGAAAAAAACTCAGGCAACTCCATGTTCTTTGACAAATTGATGCACAAAATAAGCACACACAGAGGAAGTGCAACAGGTCAATGTGACATTGCTGAAAGTACACAATCACACAGCTCATAGCATCAATATCATGTAAAATGTTCTAAACATTGCATGGGACAAAACTATAATGCAGATCTGTTGGTGTAGAGCTTTATTAGAGCATAACAGGTGTCCCCTCCAGATTCTATCAGAGCATGTTGCCACTTTTTCATTATCTTAAACAGTCAAGCGATGCTAAATTAAATCAAAAGAAATGAATGCATGTTCCAGGCTTATCAAAGCGTGATTTGCACACTTTTCCATGCTCTATGGAAAAAAAGTATTTCTGTGAGTGAGAAAGTCAGAGGATTATATTAAGGATAAATTCAAGGTTAACTTTTATTTCAGCCATTAAATCCTCACTAAATGAGTTCAGAATGTTTGTGCTAAGCATTCTATAATAAGTCTATATTAATTGTGGCCTTGAAGAGAAGGTACAGAACATGCAGTACCTATCAAGAATAAGATCCTGAGCAAAGATTAGTTTTCCAGGTGAATGAATGGACCTCCATATCAGCCCGAACATTAAAACCTCTAGCCAAGAGCTCTCCAGCAGCTGAACCTGGCCATGGAGGGAGAGGTCCTGGAACCCTGGAGAGAACAATGACATCATGCTTCATATGTCAAAAAAAAAGATTTTATTATAAACTTATAAAATTGTATTAATTCAAATTAGAAATCGAATGACTAAGAGCGTGTTGTCTACGAGTGATTAATTACTTCTCATTACATAAATATGAAATGTATCTTTCCAGAAATTCTCATCCACAAACAGTGATATAAAAATCTCGGTAGCTGTGTCTGTCTCTTAACATAAATTGAATAAATCTGAACAGCACATGTAATGGCTCACAAAAAAATCCTCAGCTCAGTTGGAGGCCAAGTCAAACTGAGCTGCAGAATAGATAACTGTAATCGCCCCTATGTTCTTTAGCTTTGCGTCTGTGACCTTGTCCTATGAATCACTGCCACCTGTACTGTCTAAACCTGCTGCCACGGTTACAACGACTGGCAAGGCTGTTACCGGTGATACTTTTCTTAGAATTGACTCCAGATTAAAAACCATTCCTGTGATTTTGCACTCGGAGTTAAAGCAATTGAACTTTAAATGTTAATTGTAGGACAGTTAGTTCTGGTCCTTTGATTTGCCAAGTGGTGTTCCAGGAGTGGTGGTGGCGTAGTGGATTAAAGCACATAACTGGTAATCAGAAGATCGCTGGTTCGATCCCCACAGCCACCACCATTGTGTCCTTGAGCCAGACACTTAATCCAAGTTGCTCCGGGGGGATTGTCCCTGTAATAAGTGCACTGTAAGTTGCTTTGGATAAAAGCGTCTGCCAAATTCATAAATGTAAATGTCCAAGAGTGCATATATTAAGTATAACAGCACTGGGATGTGTCACTGTTTGTTCACGGACTTCCAGACTAGAGTATGAGAGCGGTGCGGAATGGAATTAGAGCTTAGGCTGTGTGATTTGGCCTGGAGTGGGTTTTTGAAAGTCGAGGCTTCACTAATTTCTCTCAATCTAGGATCGCAAGATGGAAACCCAGAGTGGAGCTGCAAGGGAACATTTCATTTGCAGAGAAAAACTAAGTGGGAAATTTGGTCTGAAATGTAAGTCACTTGATATTAATTTTGCTTATACACAGTTTTCCTGAGCAACCACTGGGCAGTGCCATGATGACTCTAATAAAATACTCTCATAATTGTTTGTTTTCTGTTTCTGCTCTCATAAAAATGGCCAAAACGAGCAATCCAGACTGAGAACAACAACCATTTAAGTTATTTTGAGTAAAAATGTGTTCAACTTGTGCAGTTATTGGCTGTCGTAACGACTCAAAGTAGTTAATGATATCATCATAATGAACATCGGACCTCTGAATCAATTAATGAATTAATTAGCATTTTTTCATTAGCTTAAGCTTTGGACTTTGGACCAAATTTAGGAGTCTTGCTGATGTTCCAACGAGACTGGTTCATTTGGGAATAAGGGAAGATAGTTTAATCCATAGCATGCTCGTCCTGAGATTTCTTTAAAGATTTTTTTAAAAAGAAAGAAAAAACACTGTATATATCCTCTCTGGCTATCTCGTGTCAGTATTGCAAGCGACCCAGCAACAATGTTTTCAATTTTATTGGGATAATTTCTATAAAAACTCAAACACACATTACTCCCATAGAGTCTCGTTGGAAAAAAGCAAGTGGTTGTCAGATAAATGGCGGACGGTGTCATGCTGAAATTTCACTCCTTAGTATCTTTCTGTTTAGGGGTGGGTGTCGGTAGGCTTTAGGGATAAGGACTAATCAGTCAGAATCAGGCAGGTAGTCAAATTTCAGCACAACAATGGCATCAATTGAGATAGGATCAATTGATTTTTTAAGTAAGAACCAAATAGAAGTATAAGAAAAATAAGAATATATTTTTCTCTTTTTTATATACCTGGCACTTTCTTAGCCCAGGCTATCATGTGGACAAGTTCTTTGTCAGCCAAATTCGTGAGCAGGGACATCATGGTGATCTCTGTGTACGGGCCGCTGTGTTTCTGTCGTGAGCAGAGGGCTGGTGGCTCTGCCCCCAAAAGCAACACCAGCACCTGCTCTGGAGGCATGCATATAGCGCTGACCACGCCATCACTGCTCTTCTTCTTGTCCTGTGGGGGAGCTGTGTTCACACCAGCACGACTCAACTGCTCACTGCCGATCTTGTCACGATCCTCATTACTACTCCTCCTTCTATCACGCCTGATAACACGGCCGCCGCGGTCCTTACGAACACCTGCAATGAACATGCTAAACACTTGTCATGTAAACAAGCATGTCATGTACATGCAAGGGACAAAACTATAATGCAGATCTGTTGGTGTAGAGCTTTATTAGAGCATAACAGGCCCCCCCCCCCCAGATTCTATCAGAGCATGTTGCCACTTTTTCATTATCTTAAACAGTCAAGCGATGCTAAATTAAATAAAAAGAAATACTTTTACTGGGTATATATATATATATATATATATATATATATATCCAGCAAAAAATAACTTCCTTAAAACAAGACATTTTGATATTTCATAAGATATTTAGACTTGTTATTAGAGAACATAATACAAGATATTTTATATTACATTATTTATACATATATATTGTAAGTTATTTTACTTACACCACTGGCAAATTATAAAAAAAAAAAATACAAATAATGAAATTGACAATAGGGTTACAAAAATAAACTGGATTCAAAATATGTTCTCTAAAAACAAGTCCTATGTAATCTTATATAATTTTGCTAAAATTGTTGTTCTACAGATGTTTAGATATTTGCACTGGAAAGCAATATACAACAAAAAGTTCATTATGTGTGATAGATGATGCCTATGTGTTTACATGGTTAATGTTTGTATGAGAGAAGGGTGGAAGGGAGAGAAAAGGAAAGAATATCTTTTATGTGCACACCTCCTTTCATCATGCCTACTTCATAGCACTTGCGCAGTCTGCATGCTTGGCAGCTCTTCCTGCGGTTTCTGTCAATAGTGCACTGGTTGGTCGCTGGACAAACATAGTCATTGTGACCTAGAGGCAGAAATGAGGTAGAATTTGGTGTTGATAATATTTTTTGGTCACACTTTATTTTACAGTGTTCATGTTACAAAGTATTTACATAAGGAACTTTATTTACATAATAATAATGAACTACATGTGCTTATGGTGTAATTATTTTGAAGAGATGCCTGTACTTACAAATTGTTGTTAATAGTAATTAATTGTAGTATTACAGAAACTCTTATATAAACTGTTACCCATTTTTTACCTTCCAATTATTTGCTAAATCATCAAGCATAAGCTCATCAAAACTTCTTTGATTTTTCTGTTGTTTTAACATGAGTTTTTAAGAGTTGTTTTTCTCATTTAACTCCATATTAGTGATATTTAAATACTGTTCTGTCACAAACAACAAAGAGTGCAGTGCAATGCATCAGTGGCCTTGGTTCTGATTAAGTGCTGAGAGCAGGTACGTGCTGTTCCAGTGCACCATATGAAATTTGAAATTAGATGATTGTGTCTCTGCCAAAAATGTCACATACACACACACACACACACATATCCAATCACTTGTATAAAACCATGCGCATAAACCTAATTAAGGTTTGTAACAAGATATTCCATGTACGAGAATCAAAAACATTCATGCGAAAATTGGGATGTCAACAATATAATAGCAGAATACACATTTTAGGACCGTATGTTTTGCCAGAATATACAGTACTGTATTTTGGGTAGCTACCAAAGGAGCCAGATTCCAGGCAAAGTAACAATGACTTGGGAACTAGAGAAAGCAATCCTACACAATAACTGCTGTGAACGGAATATTTCACCCAAAAATAAAAATTCTCTCATCATTTACTCACATTCATGCCTTCCCAGATGTTTATGACTTTCTTTTTTCTGCAGAACACAAACTAAGATTTTTAGAAGAATAACTCAGCTCTGTAGATCCATACAATGCAAGTGAGTGACCACATTTTTGAAGCTCCAAAAGCACATAAAGGCAGCATAAAAGTAATCTTTAAGTGGTTTAAACCAAATCTTCTAACTGATTTTGGGTGAGAATACACCAAAATTGAACTCCCTTTTCAGACATCTTGACATCTGAAGTCTCCTTGGTGATCATGATTTCAAGTTCGATTTCACTTCATAGTGCTATCTAGCGTGCTGCGTATGCATCTAGCAATAGGAAGTGTAATTGAGCTTGACATCATGATCATGCCTAGAAACTGCAATGGCAAGATGCACAATTAACAGATTGGATTGCTTCAGAAGAAGGATTTAACCACTGGAGTCGTATGGATTACTTTTATGCTGCATTTATATGCTTTTTCGGAGCTTAAATTTTTTGGTCACAATTTATTTGTATTGTATGGACCAACAGATCTGAATAATGTTTCTAAAAATCTTTATTTGTGTTCAGCAGAAGAGAGAAAGTCACACATCTGGAATGGCATTATGGTGAGGAAGTTTATTGATGAGAGTTTAGATTTTTTATTAATTGAAAAAATACTCAAACCAGCCAGTCTGGCACCAACAATCATGCCAACGTCCAAATCACTGAGATTATAAATTTGTTCTTTCTGATGGTTGATATGAACATTAACCGAAGCTCCTGACCCATATCTGCATGATTTTATACATTACACTGCTGCCACACGATTGGCTGATTAGATAATTGCATGAATATGTAGGAATACAGGTGATCCTAATAAATTACTCAGTGAGTGTATATAGACAGTGCACAAAATGCCATCAGAGTAACACAAATAACATTGAAATAATGCATTAAACATGAACTAAATAAAATGTAACAGCTTACAACCAACTATTTAAATAATATAATCAAATGTGATGCACCAAATAGGGACTTCTAGAAACATCCTTTTACTGCTTTTCAGTATAAAGGTGAAAGGTGTAAGGTGACTAACAAAAATAACATTATTCAGTATTTTACAGTAATTATGTGTATTGTAAAAAAATAAAAAAATCATATTGTTTAAGGTTACTTACAGATTTGTTACCAGTTAAGAAGCATATTTATATTTCCTTTTCCATAAAAAGGTATATGGTATTATTGAGATTCCCTTTGTTCTCTTAGTCTGTCTTTTCCTTCTTCTTGGCATATTCAATCATTCTGCCCTCTCTTATTTTTATTGTAATTCTCCTCCCTGAAACCCATTTGGCAAGCACGCACTTACAGTCATTTTCTCCAGTTTCCTGCTCTCCTCACTAGAATTGCAGTTAAAGTCGGCAGCAGTTATCTGGCGAAAGAGCTCATCTCATCAGGAGCTTCTGTGTCAGGGTCAGGCTCAAAACATCAAGCCAGCCTGTCATCTCACCAAATTCTCAAAGTTCTGCACCCCCTTCCAATGTAATACAGAACTGCAAATGAGGTGCGACCAGAGATGTCCGCATGCTGCCATTGTGACTGTCAGGAGGACTTTTGTCAGACCCACTATGTGTGAGACTTTGATTTCCACCTTTTCTATAAGTTTTAGAAGGGAGAACAGTACAGAACATGCAAGGATGATTACATGCTCTGAACAAATTCATGCAATTCAAGTTAATATCTGTGACTTTTCAAGCCCAATGGCTTGGCTTGAAAATTATTATTTAAAAAAGAACAGGACAAATGTAATTGTTTTTTACTCTTTCATGACTATTTTCTGGACATATACCTTGGGGTGGCTGAGAAAACTACATATGCATGCACAATGATCATTCTCTTTTCAGGGTCAAATTTGTTTGGATTATTTTAGACATGCTCTGGCTTTTGTTATGTGCTTGTTTAGGCCAAATAATGGTATATAATCAAGAAAAGAAGTTGGCCTCTGTTTTTAAAACTACTTAACTTAGCAAGAGGGTTTTTTAAAATCTCATGTACTTTGTTCATGAATTCAAAAAAACATGAATGCATGCTTAGACTTACAAAAGAAATACAAAACACACAAAACTGAGCTCTTAAGGAGAGCAAGATGCTGGAAGTTTTAAGGTGACAACATAATAAATCTCATTCATGTTTCTCAACAACCTGGTTACCTTGAATGCTTCTCTTGAAGAAAGCTTTGCATCCCTCACAGGACCAGACTCCATAATGGTAGCCAGAGGCATAGTCACTGCACACCGCACAGAAACGGGTCTCCTTTGCTGTATCAAACCCTCCTGCGGCTTCTGATCCGGTGTCTGTAGCACTGCACAGCTCCTCACACAAGCCAACACCTGCCTGCTGAGAAGATGCCACACTGGACCTACAGACAGGATGAGGTTACAGGTTCAAATGAGTTAACACATTGACATTTTTCTTGTAGTAGTCAGAGGATGATGAATTGCCATACAGTAAGTAAAATATCAGAGTGATTCAATTCTTCTTTAAACTTTCACCAGTATGTTAATATATTCACACGCATCCAAAAATAATGTCTGTAACACCTGATCATGATTGCCAAGTAGACTTCTGTCAAGATTATAGTATAAAATTGAATAATAATTTGGTCTATTTTCACCCAAAACCAACTGGACTGTTTCAAAAGACGATGTGATTAAACATCTGGAGTCTGATGGACTACATTTATGTGGCCTTTATCTTCTTTTTGGAGTTCTGATCATCATTCAATTGCATTGTATGGACATACAGTGCTGAAATATTTTTTTATTTTTTTTTTTTTTTCAGCAGAAGAAATAAAGTCACACACATCTGGGATGGCATGGTGGTGAATGATTAGATAATTTTTTGGGTGATCTTATACCCTTTAACAATGAACAATATATTTTGTACAGCATTTATTCATCTTTGTTAATTTTAGTTAATACAAATTCAATTGTTCATTGTTAGTTCATGATAGTTCATAGTGAATTAACTATTGTTAACATATACAGCTTTTGATTTAAAAAAATTTGTTACTACACGTTGAAATTAGCATGAACCAAGATTGATAAATGCTGTAATAGTATTGTTCATTGTTAGTAAATTATGTTAACGTATGGAACCTTATTGTAAAGTGTTAATGGTGTGGATTTGTTGTATTGTGTCTGTGACACAACATCTTTCACTGATTTGGAAAAAGTTGGGGATGCCTTGTACTTGCCTACAAGTTACCTAGCAGTCAGTTAACTTATAAAAATGAAAAGAAATGGATCTTTTATGATTTAAAATTTGCAAAACAATAACCAATTTAGTAATGACACATAATTAATCTGCTCTCTTGATGTAAAATCATGATATACCATTTTTAAGATAGATAGATAGATAGATAGATAGATAGATAGATAGATAGATAGATAGATAGATAGATAGATAGATAGATAGATAGATAGATAGATAGCAAGACAGACAGACAGACAGACAGACAGGTTATAAATGTACGAGATGCTTAATTACAATGCCGTAATGTCCAAGGACACTTATAAAATAATGTACTTGACTGCAAACAGGGGACAAAAGTGAATGGTGACCAGACCTATCAAGCTCCAAAAATCACATGAAGACAGCATAAAATGAATCTATATGTCTCCAGTGGTTTAATCCATGTCTTCAGAAGTGATATGTTAGGTGTGGGTGAGAAGAAGATCAATATTTAAGTCCCTTTTTACCATAAATCTCCACTTTCACTGAGTGGAAAAATGTGATTGCATCCCTTCAGAAGACATATATTAAACCACTGGAGTACTTATTACTTATGCTACCCGTATGTGATTTTTGGAGCTTGAAAGGTCTGGTTACCATTTACTTCCATTGTATGGACCTACAGAGTTTAGATATTCTTCTAAAAATGTGTGTTCTGCAGAAGAAAGAAAGTCATACACATCTGGGATGGCATGAGGGTTCGTAAATGATGAGAGCATTTATATTTTTAATTCTCTTTAAAGCAAAGGAAATGACATGTTTCCATGTTTTATACAGCACAAATGGAATGTTTAATAAACTGAATTCACCAGCATTATTTTTAGCTTAATAGCGTGCTCAATAGCAGTCTTTTTGCCATGTGCTGTGATTTTTTTAAACAATAAAGTGCCCCAAAATATCTTCTCACTTCTCTTTAAAAGAAAAAAGAAGAAAAAAAAACTCTCTGTTTGCTTTCAGACAGGATGTGATAATTCCAACACCTCTGTTGTTTTCACTAATTGTTCTTTTCTCAAGGTCCAGACACAGAATTTGATGAGAGGTTTAACCAATCTACCCTTGCATAATAACTGTGAAGTGTGTAGGCTTATTCAGTAGTGCCCATGGATGGCAGATTGTGGTGTTTACAATACAGAGGATCTTCTTTCCAAGAAATCAAGAATGAGACAGAAAGTAAATATTTAACACACACACACACACACAAAACAAAATGGAAGTTCAAAGTTCAAACTGAGTATCACTAATAAATCAAAGGTTTCTTAGAGAGAGCAACATGAAACTAGATTGGTCAAAGTTTTTTCTATCTAACTGCGAGTCCTTTAAATACAACTTGATTTCCAGAACACAAAACATACATTAGCAGAATACTGGCTATCATTAAGAGTGTCGCTATCTTCAAACAACATGGTCAGTATGTATTTTTCAGCCAACAATTTCACATGAACATTTAGTCTATAGAGACAGAAAATGTATACATGTCCTGCAGGGAAGAACGGAATGAAAAACAGTAATACAAAGACAGAGATATTATGAAATGGAAACAGACATCAAAGGCCATCTATGTATCATTCATTCCTAACCCACAAACCTATATCCATGAGTAATTAGGGATCTAAAAGAAGACATGTTTAGACAACCACATTCTACAGCTTGTGCATGAACTACATGCAGAATGGAACTGTGGCAATAAAAAGTTAATCACTTTTACCATAAATGTTACTTTTGGAATCCCATAAAACTGTAATTGCTAAAAAATTCAGTCGATCTCGTTGATTACACAGTTAATGGTTTGTAAAGCATATTAAACACATGAACAAAATGAACAAGCGTACACTGTGCCAGCATGGTTCAGTTTCAATCATCAGTCTTAATGTGTCTGAGATGTTGCTTGTCAAAATTAACCTTTGGAAACAGGTACCCGAGCAGAATTATGAAAGTGACCTAAACAAACATTATGCCTCAGTGAATCGTAAATCAGGTGTAAATGACCTCCTCCCTGTTCCACCTTATCTGATTAATTGGATACATTATTTTCCATTTTACACCAAATTCTACAAAGGTTTTTACCTAAACTTTAAAAACTTGTCAGCTATGCAATGCTCCCTGACTTTATTCTTTCACCTCAACCTAAAATCCTGAACACAGTTCACCCAGAAAATTTAAATCCTCTCATCTTTAACTCACCCTTATGTTGTTCCAAACATGTTGGACTTTCTTTCTTATAAAAGATGTTAGGCAGAATGCATTTAAACTTTTTTCCCTACCCAAAGTGAATGGGGACTGAGGCTAACATTCTGCTGTACACCTCTGTCATTGCTCCATACAGGTTTTGACCAACATGAGGGTGAGTAAATGATGACATTTACCTTTAACACAACACAAGATCATTATTAAACATGTCTAAGCTCCACTGACCTGTAGATTGTGCTAAATGAGGTGTCCAGGTAGTAGGACACCTGCTGAGTAGAGTGGTGTGCTCCATGATGATTGAGGTACGGGGACAATTGAGGGCTGGAGGGTGCAAATATGAGAGGATTGTGAGAACCGGTGCCTAAGGACTGCAGATGTTTTTCAGCTGGGGGCACATGAGGGTCTGGGGGAGCTGGATAGTATCCTACAGAGGGAGGCTCATCAGGCGATGAGTTGCTGTAGGTCTGTGATGGGTTTGGGTACTCATAAGCTCCATCCAGGTAGTTGACAGACGAGGTGATGTCCCCCACACTCTGCTCCTCCTTGGGGTACATTGGCGAGAGTTTGTGGTGAGCAGGTGGTGAGGAAAGTCCCTTCAGCTCTTCTCTCCCTGGGCTCGGGCTGATTCTGCATCGCTGCCTGGCACCAGCAGCCTCTCCACCAGTCTTCCCTCCAGACATCACCATGGAAACACATGCACAGCCAGCATGCCTTTGGGTACTATCTGTTCATAAGCAA
This sequence comes from Xyrauchen texanus, assembly GCF_025860055.1. Taxonomy (NCBI): domain Eukaryota; kingdom Metazoa; phylum Chordata; class Actinopteri; order Cypriniformes; family Catostomidae; genus Xyrauchen; species Xyrauchen texanus. The sequence goes on along the minus strand of NC_068303.1, from coordinate 19,839,746 downwards.
CAGCCGTAAGACATCTGTAACTGTCTTTTTTTTTTTTAAGCTCTTTTTTTCACCCTCCCACTGTCTCTCTCACCCTTGCTCGGCTTTGCTTCCACCCAACTGCTCTGCCTACTCTTAAAAAAAACCTTCTTCTCTTTGGACAGAGAGGTGAATCTTTTTATATATATATATATATATATATATATATGTGTGTGTGTGTGTGTGTGTGTGTGTGTGTGTGTGTGTGTGTGTGTGTGTGTGTGTGTGTGTGTGTGTGTGTGTAAGAGGCTGCTTTCTTCTTTCCTTCTCTCTCAAACTACTATTTCATTAACTAATACTGTCCATCAGATGTCCATAATGCCTTTTGCTAGCCTTAAATATTAATCCTAAGGAAGTTAAACACTAAGAGCAACACTGCAACTGACAGAAGTATAGACTGTCCTTGCCTTTTCTTTTTTTTCCCTCAAATCTACATAAAGTGCTTTCTATGAAACGGTGACAGTTAACTGACACCATAACTAATACATATAACCATTTGATCTCAAACCGACAAAGAATGTACACGATTAATCAATTAATTGAGTACTCATTCAGCTTTAAATATCACTTGAATATTGCAATTTGATTTTCCTTTGTGCCTTTGTCTGCCGTGGTCAACAATGAAACTGCTTCTCTCACCTACATCTTGCCGTTACAACTCAATGCAATGGTTGGTGCAGTTGATGCATGTTAAAGGAATAGTTCACCCCCCCAAAAAAACATTCTGGCATTATTTAAAGTGATTGTTTCTCTTCAGAAGACTTGCAAATGTTATTTGTTTTTGATGTTGTTGTTTATGCAAGATGCAATTTTTTTCATAAGAAGAATAAGTTCAAATGTTTAAGGTTGAACTTAAATTCTAAATTGCAATAACCTATTAATCGTTTTGTTTTTTTTAACATTAGAGTACTCAACTACCCAATTACTTGAAATGCCATCCCTAAAACTGACAGAAACTTCTTATTCAAAGTGGCTTAGTGAATTTAAGCAATACATTTATGCCAGAGTGCGCCATGTTCTACCAGTTGTGCAACAGAAAACCATCTTTTAGATTGTAAAAAAAATCAACAACAAAACATGTTGAATCTTTGACACTGTCCTTAACAAAATTAACCAAAAGTTTAACCTTGCTGCATTACCCGTGTTCACAAACAGCTGATGTATCTCTGTCTTCCTTCTGCGTCTTTCTTTCTCTCTCTCTGTCCAATGCTCTGACTAAAAAGAGTGGTAAACAAATTAAATACAGCCAGCTCAATATTGACGGTCGCTCTTCAGAGCAGGTCACGGTAACCAGGTAAACGAGATAGAAGGTCACAGTCTGAGTCACTTGCCAAAACCTTTGGATTTTAAAGGTGATGGGTTCAAAACCACTTGCTATACACTGCCATCCTGGGTTGTTACAGTTGGGAAGATTAAATCAGCATAAAGTTTTTTTGCGAGATGCTAGAAGAGAAACAAAAAATGCATTCATCAGCTCACAAGTGATGTGATCAAATGTGTGTAGAAATAAAACAAATATGTTTGCTAATTCTTTATTTCTCTTTAGCAATGTAAAGGTGAAATGGAAAATATTTAGGTGTCAAATGTCCGTTAGATAGGAGGGAATATCTGTGTTGGAGGCCTTGCCTAAAGAAGCCTGTTTAGTTTTAGCACCTCTTTTAATGGTATATAAGGGGGTCTGTGGGTCTATGCCATCTGTTGTAGGGCTCCCGGCTCTTCTATTCAGTTCTATTTGCAAAAGGAATGTTTGGGAGTCTAAAATGTATATTTCCTATTGACACTAACGCTGAAGGTATAAATAACCAATGTAAGATAAATGTTTTTGTGAAAGACTTTTGCACAGTACTGTATACTGTGTACTGCAATGCTCTCTGCTATCCATTTTAAAATATACAACAAAGAATTCCTGACAAGTGGGAGTCTTTTACTTCTTTATTCCTTTTAATAAGGATATTTGTTGCTTAATTCAATTCAATTATGCAGCTCTGTGCTAAAAAAATAATTAATCATAATGCATAAAATTAAAACATTAAATTATTTCATATCATGCCTATTTATAATGTCTCACAGCTTTGCAAATTAAAATGGCAATTTTCTTTAAAAAAAAATAAAGAAAAGTAAAGCTTACATTAAAATACATTATTTTGGTTATGTGATTAATGCATGCAGAGCCTTGCACAAAGTGACAGATGCACAAAGTGTCATTCTGGCTCAATAAAGTCTCCATCTCCTGCTCATGTGTTAATGGTAAAAACATGCTAGGAAAACAAAAAAACAATTATTTTTTAAATCAATGATTAGACACAATCAAACTAAATCTTGAAGTCTAGTTCAGTGTAGCTCTCGCCATTAACAAGCACAGTCCAGGGATCAAAACTGTGACCTTGATTTTCAGGGGGAAAAACAGCATGTACAAAACCCCTTCTGACCTAAAAACACAAAAAGACAGCATTCAAACATTTATTACATAACACCAATGCTTTGATGGTTCTGGGCCCTTTTCTCTGTACCAGAAAACAGAGGAAAGACACTTTGGAAAACCCATGAAGCATCCACACCAAATAAATAAATAAAAAAATGCTCTGTGAAAGTAAGCAAGTTGCACTCACAGAAAATAGGTCAACAAGGAGCAAGTGTCTGTAACGGGGATCTCAGGGAAACAAATACAAGTTCACCTAAATAGGAGAGGTCCTACAGCACCAGCTACAGTTATCTGGGCATTGAGACCAGTGCATCTGGGGGTTTCAGTCTGGCTGTAAAAACACTGAATGAAAAGGCTTGGAGGGCATTTTACGCCATTAAAATCATGATTCTGTCATATGAAAATAACAGTTTAAACATGGATTAAATTATACACCTTAATCATTAAAGAAATTCTATTATATGGATGTGAAATTTGGGGACCAGTCTTAAATTTTCAAAATTGGAATAAAACTGCAGTAGAAACAAATCAGTCAGAATCAGTGATCATGATATAGAAATAGAGAGAGGAAAATGTAAGAAAGCCTGCAACCTAAAGAAAATAGAGGATGAGAAATACTTCCTTCTCATCTGTCCCAAGTACCACACTGTGAGAAATATTTTCCCCCAAATTTGAAACAATGAAGCCATCATTCCTTATACAGAGTGATAGAGAAAATCCCCTTTATACTTGGAGAGGACAAGACTAATTCAATGCATACATTTAATTCTTATTGTATATATTCTCCTATTTTGTATATATAAAATGTCTTTTTATTCCATTTAATCATTCTTAATATTTAAATGTTCCTTTTTTCACCAGTACTACTAATTGTTGTATATATTATAGTTTTATTATCTTATTTAAAACAGTTTATATTTACATAACCTTAAATTGCTGGCAATACGATACTCCAATTGTCATGCCAATAAAGCTGAATTCAATTGAGAAAATTTGATCATGAGGAGTTTTGCAAATTAATTAAATAAATCTCTTGAACTCACCAAAATTCATTGTTCAATATAATTACTCTAAATATAAATCAAGATTTATAAAAACAAGAAAAAAAAACACAAGAGTCATGTCTTTTGGCTCATTTATTGTTATTCAGTTTCTTTCTAAAATTGTAATTGCATTCAACATTCAAAACAAAGAGTTGGCATTTTATTATTACACGCGTACAGGATTGGACACAATGCCCACCTGGCCCACACTGTTTGCAACATGCTCATAAATAAGCTTAAATAGAAACAGTCATGTTACAATTTTAAACACAATAGACACTGGTACATCAGGTAAACTTGTTTTGTAACAAAGTTCTAGACAATCCAAAGTGTAAACAAGTAACCCTTCAACGTCAAAAGATGCATACTCCCAAAGATTTTCACCAGCCAAAAAGCAAAAGTGTCTCACAAGATATTCAAGTTAGTACATTATTATGATTTAGTTCTTGGCTAAAACAAATCCTTGGAAGGGTTTATGCATTTCATCAACTTGCTTCTGTGTTTTCATTATTGCACTACTAGCAGTATTTTGTTTAAAAAAAAAAACAGAGGATACACTGAAGAACAAAATGTGTTGCACATACAGCCTGAAATGCACAAGGCATATAATTAGAAATTAAAATTCAATGTCAATACCTTTTTTGTTTTTAATGTGCACTATACCCAAACAACACATCTATGGAAACGTATGCATGCGGAGCACAGGCAATTTTCACATCTGTACTTTCTTGTAGTAACCGTACTTGTACAAAATAAAAAGTAGCAGTGCAAACAGATAAATCTTTTAATTAACTAGAAGTGAAAAACAATGTCATGTTTATCTTCAAAAATACATCATTCTAACAAGAAAATAACATCAGTGTTAGATCTTTGTTTGCCATTTGGCAACTGAAGCAGCAGAAAGCAATATCTTTAGCTTGGTCTTCATTTCTTCAGTCACTGAAGAATCTGTATGATTGCAGGGAAAGCTTTTCTTTGAAAAATTACACTACTGTTCTCTGTGTGGACTGGAAAACTGAACCACAGCATATTTGCCATTGGTCATCCAGTTGGGATCCTGACAACTGAGCTTCTCAGCCTGGCCTGGCTGTAAGCCTACCTGAACATTAGCCTTCAATGTTCTGAGACTACAGAGTGGGGCTGGTTGGAACCCTCTCAATGCTTTATCAAACAGAACTGTGTGCTCCCAACTTCTATCACCAGTCAGCTTGCGGTAGTTCAGATCTCCTTTGAACAGAATGAGGTCAGAGCTCTGTAGCATAGTATAAAGATCAGTTGCATCAGCTGCCATATCGCAGAACTCATGCGGCAAGGTCCAAAAAGGGTGGTCGTGGTAGGACCAAGTGCCCTCCTTTATGAAATGCTTCCATTGGACACCGCTTGCTGACATCCAATTATGATTGGCCACCATTGTCTGCATGATGGTCCAATCAAAGTCCTGTTTGGTGACGTCTGAAACGAACCATGGGAAGGACTTGCCATGAAATCTGATTTGCTTGGCAAGTCCGGCAGAAACAAGGAAATCGGCAAGGACCAGATCTGTAATAAGCTCAAAACCAGCATTGTCTAAAACAATGTCAACTCTTGCATGTTTCATCCCTGAGGCTTTACACTCTTGAGCAGCAACCAGTGTAGACCAAACTTTGTTAGAGTCATCTACTAGGATGAAGCGTTGGCGATCAGGAAGAGAATCAAGGGAACTAGATCTTTGAGAGTTGTCCTGACCAGCAGAGATGGACAGATCACACTTGTTTCCCCACAAGGACACCTACAAAAACCCCACAAATAAAACCAAATTACTTAAAGGTGAAGAGTGTATTTTTATTGGAAAATATTCTTGCAATTCCATTTGGTGATGCTAGTGCTGCAGAAAACATAGATTTTAACTTTAACATTCTGATATCACCAATAGTGTAATGGCAATAAAGTACACAAAAACTAGAAGATTCAACTTTACAGAGGTTTAATAATAGTAGTATATTATTATTATATTATTATAAAATGTATAATAATGCTACAGGGAAATATTTGTTGGTCAAAATTTCACCAAATGTAATGTCTGATTTTATCCTAAAATTTGTATATGGCCTACTACTTTATTTTACTGGGTAAGCATGTACTGCCATTAACTTACTTTAAAAAGACTATTAAGACTATTTTAGATGTAATCAGTGACCATACTATTTTTAATATTGCAACTTTTAAAATATTTTACATTTATGCAATCAGTCACAGTGTGCAAGCATAATGTGTGCATCTAACAAATACACTAACCAACATTATTTATATTTATATTCTGGTGTCATCATTGCCCTGTGCTGGGCTGGGCTGATTTTTAGTCCCATCCATCCCTGATGAATCATTTTGCATTTTAATGAACAGTATTTTTTTTTAAGTTTTACTACAAAGGAAAGGAATTGTTTTGCACATGTCTTCAAAACAATAATAAAAAACATTAAATCTTGACATTTCTTGATTCAGGCTTTGTTTAAAGTTTCGAGAGAGTATCGAATTGTCAATTCAGTATCGTGACCCAAACCGAATCTTGAGATGAGTGAATCATCACACCCCAATTGAGACTCCCTTTCCAAAACCAATGATTTCAGGAGTCTAACTTTCTAAAACATTTAAAAGCAGGTGGGAGATTCAATCCCATATATAGAACTCATACAAAACCTTAAGGAAATAAATATCTGATTTACAGTTCTACCCATTTTTGAGGAACAAAACAAAATATGCAAGACCTTGCTTCAAATATAAATTATCCGAGGCATTATTGACTGAAATGCTGACTTTCCATTAACTGGATGTCCCAATAAAGTTTGTATGGAAGTGATCATTCAGTTTTGGCTTCAGCTGGACACCAACCTGGAACAACTTGAGAAAGTGCTCTCGCAGCTGCATCTCCGTCATATTCTCCATGTTGGTGATGAGTTCTTGAAGGTATGTACAGAGGGATTTAATCGCCTCTTGAGATTCAAAGAAGCTTTGCGTCTTTCCCTCCTTAAATACGTCAAATGTACTCATCGGTGGACTTGAGAAACAAAACAAAAAAGTAAATTAAACCATTCAAAACATACAAATACCACAAGGGAGTACAATTAAAAAAATATTTCACCATTTAATCACCCTAATGCAATCACAGATGTGTGTGATTTACATTCTTCTGCAGAAGTGCATAGTGACCAACATTTTTAAGCTCTAAAAAGGCACTATAAAAGGACTCCAGTGATTTAACACGTCTTCTGAAATACAAGTTACATTTTTATTTGTTTTTTTTTTTCAAAACCAACTGGCTGGCTTCAGAGGACATTTTCAACATGCTTTTTGGAGCTTCAAAGTTCTGGTAACCATTCACTTGCATTGTATAGACCTATAAATATTAAATAATCTCCTAAAAATCGTTGTGTTCTGCAGACAAAAGTCATAAGCATCTGGGATGGCATGAGGGTGAGTAAATGATGAGGGAATTTTCAATTTTGAGTGAACTATCCCTTTAACAAAGAAATACTTGTTAAAGGGAAGCCATGGAGCTTTAAGTACATTTAAGATAACACTTTACAAATATCTATAAGAATCGCCTCTGGGTTGTTTTACTTCATATACAGAGCCTCCTGGATCCTCCGGTACATATAGCACTCCATATAGAGCCATGGAGACTTGAACCAGCTGGCAGGTTGCCTGTCCTCCATCAGGTCCTGTTGTCTTTGCATGTACTGGTTCCAGGCCTCTGTGTCCTTAACATTATCAGTCAAAGCCAGCACAGGCTTGTCTGTCTGCAGTTCATTCCTCAGCTTGGACAGGAAGGAAATGGCTCTCTTCTCTGCCTGGACTCCTGTCTGAGGAAACAGATTACTTACAAGTTAAACCTGGGGAAACTGTCAGATCCAAAGACCTCTGGCCCCAAATGATTGATAAACATAGGGGGTAAATAATTGAAGTAAAATAACCTTAGGTGCAAATACACAAAAAATGTAGATGTAATTTTATAGTAAATACAAAATTAAAAAGACATCAACGGTGAAAAGTCCTTTATACCCCTCCATACTCTTTGAAGAAATTGTCCTTATTGCGGTGTAACGTGTCAATCACTTTTGTCAGTATGGTTGGTAGTCTGTCTCTCACAGTCAGATAGGCAAATGACCTAGAATATAAGTGAATAATGGAACAAATTGTGAGCAAATATTATTTAGTTATGCCAATGTCATTACATCCGACAGCAGCATTGCCACTAAAATGAGACACTGGCTGTGTCGCCAAGTTAGCTACCTGGAGTCCTGGACAGCATTTTAGGAATTATAGGCCTATAACGCCAAAAATGCTGTCTAGATAGGCAGCTAGCTAACTAACTAACTAAGTTTAAAGACAGTCATTGACAGGTTTCATCAGACTGCCTAATGAAATAAATGCAGCATAGGCTACATTCAATGTTATTAAACAACACAAACACACACAGAGAGACGATGAATTTCCTAATTATATTCAGATGATGTAAACAGTGGGCATGAAAGCAGTTGTGCAAACACATACCCCTCAAATTTAGCAGAAAGCGACTGCGGAGGAAACATTCCCTGTACCTCCATCTTTGCAAACAGGAAGTGAAGATTTTCAACAGAAACTTTATTTAAGTGTGTTCGGTGACCGATTCACAATGTTATGTGGTACAATAAAAAATTATTTAATTTATAAACTCTCTCCTTCAGTCTGTCGCCTAATGTGTGGATACACACGCAACCTTACGCGCAAAGTGTTTACTTGTCGTTAAAGATTATCAGTCAACTTCAACCATCCAGATCCGTTGACACTAATGTCCTCTTGTGGCCGTGAAAAGAAATGATGGGCGAAAAGCCGTGATGGCTACACAAACATCTCATAACCAGTGTTGGGTGTAATCCTACTACAAAGAAATTGTAATATTTTTAGTCAAAACATAGTGTAATGACTTTTTTAATGGCTGTAAACATCAAACAGTTACTGACTTTCAATTAATGTTTACTTTTAAGTACATTATAGGGTTATGTTTATTTCTAATGATGTTGATTCAACAGAATCAGAATGAGCTTTATTTCCAAATGTACTCACTTTTGAACATGTTTCCACCAGTAATCCTCTTAGCAGTTCTGACTGTCTGTTGTAGTTTCCTTCTATCTGATTTGGAGGCTGAACCATACCAGACAGTTATAGATGTACACAGGATAGACTCAATGACGGCCGAGTAGAACTGTGCCAGCAGCTCCTGTGGCAGGTTGATGTTCCTCAGCTGGCGAAGGAAGTCCAACCTCTGCTGAGCCTTCTTCACAATATGTGGTTGTCCCACTTCAGGTCCTGGGAGATGGTAGAGCACATGAATTATGGCCCTGAAAGGAGTCAATGTGAAGGAGTAATGTGAGGTGCTGAGTGTATAACAATGAACAAAAGAAATATAGACATTATTTTGAGTTTGTTGAGCAGAAAAGTGTTTTAGAAACTTAAAAGTAAAGTAATTAGTAATGTGATTACTTTTTCAATGAAATAATTAGTAAAGTAATCTGATAACAATTTTAGAGGAAATAATTAATTTGTAGTGGATTACTATGTTCAAGTAATTTACCCCAAACTGATCTAAACATGATTCAAACTGTAGGGCCAACATGTCATTTACATCTAAATTTGAATGGCTCAGGATATGCCTTGCTATGACTATGAGATCTTCAATAAGTATCTAAGGGGTTGTTACTGATTTACTGTCAATAATCTGAATCTAGGGTTGCCAACTTGGCCCTGTTAAATTCCTGGACACCTGATCAATGACCGAAAAACGTATTGCTGAAATAAAACATATTATTTATGATTGTTTACTTCTTGTTTGATATGGAAATTACAGCATGCATAGCATATAATTCAATCAAATAACATAAATAAACTCAAAAAATATTTTAGCCTATTTTTAAGATCGATAAGCATTTCAATTTAATTACAAAATTCCCTTCAAATTAACAGAATTAAATAAAACTTAAAATATATATATATATTTTTTATTATTGTTTTATTTTGTTCAAGATCCGATAAATCGATTCAATATGATGGAATTTTTTTATGAAATTGAAATGTGAAAACAAAGTGTCTTTTTTTTACCGATTGTTGTTTTTTACCATAAATTTAACAATAATTTACTGTAAAAAGTACATGTACTCTCTTGTTAAACATAATTGTTTACCATTAATTATATAGTAAAATCATAATTTTTACATAGAAAAAAGGTCATTTTTACAACATTTTACCGTGAATTTTCATGTATTGTCTTTTAAAATATATTATAATTTTTTATTTTAAGGTAACTGCCTGGTAACCATTTCACTTTTTTATGTTTTTCACTGTAGCATTTTTACAGACTTTTACCGTTAAAATTACGGATTTTTTGCAGTGCACCAAGGGTGCTTTGTTGGTATCGGTCATTTACTGTATACTAACTTCTAGACTTCTCTTACATTTTTGTAGTCTGTCAGCAATTTTTCTTAGACTACAACATTTTGTTATTTAAGAATGCTAATATGATTTTCAGAAACTGGTAACCATTCTCCCAAATGTCTTTGTCACCAGACAACATGGCCCTAACAGACAGCTTGTTTACTCTGTATGGAGACACCACTCCCCAACTTCCCTTTCCTTGTTCTTTTTTGCAAAACCCACAACTTTATCTGAAACTGACATCCTCATTTTACACACTAAAATGCCCAGGTTTTTTTAGACTATTATATTTTGCTAATATTTTCTCACATTTTTTGTGAATAACACACACAATTCTGTATTTGTGCATGTCATTCCCCCATGCTTCCTGACATCTCTGGCAGGCCTGGTCATGCCAGTTCACATCCTGTCCACTAAAGTATAATGAAAACTCAGTACCTCTGGACACAAGTAAGGTGAATCTTTTTTACTATATCCATTTGCACTGCTCAAAATAAAATGGAACCAATTATATACTCAGGGTCATTCACAAAAAGTACCTGTTGTTAGGGAAAATGATCTCTCTTACAACAAAATGTAGCTGTTGTAAGACTAAACAGTATCATTATAAGAAAATATAACAAATAAAATAAAGTTTGGCTGAAAACTAGAGGGTTACATTCATTTGTTAATATGAAATTCCTTGATTAATTAGAACAAAAACACAAGAGCCTTACAAAGGATACAATGAGGCTTTTAAAAGGAAATAAAGTCAAATGTTTCCATTTGTTCAGCAACCTTACAGTAGCCATGCAGCACATCAAATGTTTTATCCCCTTTTTCCTGAAACACCTTAGTAAATAAAAGAGGTTTTCAATTGAATGTTTTTTGGAGTAAAATGTTGATTGACATTGATCCCAATATTTAATGACTGCAAGGAAATCAAAAACAACAACTTGTGCAATATAATAACATACTGCTGCAAATACATAAACACACAGGTAAAATCTAAGTTTAAAAAGCAGTTTGTCTTAATATTGCAATAATAGCTCTCCAATATATAGTAACTTCCATCACATGATATTTTTGTATGATTAGGGTACAACAGGGTTTGATTCAAGTTTGACTTTGAGGTAATCCGATCAAATATTTAATCATTTTTAAATGTTGTACATTTATGTAGCTTATATAAATCCCTAAAATTATCCCATTTATTTACTTTTTAGGCAAAATAATTATAATTTTCAGTTTTTTTAAATGTGAATAAATCAAAAGTTTTTTTAAAATAACCATTCAGTAAGTAATGGTTATTTAATGGGGTAAGTGTTAGGGTTCAAAATAAATACATAAAACAACCATCCGTTATGTTTTATTTTCACACGAATTATGTTGCTCCATCAAATATATATATATATATATATATATATATATATATATATATATATATATATATATATATATATATATATATATATTAAACCTTGATACAATTTGTGACCAAGGTTGTGACCAGTAAAAAAAATAAAAAATAAAAATCTTTAAGGTGTGCCTTTACTCCCATTCTACACTATTCCATTCACAAATAAATGTATTTTAAAGCACGGAATTTAATTAATTATTTAATAAATGTAATAAAACGTTTTTTGTAATTATATAACATTTTCAGACAAATGAAACCAGCCAGTATTAAAAACACATAGTTGGAAAAAAATATTGTTAAAATATAATAAACTTAATTGCGTTTATTGTTGCCTGTGAGATCATCGGGCTTTACATTATAAGCTTATTTCTTATGTGTTCATTTATCCGGAGTAAATGTAGAGTCTGTCAACTGAAATGCAAACACTCCTGCCTCATGCATCTGTCTCGATACGTTATCTTCATGTGGGGGTGGGTAGGGTGACCTACGGCTATCTAGCTCCACCAAAATCCGGTTATGTGTAACGTTCACCAACGAGACATTTCATTTCTCATGAATGAACGATTGCCCAAAATTCATATCGTATCGTAAACACGAGAGAGAGGGGAATGACAACATAACGTTCACTACTTCTATTTGGCGGCTATTACCGCCAAAGACCGTTTGTTTTGGCACCCCAGGGAAGTGGGTTTTACAACCACTGTTTCTAAGCCCTTTTAGACAGTCATGTGATTGTAACGTAACCCGACCGGAAAACACCGACGACGACGACCATCGCCGCAAATGCAGCGTTTGAGAGGAACAGAGCAGCTGCGAGTCCAACGGACGAGTCTCCCGGTAAAAGACAACAACTCGCCAAACTCCACACGCTCGAGCGGAGGAAAGGTACGTGTGTGCTTACACATATCAGTGTTTATCGTTGACTGATTGTTTTCTGTATTTGTTTCTTCTTAGTTTAGGAAATGTATTCGATGACCACCCCTTCCCCCCCGTGCGCGTGCGTGTGTGTGTCCGTTTCACGAAGCTCCGTTTATCTTTGCTTCTCGTTGAGCAGATGCTCGCTAACCTCCGATCTCGGGTTTTATAGCTGTAAAGGTTGTTAATTATTCTACTATGCTCGCCATATGGTCGCTGGATCATGTGCTGGGTGAGCATTGAACGTCTTCGCGTTTCAGTTTTTGACGGTTTATTTTCTACAGATTGCGGAAGTGGTCGGTCTCTGCGGGAGATCTGTCCCTTCCACGTGTCTCCGTAGTGGGCGGAGACAGTTTACAACACCACAATGAGAGCAAGCTATACTGTTTGAATTGTAAAAATACAGATCTAAAGAAACATATTTAAACTGTTTATAAAACTACTTGGGGAAACTGTCACTATTTGTTTATTGTGACAATATCAGTTGATCTCTAAACACTGGGTGACTGAAGTAGACAACAAGTTAGTTAATTGACTGTTTGCATGGTGAAGAAATGCCTTATTTATTGTAATCCTTATCCATGGCTTTGCAACAGTACAGCCTGTGCTGTCAGAGGCATTTGTGATTGTGTCTGTAGGCTATGTGGACACATTCTCCTCTCAAGTGAGGTTGAGTGTGGTGGAAGCCTCAGAAATGCTGTCTAAAGAGCCAATCATGTGACACAAAGCCTGAGGTTGACATTTAGGGTAATGGACATAACTGAGTGGCCGTTCAAGGTGCAGAGGTTGTTAAGGTGATCCTGGTAGATGAGGGTTAATAACCTCACAAGTCAAGCTTGGTGATCAGGGTTCAGAGGTTTGGCCCTATGCCATTATTGAGCACTCCTTTGGGGCTGTGTTGTCAGGGTTACAACATAAATTGATCACATGGTTGTAGTCCAGTGTCTTGATAACTGGTTAGTTGCCTTAAATATTATGTCTAATAAAGCTATTAGCAAGCTCTTAAAACTCAAGTGGCATGATGATTTAAAAATGTTCACTTAATCTGGTTGTATTCTCAGTCATATTGATTTTTACTGAGTATACAATTTTCTCCTATTATTTTATGTTTTCTTTTTTTGGTTAAGTCCGTAACCTTATTAATGAGCAAAGGTAATGTGTGTGTGTGTGTGTGTGTGTGTGTGTGTGTGTGTGTGTGTGTGTGTGTGTGTGTGTGTGTGTGTAATTGTAAGTAAACTGATTTGTTTTATTGTTCTAAGTTTAATTAACTTTTTCAGTTTAACTGAAATTGGGCAGGGGATTTCTATTTCTCAACATGATTTGCATGGCACGAGTAAATGTTAATGTGACTTTGTGCAAGATGAATGTAAAGGGTGTTTAATGTTTTGTTGTGTTATTAAAGGAATAGTTCACCCAAAAATTACAATTCAGTCATTGTTTACTCACCCCTGTGTTGTTATAACCCTATATGTCTTTCTTTCTTTTTTAACACAAAGGGAGAAATTGTGAAAAAATGTTGTGCTCAGTGATGTCATACAATGGCAGTTTATGGTGACCACATCTTCAAGCTTCAAAAGAACAAAAAAATCATTCTCATGATTGTTATGAAAGCATACGATAAGGTTTGGTGAGAAACAATCTGAAATTGAATAAGTTATTTAGTGAAAATTTTCACTGACCATTGATCTTCTGTGCACATTCTTGATCGGGAACGAGAGCAACAGTTCATGAAGCCCCCTGCGGCATTGGGGCATTCAAGCAAAAACATTGTTTTATTTAAAAGCAGGTCCGCCACAGCGATAGTGACAGAAGAACACAACACAGCTGCACACAAAACAGAGAACAGAACTTTCTAAACCTGTCTGAAGAGTTTGTAGTCGAAGAATTGATGCATTTCTATGCCTAGCCTTATTTTTTTAGTAGTTGGACCAGTGCCAGTTTACAGTGGACGAAGTTACCGTGCGATGTTAAAAATAGAAAACAAGCAATTGATAGAATGTATCGTGGCTCGTCACTGCTGGTTAGGACAAAAATACATTTTATTGCGTATTTTTTGCCATCAAGTTAAGACTGTGGCTGCCTGTTGCCTCTATGTTTCTGTTTGATTTCCAAGGACTCCAAAAAATAAGGCTGGGCATAGAAATGCATAAATTCTTCAACTACAAACTCTTCAGACATGTTTAGTAAGTTCTATTCTCTGTTTTGTGTGCAGCTTTGTTGTGCTCTGTTGTCACTATCACTGTGGCAGAACTTGTTTTAAAAGTTTTCGCTTGAACGCCCGTTAAGATGGGGGCTTCATGAACAGTTGCTCTCATGCCCTATCATGAAGGAAAATAATGGTCAGTGAACATTTTCACTAAATAATACATTCGATTTCAGTTTGTTTCAAGGCAAACCTTATCGTATGCTTTCATGACAATCATGATTCTCATGGAATAATTTATTACACTTCTGAATTATACTTTTTTGTTCTTTTGAAGCTTGAAGATGTAGTCACCATAAACAGTATTACATCACTTAGCACATAGTTTTTTCACAATTTCTTCATTTGTGTTAAGAAAAAGAAAGTCTTATAGGGTTATAACACAGGGGTGGGGTGAGTAAACAATGACTGAATTTTAATGTTTGGGTGAACTAATCCTTCAAGAAGAGTTTCTGTTATGTTGGAGTTTTGGGTTTACCATTATGGTGAATTGTAGAGCTTGAGCTTTGTTTGAGGACAGGTACAAGATAATATTTTTCTATATTGCTTTCCTCACTGAGCAATCGTTATGCTAATCAAAGCACAGTGTTAGCAATAGCATGCATTCAGCATTGTAACATTCATTATATTAGTGTACTATTTTGAGCTATGTTTTCTCTCCTTGAAGTATTTAAGTTGAGATTACTTGTTAATTTTAAGCTCAGCCAAAGAGTTAAATTTAAGTGTTAGCTTACTCAATATTTCATTCATGTTTAGTAAAGAAAATCTAAATCTGACTTTTTTTTTGGACCAAATATTGAATTGATTGGTCTTATATAATGTTCATTGTGTATATTACTGTTTTATATACTATATTGTGTATATTACCTTTTAAAACTACCTTGATCTTGCCATGAAAATAGCCAGTGATGCTGATATGGCAATACAAATAAATAAATAAATGTTTTTTGGTGATAGTTGTATTAAAGTATTTTTTTCACTGATGAATTCCATGGCAAAAGACATACAAACTTAAAGGTCGTCTTTTGCTTTTTTTTTCTTTCTTTTCTTGTGGTGCATTGTGGTCTGTAGTAGACAGGAAGTTGACTCTCATCTCTGGCCCTTTTTGTGTAGGTGGAAATATGGAGCTGGCCAATCATGGTCTTATCCTTCTGCAGCAGCTCAATGCGCAGAGGGAGTTTGGCTTCCTGTGTGACTGCACGGTGGCCATCGGTGACGTCTTTTTCAAAGCACACAAGGCCGTACTGGCCGCATTCTCGAACTACTTTAGAATGCTATTTATACACCAGGACAGGTAACATGGTCCACACCTAGTTTTTACACACCAAACAAACATTTATCCTTTGTTTTTAAACAACCATTTTGTGTCTAAACTTTTTTTATTTTATTTTTTTATTAAAAAAATAGGTAACATGGTCCACACCTTGTTTTTACACACCAAACATACATTTTTCCTTTGTTTTTAAACATCTAGTTTGTCTAAATTTTATTTTATTTTTTTACTAAAAACAATTCACTCAGTAATATTTGCATTTATGTTGCGCAGACACCTAGCGGTTTAGATGTACATTTACAGACTGAAAACAATTAGACATTGTAAAAATGCGCTATTTGCAGTCAGCCATAATTGTTTTATTATTGAGATAAAGCGAGTAATATTTGGCTGGTAATATGATCTCAACATGCGCTCATGAATAAATTAAACAAAATTACAATTTCTTTCCGTTTAAAAAATTAGCAATGTGCAAAAAATTCACTTGGTGCCCCTTTAAATTGCAATCAAATGTGTTTTGTTTTTCTCAATGGATTAGGCACAACTCATCGCTCAGGTATATAATAAGGTTTGTACTAAAAGAAATGGTTCATCCAGAAATGATAATTCTCTCATCATCTATTCACCCTTATGTCATCTCAGACTCTTATGACTTTCTTCTATTGGACTAGTGATGGGAATCACAAAGAATTTAATGGTTCTGGTTTTGATTCCTCTTAACGGTTCCAGTAACAATTCTTGTAGTACTTTTTCTAAATAATTATTTGGAAATGAGAAATGCAATTCTTATTGTATTTACTACCCTCTGCTACAGAGCAGAAATAACAAATCAGAAGGCAATGCATACTTGTAAAAGATTTGTTTTTAGAGACATAAATACAATCCAATAATAGATATTTTGAATAAACAAATCTTAACAAACAAGGAATGTGATGGCATATTTTATTTATTAATTTATATCTTTATAAAATTCTTATTACAACAAAACTCATGTATCTTTTATTACACATTGACATATGAACAATCAGTCAGTAACTGCACTGCTTTATTAAAGTCTCACAGGTCTAAATTAACATGACATTATAGTAACAGTTCCAGTGACTTCAGGCTTGTGAGATTTCAACAGTTCTCATTCATTATGAGATGGACATTCATAACTTGTGCGTAAGTAAAGGATTACTTCTATACTGGGCAATAACAGAAGCGCTGTATGTTTTGTGCTGTAGATTCAAATGAGCTTTCTCATAAGACACAAATCAAAATACACTGGAATAGAAAATTCAGTGTTTTATACTGAGTCAGCAGATGGCAGCGTTGCTGCAGAAAAGAAACTCTGTCTGAGTATTTTAGTAAGGTGTTTATGCTGCATCGGTGGAAAATTGCAACAGAACCGAAAGTCATGAAGATCATATGATTCCGATATTTTTTTAAAGAATGGAACCAGTATTGGAAAAGAACCGGTTCTTGGTTCCTAACCGTATATAGAATACAAACAAAGATTTTTTGGAGGATATATGATATCAGTTTGTCCATACAATACAAGTTAATGGGGTCCAAAAATGTCAAGCTCCAAAAAGGACATAAAGGAAATGCATATGACTCAAGTGGTTTAATCCATGTCTTCTGAAGCGATGTCTACATTCAGTTTCGACTGAGAAACCGACCAAAACTCCTTTTTCCTATAAAGCTTGACATCTCAAGTCTCCTTGGTACGATCATGATTTGAAGCTTGATTACACTTCCTCATGCTTGATGCATGCGCAAGACTTATAGTGAAAAAGGAGTTGCATCTTGGTCTGTTTCTCACCCAAAATTGATTGTATCGATATTACCTTTATGCTGCCTTAATGTCCTTTTTGGAGCTTGAAGGTTTTGGACCCCATTGACTTGTATTGTATGGATAAACACACACATCACATATCCTTCAAAAATCTTT
The DNA here is from genome assembly GCF_025860055.1 of Xyrauchen texanus. Classification (NCBI taxonomy): domain Eukaryota; kingdom Metazoa; phylum Chordata; class Actinopteri; order Cypriniformes; family Catostomidae; genus Xyrauchen; species Xyrauchen texanus. Next base: position 19,822,090 of record NC_068303.1, on the reverse strand, counting down.
GGATTTCACAGAAGAAAGTAAGTCATACAAGTTTGAGACTGCATAAGGGTGAATAAATGAGAGAATAATAATTTTTTGAGGGTGAACTATCACTTTAATTAATGCTAAAAACAAGCATTAAAGCACAAAGTTTTCTCCAATGTTTGAATATTTTTTTCTTTGTCCTTTCCTCCAGTGACTGTGTTCGCTTGAAGCCTGGAGACATTCAGCCAGACATCTTCAGCTACCTCCTCAATCTAATGTATACTGGCAAACTAGCAACACAGCTTATAGATCCGGCTCGTCTGGAGCAGGGTGTGAAGTTTCTCCACGCCTACCCTCTCATTCAGGAGGCCAGTCTAACCAGCCATTCAGCTTTCTCTCACCCTGAGGTCAGCCTTCCCCTCTCCTCCTCTCTTTATGGCATTCAGATATCAGACCAACAGGCCTCGATCGCAAACCCAGCAAGAACGCATTTGTTTTCCCCATTTGACTTGGAAGGTAGCGGTTTGCTCGATGGGAAGTCAGTCAACACAAATAAAGCTGCTACCTCACTGACAAGGCCTGGGTCTAGGTACAGACACACCCTGTCAGAAACGGAGGTAGAGGCATCTGCAAGCACAAGTCAGTTTCTGAAAGAAAGCACTGAGATGGAAACATCTGCAGGTGAGGCCCCAACTTGCTCCTTGAACACCAACACAATTCTACATGTGAAGCCCAGTATAATGAGAAGAAGTTTTTCTATGAGAAAGCATTACACGTGCCATGTTTGCAGCGTCCGCTTTCCCCAGCGAGGAGCCTTACGAGAACACCTGCTCTTACACACTCAGGCGATGCTCCCTCTGGTGTTAGAGCCAGGCGGTGCAGCTTCCCCCATGGCTACTGGAGGTGCTGCAACACCAGAGGTGGAGGAAGTTTTTAGAGGCGGTGAAGCCGCTGCAGCCACCCCTGTCATCGTGGACATTGCTGGCGATAGCGAGCAGCCTCTATACTCTAAAGACTCGCAACATGCTGAAACTGCAATGCCCGTCCCTACAACAATGGCAGTCAGCCTGTATACAATGCAGTCACAGGCGGACACGCCTCCTCCGTCCGATATTGCTGACATCGACAACTTGGAGGGTGCAGCAGACATGGAGAGGGAAGTGAAGCGAAGGAAATATGAGTGCTCCACTTGTGGGCGCAAGTTCATTCAGAAGAGCCACTGGAGAGAGCACATGTATATCCACACAGGCAAGCCCTACCGCTGTAGCGCCTGTGGCAAAAGCTTCTGTCGTGCCAACCAGGCGGCGCGACACGTTTGCATGAATCAGGGCTCAGAGCCAGCGTACACCATGGTGGACCGACAGAGCATGGAGCTGTGTGCAGCTGATGACTCCAGCCAGATGGAGGCACTGTTTCTTGGATCATCAGGGAGACCTTACAAATGCAATGTGTGCGAAATGACCTTCTCCAGCCCCAGTGAGGTAATCAAACACCTGTGCTTCAACCAGGCGGCACTCACAGGTGGGGCAGCGATAGGAATGGGAGTCATTGGGCTGAACAGTGACAACCTGGCCAAAGATGAAGGTTCGGATTCATCCAGTGGTGGGGCGTTGATAACACCCATCAAAACCGAGGAGTGTTTTGTGGAATAGTTCCATATGCATCCACTTCAAAGTATTGTTTTTTAATGTATTGCATTTGAATTGTTTGGGGGTAAATTATAATCAGAAGTTAAGCTAACAGTACATATGGGAATTCCACATCTACTGAAAAGTACTTCTACTTTCTGTGTTATGCATTTTAACACTTATAAATTTGGTTACTATATTTATAACAGATTTAAAATATGATTATTCCACTGAGATGCAGAATTTAACGCTTCACTTCATTTTAGATTTCTTTCAAGGTTTTTATTGGTTTACTCATTTGCACAGTTTGTATTGCGGTTCAAGCTCTTCCTTTGTCTACAGGAAAATGATGTAGTGAACTGTTGGAATCCTACATGTTCATTACGTAGTGCAGATCGGATGCAGATTAGATATTAGGTTGCATTTGGTAATTCAATAAAATGTTTAATCAAGAAAATCCTTAGTTTGTGACTGTCCAGGTGGAATCACCAGTCATTTTAATATAAAGAAAATCATAATATCTCTGAATGTAATTTTCTGGGCAGCTATGTTCTGAGCTTGATTTATGGAACAAGTATCCTTTACGTTACACCAGTTTTGGACATGCAATATCAGCATCAAAGAGTTATTCTAGGGTAGAGGATCAGTCAACTTTATCTGTCAGTGTCTCCAAGGAGTAACATTGATCTCACAGAATTTTTGCTCGAGATATTTTTCTTTCTGACGGTGTTTCGTATTGCTTTGTGTTAGCAAGAGAAAGACATGTTTAACATAATGTTGATTATTTTATATTTGAGATAACGTGACCCACAATATACAGGTATTTACCCAATTATTATTTTCTTGCAGTTTGTCAGTTTTTTACATTGTTGTTTTTGTGCCAATACCACATAAATGAAAAACATCGATGCCATAAAACATCTTTTTTTTTTGCTTTCATTTTGGTTAAACATGTTTAGAGTTGGGCTGTTGCTGTGCATGAATTTAGATAATACTGTGGATGATTTTACAAGTGTGTACATAACATTGCTTAAAGGGAGATATTTCTGTCATGTTCGCCAATTACATTTTAATTATTTTTTTGCCATCAAATGAGTTGCTTGAATATGCTCTTAAATTCCTTATTTTTTTAGTTTTATATAACTGCAGCGCTGCATTTACAAAGAATTTTATAATCTCAAAAGTTGCATATTGCTAATTGCATTTATTGTAGGCAATTATCCATTTTAGTGTAGCACAAGTTTATGTGTACTTGTTTATATGTAATGGCTGTCTTTTGTTGAAGACATTCGTTCATTTTAATAAAACTGATAGTGAGGTTACGCTGTTAAAGCACTGAAATCTACTAAAGAACCCTCACTTTGATTAATATATTTGTTTTTTATCAGGAACCTTCAATCATTTTAAACCAGAGCTATTTACATTCAGTGCTAAATATTTCTCATTGTTTCTAATTGTAAAGATATTGTAGGAATATATTTTACAGGGCACTGTGAGTTAAGTTACTACTGAATAACGAATTAATGCCAGGAAATATTCATTTGTTTTTTTACAACCAGGTTTTATTTTTTTAACTGTGCCTAAAATTAATCTGGCCAAGGCCTCCTATGTTTGATCAAATGTGTAATTTAATGCCTTTTTCTATTATATTGTTACAGTTCTTTATTTTTTGTACATTTGCAAATTGTAATTCTTTGAGTCAGTTATAGGGAGGGGAGAGGGCAGCCCCTCAATCGCACAAACCCCATTGCCAAGACAAACATACTGTGATCTCTCGCTCCTCAGGAACATGAACAGTTGTCTCTGGAAAAAAATACTTTCTTTTCATTTTCATTGTGAATAATAAATCCTTATGTTTTTTGAAGAGTGCACTTTTCTTCTTAAATATCGTTATTATGCAAGTATGCATTATTCTCTGCTAGAAACAAAGTTGTACAGTCATAAGTTAGTAGAAATGATGCTCACAAACACCAACCTTACCTTCTACCTAACATGAGGTCAAGAATTTTGCCTTTGAAACCTCTCCCCATATTAATAGTTATGGAAATAAACACTATTACTGTGATGTAAAATGGGCTATCACTGCTACTTTTATTTAAAAGTATGTGTACACTTACATACACCGGCTATGCACCAATTATGCTTAATAAACCTACTATGTGTATCGTCATGTTAACACCTTAAAAGGCTTTTTCAGATTTTTTTGATGTGCAGGGTTGGGGAGTAACAGAATACATGTAATAGGATTATGTATTTAGAATACAAAATTTAAGTAACTATTCAACTACAATTACAATTTTAATTTTTGGTAATTAGAATAGTTACATTAAAAACATATTTTGATAACAAAAGAGATTTCTTTGCATTTTATTTTCATTTGTTACATTTTAATATTTAGTCCTTTCAGATGGAAAACATTTATCCATATAAATTATATGATCTAAAGTGCATTTGAACAGCGGTGAAACATTTTCTTATGATGTGTTACATTCATACGAGCAGACAGATAAGTAAGTTTAGAGCAGCAGAAACAAATAAACCTTGTGCAAATTATCATATGAACATTTAGGTTTATGCTAGGCTAAAATGCTATTTCTAGCCATTTTGCATGCACATTTTAACAGGCATAAAAATTATTTTAATCAAGAAAATCTGTTAAATAAAAAAAATATTCTCTAGCAATATTAGTACAAACTAGGGCAAACATCTTATTCTTGATCAGAAATGTTGTATTGTGTTTCTGTAAAAAACAAATGTAATCCTTAAAACAAGATACATTTTCTTGATCTTGTTTTAGAAGCAACACTGCTGTAAGATATTTAGTATTTTTTCAGAGAATGTATTTTTAACGTGTATTTTGTCTAACTGTACTGGCAGATTTTTTTCTTTGAGTAATCTAACAGAATATGTTACAAATTATATTTTACAGCATGTGTTCTGAATTGAAATTTTAAAAGTAACCCTCCCAGACCTGTTGGTGTGCCTGTGTAAAGAGAGCAAGTTTATTTTGTGTGGAAAATTAGTTTTATGCTCCACAAGATGGCATAATTGTCTTTTTTAATGGCACCACTATACCACAACTTGCAAAAAGGCATTCAACAAGGGAAGTAAAAATGACTATATTTTACCGTGCTTAAAAATGACCCTCATTTAGCTTATTTGCCAATTCATTTATGATATTTGCACTTCTTTGCCATCCAGCCAGACACAAACATATCAGGATGAGCAATGGAAAACTAGACAGCCTGCTTTATGCTAGCTTTATTTGAATGAAATATAGACATGAATTTGTATCCATACTATTAACAGCTTGAAGAATACAAAAAGATAAGGTAAGGATCATGCTACTAGTATATGACATTCCTTAATGTTTTCATTTGTTATTTGTTAATATTACAATATGACTTAAGGTACACAGGTATACAGTTTGTACAAATGCTAAAGAGATTCACAGTAGACTGCATTACAAAAAGCTAAGAAAAAGATGTGAGGTGACTGTTCATTCAAGGAGTGATAATAGTAGCGGAGCTGTTTTTCTACTGAAATTAAGATTTTACTGAGAATACCATCCACCCCAACCGCAGTCTCTGTAATTTGCAGACTTTCTTGAATGTTGACTTGTGTTATTTGCCACTCTCATCCTCTTTGTGATAAAGTATGCCAACAGAATCAGCTTTGTGATTCTGCCCGCATTTGTGGCTATGATACTATTAATTTCAAAGAGACTGGCAATATGGCATCTACTACGTCTTTCAAAAGAACAGTCCTTGACAGAGATTAGGAATGCAAAAATATATTCTACAATATAGTACTGAATACCCACTCATCTGTGAATTCAACACATGTTTAACTGGACAGTTCACCAACAGATAATACAATTAAAATTCACCCAGTCCCGCTCTCTAATCTTATGCACAATATCTCACTATTTTCTTTTAACCTCAGATGCTTCTTGCATGTTGAAACATGTGTTTTCATTAAGGCCATTAAACAATACAATTTCCTTTCTGAATGTTTCCAATTAATGCAGGTGTCTATCATTATTATCATCAAATTCATCTATTTCACTCACAGGTACCAGGTTCACAGGTGATAGCTAAATTAAACCACAATAAACATCAAAGTCTTTGCTTTTTAAATCTGAGTTGTCACGTGTAAAAGAAGAGACTGCTCATTGTAAATGTTCGTGATAAACAGACAACCTTTCACAGTAAGGGACTCAGAAGCAGCATATCTAGTGAGAATGGAAATGGGTTATGTCTGGATATCTGGTAAATTTCATTTTACCTCCATTTTGATATTACAGCCACAGTATACTATACGTTTTGTTCTTTGCTAGTAGAATGCATATCTGTACCATGTTTGTTAAAGTTACTTGTCTAAATAATCTTTTTTGAGTTTTACACCAGTATGACATCATCATTGCAATGGGTTTTTAGAAGGTTAGACTGTGTTTGGGAGGGTTCAAAGAATATTTTAGATATAAATACAATATACAAAATAACAATCCTCCTATTCTGACAACACAGACATCCATACACTCATACAATAACTGCACATACATATTCTCTGCATTCATCAGCAGCAAGGCTGCTGAACAACTAATATAATTACAAATGTTCATTGCAAAAGTTATAGGTGGGAAAATGGCATCTTAAGCAATTTGGCAAGATTTAGGATAGTGGGAGTAGGGGAAATCCCTAGATGATTCCAAGGAGGCGAGAGACCTCAGTGATATGGCAGCTGTTATAGAGTGATGGGGAATTTGGAAAGAGGAATAGAAGGATGAATGGATGGATTAAAGGAGAGAGAGTTAGAGAAGAGAGATTGGCCTTTATTCTTTTGCTCTGGGAGTTGGGACAGAACACTGTCTCTTAATGTCCTCCATGGTAACCACTCACTTCCTGCTTTCCGGAAAGCTCTGTGTCCCAGTCATGTGACTGCTTCTTGCATGCAGACTGAAATACATAAAAAATTCAAGAGAGTGGTGAGGAAACAGTAAACCAGAAATACAATGCAATATGTTAAATATGTTAATATATCTTAAAGGGATTGTTCATTCAAAAAGGAAAATTGTCTCATCATTTACTCACCCCTCATACCATATCAGATGTGTTCTGCTGCAGAACACAAACAAATATTTTTAGAATATCAGCTCTGTTGGTCCATACAATGCAAGTGAATGGTGACTAGACCTTTGAAGCTCAAAAAAAAATCACATAATAGCCACAAAATAAGTAATCCATAAGACTCCAGTGGTTTAATTCATATCTTCAGAAGTGATATGATAAGTGTGGGTGAAGAAACAGATCTAAACAGTCCTTTTTTTTACTATAAATTTTGAAAGTAAAAGTGGAGATTTACGTATAAAGAAAAATGTGATCTGTTTCTCACTCATACTGATCATATTACTTTTGAATTTGTATTAATTGTTTATGTTGAGAACCACTGGTCTTACATATCCTACTGTAAGTAACTACTAACACTAAGAACTACTTTTTTTGTGGATTATCACCTCCTAGGGCACAGGGTAAGACAGAACTGCCAAAGGTGAAAAAAAGGTGCATGATGCTCCTGTTTAGTTGCCAAAACATTTAAGCATATTTATCATGCACAAGCGCAAGTAAATGAATGGCTACTCTAATGCTATTTCAAATGCCCTCATGTGGAATGTGGAAGAGACGATTCTTCCCACATTTATTTGCTCTTCTCTCAGGTCTTTAAACAATTAGCATGACAAAGTACTGACATCCTACTGTATTCCTCTTTCAACCATTTTTTACATGTACTACAATACACATGGCTCTTTCCAGCTGTACTCCATCTTCTGCATCTCCACCCTCTGTCTCACTCTGATTTTATGACTCAGCATGAGTCACCAAGGCACAGGGGGGGAAGCGAGAGAGAGAGAGAGAGAGAGAGAGAGAGAGAGAGAGAGAGAGAGAGAGAGAGAGAGAGAGAGAGAGAGAGAGAGAGAGAGAGAGAGAGAGAGAGAGAGATAGAGAGGAAGAGAGATAGTGTGTTTGCCCTGCACCAAACCTCATGCTGTGCAGCTATATTTCACCTGCGTCTGCTCTACTGCAGTGCTGCGTTAGCACTTATAAAACATTTATCAGACACACCAGTTCTCCCATCCCCTTTCTTCTTTTGGACATGCTTTACATAAGTGCTCATTTTACAGTGTATTACATTAGTAAGTGCTAAGGAACAATAAAAACTTCTTGGAACAACAGAGTAATACTAAGGAATAATAACAGATTTATGTATTTACATTGTGAAGATGTTATTGATTGTGCATGATTATTTTAATTTGATTGCTATTGCTTTTTTATTGTAGTTAATTATATTAAGTATGTGTAACATGGACACTGTAATGTAGTTTTACCCTTTAGTGCTCCTTTATTTTACCCAACAATCCTTAAAGGGATAGTTCACTCAAAACTCTTCCATAATTTACTAATTTTCATGTTATTTCTAAGCATATGACATACTTCCCTCTGTGAAGCACAAAAGGAGATGTTAGACAGAATGTTAGCATAATTTACCAATGACTCTCAATGCATCTTTCAATACAATGGCAGTGAATGGTGACTAAGGCAGTCTGCCCCTATGCATGCTTAACATCTACTTTTGTGTTCCACATAAAACATACAGTCATACAGATTTGAAATGACTTGAGGGTGAATTAATAACATAAGTATATTCATTTTGGGGTGAACTAATCATTTAATAAATGTTTCTTGGGATCTGCTACATTATTTTCCCCCAGTTGAGTCAATAAACCATAGTTTAATGCTGCTTGTTTTGCTAAGACACTACTAAGGATTGTATTTGATCATACAGTGAATCTTATCAAATCAAATCTGTAAAACTAATCTTCTAAAACTACATATTGCTTTACATATGGCTTTGATGAGAAAAGAATAAGAGGTTGTGCATTAGGGAGGGGGTGAGTCAGGGGGGAATTATACTCAGTCTTTCAGCACAAGTTCATCTCCCTTCACACGGCTTCTCTTTAAGACCCAGCATACAAAGTGAAGGGTCAGGCGGCGGCATTCTTGCTTTGATATCGAAAGTCCCTTGGTTACTGGTACATGGAACAAAAGCTTTTTCATCTCACCAAATGCAAATCCACCCCTAATAAAACTAAGATCCATTGATGTTTTTAAAAGACACCATGCGAGAGCTGTGACAGGTCAACTAAGGAATGTGGAAAAATAACTTTTTTTTCTTTTTTTTGCCTGTGATGGGGGTAATGTATATATGTTTTTTCATATATATTATATCAATATGGGGTTTTTTCAGTTTTTCTTCATTTCAAATCTTTTTTGCTTTTTTAAAATGAAATGTGGTAATCAATATTATGCCACATGTGCTGTCAATTGATCATCATTTGTAATCAACCTGGAACGTTCCTTTAAAGATTCATGATTACATACCTTTATTAGATTAAAATAATAAACATTTACCTGCTCATGACACCGTGACAACCTCTGTTGAAACCGGCCCGAGCTCATTCCCGACTTCCTCCACTACCTCCTCCACTGCAATGGTGTTTGCTGTCTTCTCAGTAGTGATCTCCAGTTTGGCAGCTACGTTTTTTATATCTGTATTTTGACAATCTGCATCTCCAGACTCTCCCTGGTTTTTCGTGTCCACTGTTGAAACTTCCATTTGAGGCTCCTCCAAGTCTTTTTGAGGCATGTCTTCTAATGATTTCTGACCCTCTGAATTGTCATCTTTCATGTTTATCTCAAGTACATCATCTGCATTTATTATGTTTACGACACCAATGTTTAATTCCCGTGCCGTCTCAATCTGTACCTCTTGCACTATTTGACATTGCTCAGCCAAAACCTGGTGTTGATGTGCAGATGTAGACTGGCACTTTTCCTCTTGTGTGGCTGAAGTCTCTGTGGTATCTTTTTGGATTTCTGTTGGCACTTTCTTGAAATCTGTTTGAACTTGACTTTTTCCATCTTCACTTTCTGTGGTCTCATTAAATTCTTCTTTGTCTTCTACTGTTTTCTCTTCTGCTTGCTTTTGTTCGACTTCACTTTTTGTTAGCTCTGTTTCTTGCTGCACAACTTTCACAGAGACTGTGTCAAACTCCTCACTCTGAGCTGGGATTTCAGCTGTGATGGAAACTGGGACTGTTTCCACAATCAAAATGGCTTCATTGACTGTAGGTTTTTGAGTGATAATACAAGTTTGTTCATCACCATTTTCGCAGACAGTGTCAGATGTATTTGGCTTCTCAGGGATTGTGTCTGATGGAAGTTTTTCATCTAAAATGACTTCTGTTGAAGGTTTATCGTCAATGATTTCAGAAGCTGCTGGGGTCTCTTCAAGCTTAAAGCTTAACTCCTCACTAGCCGTCTCAGATATGGATTTTTCCTCATGTGCCTCAGCAAAGTTCTCTACAACATGTTGAATGACTTCCTGCACAATAACACTGCTCTGCTTTTTAATGATTTCTGCCTCTCTCACTTTGTCTGCCTTTATTAGTTCGACTTCTTTCATATTCTCACAAACTTCCTCAACCACAACACAAACATTTGTTGAAGTCACTTCACAGTTTCCCTCAACAAATCTTTGAGAAGTGACAACCTCAACATCATTCACTATAACCTGGATTTTGTGGTCACTAGAAGGAAGTACAAGGGGGACATTTTCCATAGCAGCATCATGTGCTAGCTCTGCTGTCTGGGAATCTGTAGACTCTAACGTTGAGCTTATAACACAGACAGTCTCTCTGATGACTGCAAATTCTTCAGTGGGTGTTACAACAGGAATGAGATCTTCCTTGGACTCAGCAGTTTCATCAGCAGGCACCTCTTGAAGGGGTTTCTCCTCAACAGCATTTTCTAAGGGTGATTGAAGCTCTTCTTTGAGCTCTGTCTGAACTTCACTCACCTGAGCCTCATGAAATTCAACCTCAGTCACACTGGCTGTTTCAGGCTTCTCTGTTTTGTCTTCAACGGCCAACCCTGTGACTAGTGCCTGGCTAACAGCAGTGACAGACTCTACTGAAGGTTTTGAGATGCATTCTTCTTCCACTGCCTGTATTTCACGGGTGTCAAGCCCAGTGCAAATGGCTGTAGCCTCTGTTTTCTCATATGCAACCAAGACTGTTTTCTCTTCCTTGATGGCTGACTCAACCTGATAAACATCAGTGGTAATATCAAAGTTTTTTTCCTCTGCCTCGGTCATGGTGATATCCACGTTACTTGTGGTAACAGAAATATTTTCTGCATCTTCCTGCAGTACCACATCAGTCTTCTCCATACTATCACCTGAGACAGGAGTCATCTCCCCTGATGTAACCAAAATGTGTGTAACGGCAGAAACCATTTCTGTCTCCACCTGTTCAAGGGTAGTAACAGCCTCTGATGTAAGCTTAACTATGTCCTCTGCAATGGTGTCATCGGTTGATTTAGGTGTGGCAACTGCGTCTCCTTCTTCGGGTATGTCACACAGTTGCTTTCCTTCTGTCTCATCCTCTACATTTTCCACAGTGGTTGAGATCCAAGATGGTGCTCTATCTTCAGTCGAGGCCTGTGCCTGAGTGACTGGTGCAACTTCCTGCTTTATCTCCTCTGCCTTGATTGCAACTTCTGCAGATGGTTCATTGTCATATTCTGACAGAGGCACCACAGCTGGAGTGTCAGAATCATCCTCTGCAGAGCCAACATCCAAAGAAACTTGTTTACCATCAGACTTCTTCTTCCTGCGTGGAATGAATTTCCTCAAAGAGAACGAGGATTCTTCTTTGGGGATCTCACTGTCGGAGGTTGTCTGCTCTGGACCTGAGGCTTCATCTGACTTGTCTTCGGCTTTGGGTTTCTTTCGCTGGGTTACGAGCCTTTTAAAGGACTCCCAAGTTGAAACAAGGTCTTCCTCTGGTTCAGGTGAGGATGCCAAATTCTCATGGTCAGCTTCACCAGAGCTTACAACAGGGGACTCGGCAGTCTTTGCCTGCTCTTCCCCAGACTGCTGGACTTGTTCCTCAATCTTAAATTCTTCTTCATCAGAATCAGAAGTCTTTCTGGCCCTTTTTTTAGCTGACCCCACACAAATCAGAGCTTCCCAGGACACAGATGTATCAATTTTTCTTTTAGGCTCTTCTGCAACTGGTTCAGTCTTCTCAGCTTTTGGCTCATCCTTAGATTCTTCCTGAGATTCTTCTTTAGACTCAGATGGTGCATCTTCTGATGGTTTAGTCTCATCAGTTTTCTCATCAAAGACGGCACTCTCAGTTGAAGACAGGGTAGAAGATTTGAGTTTGTCACCAGGTGCCTCGTCTTCACTTTCAGAGGGCCTTTTGACACGTTTTTTTGGAGTGACTAGTTTTTTGAAAGATGACCATGGTAAAATTCCATCCTTCTTCTTCTCACTGTCAGAAGTGGCTGGCTCACCCTCAGCCTCGACAGCTTGAGCTACCTCAGCTTGAGTTACCTCCACTACAACATGCTCAGCAGATTCATCTGGAGAAGATTCTCCACTGCCAGGTTTCTGGGGCTCTGTTGACTCAGTGGATTGGAGGATCTGTTCCGCAGCTTGTTCACCTGATTCTGTTTGCTTTGAATCAGCTTCTTTCTTGCTCTTCTGTTTTTTGGATGACAGCTTTTTTAGACCTGCTCCTGTAAACAGCTTCTTAAGTGGGCTTCCCTGAGCCTTGGCTTTCTCCTGAGATGACAGAATTTCTGCTTCAATGTTCACCTCTACAGAAATATCTGACTTGTCATTTGCTGGTTTTGCATCATTGCTGGGTTGGGCATCATCAGAAGTTTCAGCAACAGGAGCTTCAGCAGTTTCAGTTTGAGTCACAGTTTCAACCACACTTGTAGTCTCAGCTTCTACTTTAAGATCTTTTTGCTCCTCTGTGTCATTGGAAGTAAATTCAGCTGTGTCTACTTCAGTTTCAACTGTTTCAGTTAGCTTCTCTATCTGTTCTGTCTCAGCTGGTCCTTTCTCTGCATGCACTTTAGCTTCTTCTGTACTCTCAACAGCATCATCTGCTGTCTCCTCAGCTTTCTTAATGTCTTCCTCTACAGACTTTTCCTTGACTTGTTCCTCATCTTTTGACTTCTTAAAGCTTGTCTTCTTTCGCAGGTTGGAAAAGATTCCCTGAGTAAAAAATCTCCTAAAGGGACTCTGTGACTCTTGAGAGGGTGGACTAGTGGATGATTCCATTGGCACTTCTGGCTCTGGCTCTTTCTCCAATGTTGTCCCAGTTTCCTCTGCAGATTTCACTGGCACCTCATCACTGCTTTTTTCAGACACTGCTGTGGCATTCATTTCAGGTTGGTCTGTTGGTTCTTCTGCCTTATCAGTTGCATCTTCAGCTGTGGCCTCTTTCTTTTTCTCTGTAGTTTCTGCTGATATCTCTTCCTCAGATTTGGATTCCTTTGTTACCGATTTCTCTTTGTTTTCTTCAGTGGCTGCATCTGAAGCACCACTCTCTGCTTCCTTCACTGTCAGAAGTTGCACAGGCTCTGCCTTCTCATTCTTATCCTTCTTCAGTGTGAACTTAAATCCAACAAAACGGAAGATCTTCTTGAAGCCCACCTCATTGGCCTCCTCTTGTTTTTCCTCTACTACCTTCTCTTCTGTGGTTGTAATTTCATCTGCATTTGCAGAGTCGTCTCCTTCTTTCTCTCCATTAACCTGAGGGGCTACTTCTTCCTGATGCACCTCAATTGTTTCAGGGTTGTCTTCTTTTTGGGAGATGGCATCCGTCTGGCCAACTGGAATGAAAAAACATAAAACAAAATTGAGTTACATTTCTAGTAGTATCATCTAAATAAAAGAAGTTAGAGTTTTTAAATTATTTAGTTAAATAATCATAAAACCCTTCTACATCAATGACATTTCTGTAGAAATGACAACGAAATTGGGTAAAACAAGCCATCAGCATTTTAACAGCTTTTAATCAAATTTCAGAACTGTCCTAAGGTTTTATAACAGCTCATTCATCTCATAAGTGCAAACAAAATCAAGTTCGAGAAGTAAAGAAATATACATTATCTAGTAATACATTTTGTTCAAGATGGGGGGCTGAGGCTTTTGAAGGGAAATTAGAACCACATTTGCTAGAAAATTGCAAAAATATTTTCACCGCCCTTGAACAGATTTAATCAGACATATGAAGTCAATTTGATATAAGTTTACATTTGCTGATCTCTTTCCTGTGAGCAAAAACCAAAAAATATAAGCTGGAGAATGAAGACTACATTCAACATCAAGGCTACAAGGGGAGATTTACATGTTGTAAGCTTCACATTTATGCAGGCTATGTTGCCAAATGTCTGGACAAACACAATTGCCACATTTAATTAATAACAGCAAAAATATAATGATGGGGTGGTCTTTATAAATCTTTCTTATGCTTCTATCATATGTGCACAATTCTTGAGCATCCGAGACAAAATTTGACAACTAAGATGGTGACAGGTGGGATAAAAAAAGAACACACACATATCACAATGCCTTAAATTCCTTCCTTGTCTATCTGTGTTTTGACATGAGTGAGTTGGATATGAGGGTGTGGGGCTGGGAAGGGGGAGTTGAGTTCACAAGTAGTGTGGGCCTCCAGGAGACACACTATTGTCCACCCTGGAACTTAAAATACCATCCTGAAAATCCTGGTTGTACTGGGGAAAGGGCATTATGAGAGGCCATACAGAATGATTTGATTTGAGATATGCAAGACTGAGTAGCGAAACAAGAAGTAGAGCTTATGGTTTAAGGCAAGTGTTTTTTGAATAGTGGGACAGTTGTGTAAGATTAAAATGCCAAAGCGGTTGTAATATTTTAATACTTTACCAAAGTTATGGTAAACATTTAGGGTGGGACTGCAAATATTGTAAAACTAGAAAACAGCCATAAATCATGCTGACATGCAGCTATTTTGTGGCTGGATAAGTTGTCATTTTTGAAGAAAAGCTCTTCAGATGTACGCAGATAGTTCTGAAACTGCAGATTATATGCTCTTAATTCATCATTACAACATATTACAAACATCTCTGAATGTATTACCAGAGGTTTCTGCTAACAGTTTTGTAATGGTTTAACTATGAAGGAAGCACATTCACAAGCAAAACGACACATTGCAGTTGCTTTACACAGCTGGAGACAGAGTCTCTGTGTTTGTGGGTGTGAATTTGCACATTAGAGACAAAATGGGTCAAAGGCTTAGTAAAGGCACCAGTCAGCCTACATTTGCCTTTGTCTCAATGGTGGATCCGACTGGGGAAACTTGAGCCTTGGAATTTGATGGCGTGTCTGTTGTGGCTGCTAAAGTGTGGAATTGTGGATGAGCTTTTTGGGTGGGGGCAGATCCCATCTGAAATCAGAGTGGTGTGATAGTGGGGTTTTCTGTAAAGATGGGTGAGGGGTAGATGTTTGTTAAGATGAGGAGGTCTCTGGTAATGGTCAACAACCCACCCCCCTCATTGTTACATGCAAATGTAGGCTGTTCATTTGTGGAGTTTGTGAGTTTAGGGAATTTGCAAGAAGACTCAGCAGTAGACTGACTGTCGGACCCCTACCAAGACAACTGCCCCACCTCCCACACTAAATTACAACACTTTAGTCCACCAAGACTCCCTATGAGTTAGGTTTGAATCATGGAACAATCAAGATTCCATAAATGATACTGTCAATATTAAAAGTCTTGGAAACGTGTAGTGGTAAATTAATATGAATATTAGGCAAAGAAAAAGCGTATAAACTGTCAACATTCCTAGTGAAAAGTGCTCCTCTATATTTAGGATATATTTTATTTTTTGAACATTTTAGAAATAAAGCTGGGCACAATTCAGTTGAAACAATAGAAAATTATATTCAGACATAAACACAAAGCTAAAACATCCATACAAAATCCTAGTGTACCTTCTCAGCTTCAAACTACTCTTCGAAGTCGCATGTAGCAGGTAATCAATTCCATACACCCACACCACCTATTGTGACTAGAGAACCCTGACTAAAATCTGAGGGGCTTGAAAAACTAATTAAAATTCCTTACAAAATGGACATCTGAGATCTCTGAAGCCCATCAGCTTTGAACATTTCCAAGAATTCTATACAATACATGAATAGGCCCACCGAGCTGCAGTTGATGGTTTTGCCTCGTATCACACATATAAACTGCAGGATAGAGATAGGATTTTCATCCTAGATAGGGTTGATCCTTTTATTAACAGACTAGATAAGTGACTACAACTCTAAAATCCTCTAGCTTCAAAGAAAATCCTTACCGCCAATGTACCAAACAATTTTATAAACCTGTATTACTATGAATCACTACATATTTCCAAGAAATATGCTGATATCCTTACATTCTGAATTTCTATGAAAGACCAATAGTCAATTAAATGCAGAATCTTTAACAAACATACACAGGCACACACACACAATACAAAGAACGATGAGACATGAAGGTGCAAGCTTTAAACTACTCAACTGAAAAGTAAAATCAATTCAATACATCATGAAGAGATACAGATATAAATTCAAGCATCTGACAACTCTCTACAACGATGCTACAGGCTTACACATCCAACAGGTTGTATCAAAATTTGTCCACAAAGTATAACTGATTACTTAATTACTTGCTCAATGCTCAAAAAATCATACAACTGTGAATATGAAACAGCCAGGCATTTATCCTAATCAGGAAATCCATATGGCAAACCCCACTTGAATTATCATTGCCCCTAACAGTCCCCAAATACCATCTATGAAACAACAAGTGTAGAAATTCATATATGCATCTTACCTGTTAAAGTTATTGTCCCAAGCATTTCACAAACTTTTTCAATTACTTTAAGAAAAAAAGAAAAATAAATGTTCAATAAAGCTGTTTAACTCTCTGAAAGTGATGCGTTTTGAACTGCTCACTTGTAAAACTCCCCCCTCTCTCTCTCTGTCTTTCTCTCTCTTCTGTGAGCTTGTGTTAAGGGCAGTCTTCTCCTCCTCTGAATTTCTGGGTAAGAATGAGAGGAGCGGTAGGGTAACACACATTTCAACAGAAACTGACACATGTCCCATGGGGACCACCCCACCCGTATAACCCCCAACACCCCCTCCTCCTCTTCAGCTTTTTTCAGCTGTTCACTGCCCCACTCTTCTGAATGAATTGTTCTATTTTTCCCCTCCACTTTTCTTTACACACTCCCTCCACCCACTCACAAACTCCCAACTCTTCTTGTCCTTACCATATCTTTTCCTGTTCAAACTGACAGAAATTTTCAAGACATAGTTAAAATGTGTTTGAGTTAAGCGAGGGATAGTACATGATGTTTTCGAGAGCTCCATCCCCTGTTGTATACTCCCGTCTTTATACAGCAGTTTCCATTTGACTTATGAACAGGCAGGGGTGAAATGAGGACCTCCACAGTATGTTCTCTTATATCTTATCTTTCTGCTGTTTCGTCTCCCTCTCACTCTCCTAAACTGACTCTTTATCTCTCCTCCACATCACTCAATCCTCAATTCTTGAAAATAGGTCTAAGAAAAAGAAAAAATCTCTCCCCCCACATACATTTCCTTCAGACTGTGTCATATTTTGAAAGAGTTACGACAGAGGTGTTTTAATAGCATCTCAGATTTAAACGTAAATAGCAAAGCTGCATTAGATTTGGTAAGTTTGATTCATTTCGTGAATCAGTAAAATGTAATCGTTTCCAAACTCAGATTCTATGATTCGTTCACGTCATCACCCAAAAATATTCACTGAAGTCCCAGCTTGGCATTTTTTTCATGTAATAAAATGTTTAGTACAAAATATTTGTATATATCAGTATTTTAACAGATATTTCAGTATTTCAATATCACTTACGGTCAAAAAGAAAAAAATATAATTAGATTCTTCAGGTGGATTGTTCTTAAAGGAGTTAAGCTCAATTGACAACATTTGTGGCATAACGTTGATTACCACAAAAAAATTATTCAGACTCGTCTCTCAATAAAAAAAAAAAATCGACAACATTTGTGGCATATGAGGTTTAAAGGCAGAATTCTGAAGCTTGTCATTTTATAAAAGCACTTACATAAATTTTTCTGTTAAAACTCATGTATTTGAGCTGTAAAGTTGATTTTAAATGAAAAGTTACCAGGCAAAAAAGTGACTTTCAATTTCAAATTCACTTCCTAGATTAGCTAGTGGAGTACTATAGCAATAAAGCTACAACAAAGTGTTCTAACGGCTCATTCAAATGATAAACTTTAGATCGTAGATCAATGA
This sequence comes from Xyrauchen texanus, assembly GCF_025860055.1. NCBI lineage: Eukaryota > Metazoa > Chordata > Actinopteri > Cypriniformes > Catostomidae > Xyrauchen > Xyrauchen texanus. The sequence continues at coordinate 19,804,249 of NC_068303.1, read as the reverse complement.
ACTATTGTTGAAGGAGGATGGTTGAAGAATGGCAGCAGGATTCCTCAGCATACAGGGGTCTAATCAGAGATCTCTCACCTTGCCATTGTTCTGATGGAATGTGCGAAATCCAGGTGAAATCTTCTTCTAAATGGGTGTTAACAACTCTAATCCAGTTTGGACTGGAACCTGCAGACTACACAGGAACTCATCTGGTTAAGACTTGGACTGGCTAATTAAACCAATGGCTTTTGTTGTGTTATTCGCATTACTAAATATAAATTGTATTAAAATGACTTGATATGATAATGTTATGTCTAAGTTTATGTTCTGAACTGACTTGAACTGTGGTGCTAGACAAACTCAACATGAAATGTTTGGGTGCAAAGCTAGAGGGAACAAGTAGTGCCAAGTTCTTCTTGAATAGCTGATGAATAGGCATTCTCAGACTTATTGTGATCTATAGAACCCAAAGGCATACACTGGTACCATGGGCCTCAGATCACAGGGATTTAACACATGGGAAAGTCTTTTTTTTTGTCCCCAGTGACTCCATAGGAGTGGAATTCAATAAGCACAAACTTCCTCACACTAAATAATGTTTTACATTATGAGTCACTCCCACTGTACTATATTGAACATTATTCAAAAGAGGAAGCTTGTTCTCAGCATCTAAGTGTATGTATCATATTTACTTACATGAAGACAAAGTGACCTATTCTACCCTGATCTACTGTATATATATCCTAAAATTGTGGTGGTGAGTTTATATATATATATATATAAACTCACCACCACAATTTTAGGATTTTGGGCTGGTTGCCAGAGTGTTGCTCTGTTTTTTAGTTTATTGCGCTGTGGTTGTTCAGGTGTTTTGGGTGGTTACCAGGTGGGCCAAAACAAAAGGACCCTTAAGTCACTATGATATTCTCATATGACTCGGGTCCCTTCCTCAAATAGTCAAAAGGTCTACAAAAGTCTATGGGATTTTTTTCAGTCATTCATCAGTTCACCATACTAAAATCGTGATTCCATTTGGTAAAACAATCTCTCCTCTAACAAGCCACATGATATTAAGATATCACAAGGGCCTAATCTAAAAACCACATTATAGCGCACATTGGAAAGGAAGAATTTTGAGCAGCCCCCTGAAATCATAACGGCCCGTCATAAATGGACAACAAACAGCAGTCTGTTTGTAAAATGTTTATGTCATCCACCTGCCATGTCTTCAGGGTTAGGTGTTTTGTTTAAATATGTGCAAAAGTTATAGTGATGCTTGCTTTAAATTTTTGGCTGGCATGGAACCGCCAAAAACAGTCATGGTCTAGCAAAGTTAAGCAGATACACAAAATAACTCCCATGTTATATGTAGCATCAGGGAAACGTGAGCAAACACAGAAGTGTGAACCGAGGTCTGTTGTGGCTGGGAACAGGGGAAGGTGGGCTTCACACTGGCTTGGGGCTTGCACGGGATACTGCGAAGACATTGCAGGCCCAATTCACACGTACACACATACTTCCAAATACACACACCCTCATCTGTGCACGCATTCCTCGAGACAGGAAGATGATGTCAAAATAATGGGAGGAAGGGGAAATGAGAGTGTGCAGATCTGCACAGGATCAGAGAACTGTCTCTACAGAATTCTCCTGCTATATACAACACTTCCATCTGATTTCACTCACTGCTTTTTAAATTCAACACAGCAGCTCGACATTTTGCTTTCTCCTCCATTTCTATTTATTTGTATCATATACTCCCTATTTTGTCTCGCCTTCCCCTTCGCTTTCTATAGATAAAAGGAAGCAGAGGAATGCCGCACAGGAAGAACGCTCATTCTTTTGCGTCATGGCTTCCTCTTCCCTTACCAGTTTCCTTCACTGTTAGATCATTCTCTTTTCCTGGGCCAATTTTTCACTTTTCAGAAAGGACAATCTGACAATGACTCAGTTTACAGATACATAACTTCTCTAAGAACAATTACAATGCAAAAACAATTACAATGAAGTAACTTGTACCAGTTACTTCATCATTTTGTTTACTTGTGTTCTATGTACCCAAGTTGATGATACTGCAATCTAATCACTTACATTATGCATACATTTGTAAAGTATCGACATTTTGGAGCCATTTTACATATATTACGTCGCCTTGTTGTACAAAACACAAAGAGGCACCAAAACACTTTCCCGGACTTTCAGTTTCATCATACCACATTGGTGGAAGGACCTTCCCATCTCCATCCGTGAAGCTGACTCACTCTCGCTCTTCAAAAAACGACTTGAAACACATCTTTTTCATGAGCACTTAACCAGTCACTTAAAAAAAATAAAAATAAAAAAAAAATTGTTGCAATTTAATCTGTTTTAATCTATTCTAATGCTAGTGAAACTTTGTTATATGGCACTTTTCGTCCAACTGTCTCCTTAAGATGATTTGCTTCTGTTTTTCCTCAGTCACTTTGGATAAAAGTATCTGCCAAATTAATAAAAGTATATTAGGTGTCTTTAACTGCTATGTTCTTGAGCATTTGATACAATTCACTTATTATAAACATACTTCTTGTTATTGCATTGTACTTACATTTAAAGTACCTGCATTTAATTGCATCTCTAGTTACACTGTTAACCTGGCCCCTAATCCTAATCCTATCCAAACCGTCACCATAACCCTAACACTACCTAACCATAACCCTGAAGGCATGTGCCCAACCATGCTACTAAATATAACCCTAACCCTAATCTAAACCCTAACCCTACCCCTAAACATACTCGTACCTCAACCACAGTAGTAGCAAATGTGAATCTTGTGAGAATTTTACAGAACGACACGTAGTTACACAATAAGTGCATTGTATTTGATGTATTTTTATGTTAGTACATAAAAGTTTAAGACACCTAATATAAAGTGGGACCTACATTTTTTATATGGTTTATACTGGTTGGATGGTTTATACTGGCATGGTATTTTCAAATGGCCGAAATAAGTAATGCAACTACTTTAAAGTTACAGGTCCGAGAATTATATAAAATTGTGAGGTATTCTTTATAAAATGTAAATGATCTATACAATTTTCAATGTCCAAAAATTTGTAATTACTTAAACACATAAGCAGATACAGTTGGTATCCACTAGGTCTCTACAAATGTAAACACTCAATGATGTTTGAGTGCACACGGCCGGCCCCATATCGGGCTAATCAATCGAGGAGAGGGATAAAGCAGAGTCAGATGCGGCAGTTCGGAAAGAGAGAGCCACACGCAGCTGCCATGTGTGTATTTGTTTGTGTCTTTTTAGGTTTTAATTAAACATTATTTTGATGGTTTGTCTGGTTCCCACCTCCTCCTTGCCCATCCTTGATACTGTTACATTGGTGCAGAAACCCGGGAAGGAGGAGGGATGCGCTGTCGTTGAGTCCTCTCCACTGCTGTCCACCCAAAGGAGCAGCTACCGAGGGACAGAGGAGGGGCTCACTGCCGGCCACCTATAGCAGTGTAGCTGCTGCCAGGGGCAGAGGGGCTCGCTACCGGCTGCCAGAACGCAGTGGAGCGTACCATCCAAAAGGGGTCGGAGGACTCGCTGCTGTCCGCCTGGGTAGGAGTGCCTGTCATCCGCCAGAGGGTGGAGGAGTGGTCGAGGACCAGGCTATGGCATGTCTGGGAACCGGCAAGCAATTTTTTTTTCTATCTCTCTCCTCTCTTCACTGTTGCGCTGCCTCACCATTTCCCTGACTCCTTTTCCCTTCCCTCGTGAGTGCACACGGCCGGACCCAATTGGGCTAATCTGCCGAGGAGCCAAATCTACTCACACCCAAATCCCACTTTCAATATACTTGTCAATATCATCAGTCAGGATGAATGTTTAATAGGAAAACAATTATGAAACTAGGCCCTTTCTGCTTTCATAAGGCAAACCTTATTTCTATTCATTATTGTACTCTTCACATCTCTGTTCATTTATACTATTCTATTGACACAAATTATGTTAATAAAACCTAATTAAACGCATACTCACACTCTCCCTGTGGCTTTCGCTTTCTGCCAATCCCTACCATTCCATCTCTCTAAACATTTTCAACCAATTCCATTCTCATTTCAACTCATCTTACCTCATCTCTGTGTCAGTCTGAACAACAGTGTGAACATTACTGAAACACACTCTTAGTATCAAATGTTTAAACACTGCGTTATTAACAGACCTCCATGTAGTACAGAATTGTAGTATGAAAACACGTGCAAGTGTCGAAAGACTTTATATTTATATTTTGAACTTCCAAAACATTTATTCATTATTGACAATGAAAACAAGTCCTCTAATCATACTATAGCTATGGTAACGTGATTCTGAAAAGTATCAAGTATTGAGCACACATATTGCTAAAATCAAATTGCTGAGATTTGGATTCAGATTCCAAACACAAATGAAAAGTTGTAACAATTATCAACAATCTTGGAGGTAAAGCACTTTGAGGACCCAACTCCACAGAAATAGGTCAAACACACGCATAGTGATAGTACATAGTAAAGGAACACATTTATGCCAGTGAGACAGAAATCCAGATAATCACATACAGCCTGTTAAAACATGTTTGATACACAGACTCATATACTATCAGAGTTAAAACTCTCTTATACAAATACACACACACACAGCTTGGTGGGGGAGGACTGTATGAGATAATGGTTGAGCTCATTCTCTGGACTCACTCCCCCTCCTAAACCCCTGGCAGCCAGCTTTTGTGTGTGTGTATGGGTGGGTGGGAGAGCCTAATTCTTTTGCAGACACTTGTATATATGTTTCTGATGCATATCTGTACATGTAGGTCATGCAAGTAAATCTATAATGTATGTAAATTTGTACTTTCTAATGGCTCGAATGTATGAAAAATCTGAGGTAGACAAATCTAAAAAAAGTTACATGTTTTTAATATTTAGAGCACTACTTTCTCCTCTTTTGATTTTGGCAGAGGAGGCATTGCACAATACTAGAGTGGACAACAAAATAATGTTGATCAAACCTCCCACTCACATGCCTCTTTGTGTGCATGGTTTCTATTATAAAGTTGTTCTACAAATCTACAATAAAATAATTAGGTGACATTGCTTAACAATGGAGGCAAGACAGATACATCAACACTCACTTTATTCACAATATTCTCCCAGAATGCTTCATGTTCCAGGGGTTTTCTGGTACTCTGGGGATTTTGGAGAAAATTAATGGCTGCACTGAGCATGCAAGAAATCTGTGTTAAGATAAAGCCATAAACTTTTTGAGACTTTTATACATAATGTGTATTTGCAGTTACTAAAGTCAGGAGCAGGTTTCATTTGTGTGACAACTCTGTCAGGATTGGCCCTGATGTCACACAGAGGGAGACTATTTTACTATATTACCTTATTATGTCTTCCTGCGCTTTCCTTGTTTCTAGTATGTTCTTTTCCCCAGTCAACTTCGTTTGTGCTTTGAAATACATTTTATGGGCTATTGTCTTAAATTGACAGGACAGTGGAGGTAGACAGGAAAGTAGCAGGCGAGCGATGGAAATGGGATCTGGATTCAGAGCATGATGCAAACAGGATTCAAACCTGAGTCCCTGTGAGTAACAGCTTCTTTCTATGTGTCATACCCACTGAACCAAAGCTCTGACTTTGAAACACACACTAGACATCCATTTAAACATTAATGCACACAAAAATAGTTTAATCAGAAAGATTGAGGTTTAACACTTTAAAGCCTGATATATGAAATAATAGTCTGATTTTAAAAATAAAAGACAAATGTTAATCTTTATTATTTTTTTAATGGAGCCGTTTCTCTTAAAAAAATGTTTTTTACCTTAGACAAAAAAACAAAATCCCCAATTAAAAAAAAAAAAAATGTGATACACAGTATATCACATTTGATACATGAGGCTTTAAAGGTCTTTATCCACATCAATTCACTTTTGTAAAGGACTTTTTTTTCTCGTAGAAGTAAATCTTTTGGAATCTTAATAGGACTCTCTGGAATTTTCAGAGATACCAAGAATTTTGCCAAATCAACTTTCTTTCCTTGGTCTATAAAAATGTATGACATTAAAATCCAACAAATCAAATCAAAACATCAAATGTTTTATTTTTCTTAAAAAACAAAATCATGATTTTTATGCACCAAACACTATATTGACACTTAAAAAAGCTAAATTAAAAACCACTTTTTTCGCTGGTACTCTGGAGGTAGTAAGATGACATCATGTTAGCTTTTGATGTAAAACAATGAGCTCTTTAAAATGTCAGAGCAGGCTGCATATATAAAAATATACATAAAATATCAGTTTCCACATTATATATATCTTGTAAAAATTATATGTCAGCATTTTCAAAGCTGTGTTTTTTATTGTGATGATATTAATGGATGTTAAGGTAACTGAGAGGTATACCTCCAAAGCTTGTAAAGATGCAAATACGATCAAAGAATGTGATAAAAAAAAAAAATACAAATGTTTGTTGAAACTTATTAACGGCGAAAGAGAACTTTCTACTTTCATAGACTCTGACATCGACTGAATTTTTCTATTCTCTACCTTAACCCTGTTTTTATCCCTATCCTCAAATACCCTCCTGGTCTTCACCATAATCTAATATTGGGGGCATGTGAATGACATGCAGAGTACATACAAAGACATCAATAAAAGATATATACAGTATTTTCTATCAGCTTTAATTTATGGATGCAGTTGCAGTTTGTATGTGTGCAACTTGTTGAAGTTTTCAGAGACAAATGTGTTTTTTATTGTCTGAAAAATCATTTTGGGCTTGTTTGTGTTAAATTTATAACTTGAATCGATTGGCATATCCTTTGAAAGCTATATGAAGTACTACTAAGCCCATTTTTTTGCTGTATTGTATTCGTGATTCATAGTTTATACACATCAAAGTGCAAATAAACAATTCCATATTGGCAGTTTCCTAAACTCCAACTCATAAGAACCCCCCCCCCAAATAAAACAAAATTCACTACATAATTTTGTTGCTATTTATCGCTATGTTTTTTTTTTCTTTATTTGATTTATAATAAAATTACTCCATATGAGTATAACAGTCAGAGTTTTTAGAACTGTATGGTTCCTTTGCAGTCACAGTTTAATACTCTCCATATTTAAAGGTCCCTCAGATGTATACACATGCAATGATGTGAGCTTATTAAAAAAATGCACAGGGCTCTTTAAAGGGCTGACTAGGTCATGGCTTGCTAAATATTTTTGGGGGAACACCTTGGTGGCCTCTTTGAGTTAAAAAAATAGGTAAGAATGCAAAAACAAATATAAATAAATACAATATGCGTTATTGCCTTAGGGTTTTCTCACAGACTGTGATGTGTTTAAGATAAATTTAAGAGAGCCAGGGGAGTTACAGGGGAGAGTAAGGGGATGTTCACAAAGGACACATTCTTGCCCAGAAAAAAAATAGCTAGGCAGGGCTCTCAAGATGCATTTTAAAAATTGAACTTCTTTCCACTTGACATGATGTCTTCAGAAAAGTTTAAAAAAAAAACACACAAAAAAAAACAGCGAGACACAATGTAACGGTCAAGAAACACCAATCTAGTGCATGTTTACGTAGAAAAACTATATAAAAACACGTATGCAAGAACATGCCCTGTGTTCTCAGCCCCTAAAGAGGTCTATGATGGTGTCCAGTCACTATGTAGCCTCTATGTAGGTGTTCTCCTCTCTCGGTTAGCTGGGGATTATGTGAAGGATCAGTTGGGATATGAGGGCACACAAGATAAAGAGATAAAGATCACTTCTTAAGGCTCACACACACAAAGACCCAAATCACTGGGTGTAGGCTCACTATTAGTGTCAGTCATTGTCATGTTACACACACACAGCCATGACAATAAAGATATGGAGGCCAGTGACGTAACATACAAGCATATATCGATATGAGCACATTGGACACTGCACATACCCTCGGCCGGTGGGTTCTCCTCTGTGTGACCATTCAATTCTGACTGATCGTCCGTTTTCCTGTTAAGACTGGAGATAGAGATCTGTCCATTCTTCTGAAGAGGCTAACAGGGAAGAATGAGAGGGGGGGGGAAGAGGGCAAGAATTACAAACTGTTCTTTGCCACAAACAACTGACCTTTGCAATGTGTTGAATCAGATTGTGTTTTTAATGTTGTGGCAACCAACATGCTACAAGATGCAACAAATTGGTGCAACACCCTAAGGCTAGAAACATAGTATGCAAAAACATATGTGAACAGAAGTGCATTGCAAACTAGTGGTCCTAAACATGCACTCTTGTGTTACTGTTGCACAGAATTACATTCAAATGTCTGTACCAACAAACCAGATTATTGACTTAAGCAATGAGGTACAAGAGACTGTGTTTTATTGTAAATATCGAGCTTTGTTCGGCTCGTCTTGACTATATTCACAAAAGTGACCACAACCTCAAGTTCCTTAAGGCTTTTATAAAATGGTTAAAACATAATAAAATATTAACACAAATTCTGATTAAAATGTTACTATTTTATCTAAAATCATTAAATGGCATCCTTCTATTAGAAGATATGAAAGATATAGTCCCTGACAGTAAACACTGTGAATAAAGCATGGCTGTTGACCAATCTGCTACCAGAACAGGTACTATCCATTTTAGAATCTTTGTTATTGTTCAGGTTAATAAAATGTAACTTGTGCAATCAGCTTCACTTCAAACTGTTAATCCACCATGACAGTAGTTGCCTGATATATAATACTGACCATAGAGACAGACCTTAAATTAATGTCAACTATTTGCCCCATGTCAACATTAAGCATTGAACTGAAAGAGTAGAAACTAACTGTAGAAAAAGTTACTGCCCACTATAGTCCCCCTTGTAGCAGCACTGAATAAGCAACATGTACTTGCGTAGAGTAATGATTTGCTATCTGACACATTTTGGAAATGCAACCATGTGCAACTAGACACATTTTCATTCATGTCCTTGCATAGAGAATGTTTCGGGCACACATGCAGCATTGGGAGGGTTACTTTTAATATATATTTCACTACAGATTACAGAATACTTGCTGTAAAAAGTTATTTGTAACATATTCTGTTAGATTACTCAAGGTAAGTAACGTCGTCAAAATACTTTGGATTACTTCTTCAGCACTGGCAGATTCAAAAAAAAAAAAATCTCCCAGTATAGTACGACACATATCAAAATGACATTTTCAGAATAAAGAAAATGTATCTTGTTTTAATGATTTTCAGATATTTTGAAAGGAAAATAATTATCATTAAGAATAAGAGTTTTGCAATACATCACTGCCCTAATATCAAATGTCTTATTAGAGAGAGAAAAATAGATCTAACTTGGATTTTCTTGATAGATAAAAAAATTATCGTGTCTGGTAAACAGCATTTTAGCTTAGCATAAAGCTAAATGTTCACATGACAATTTACACAAAGTAACCATTTCTGCTGATCCAAACTTGCTTCAAAAGCCCACAGAGTGTACACAACCACATCATCTGATCGCATCATTTACAAACACTAATACTACATGAAATAAATAACAATAAAATGCTAAGTAATCTTTGCAGTAATTAAAATTTATACTGATAACCAACTATTTAAATTGTAACTGTAGTGTAATACAGTTACTAATTTTTTGTATTATAAATACGTAATGCCGTTACATGTATTCCATAACTCCCCAACCCTGCCTATATTCATCACTTATGAAATACATCTTAGAGCATTCTATTTACATATAAAAATCCATATTTTTATTGTGTAATCAGCTACAACATTAAAACCACTGACAGGTGAAGTGAATAATATTTATTATCTCATTACAATGGCACTTGCCAAGGGGTGGGATATATTAGGCAGCAAGTGAACAGTCAGTTCTTGAATTTCAATCGTGTTGAAAGCAGGAAAAATGGATCTTAAGGATTTTAGCAACTTTGAAAAGGGCCATGATGGCTAAAAGACTGGATCAGAGCATCTCCAAAACAGCAGGTCTTGTGGGATATTCCCAGTATGCAGTGGTTAGTACCTACCAAAAGTTGTCCAAGGAAGGACAACCAATGAACCGGTGACAGGGTCATGGGCGCAAATGGCTTGATGCATCTGGTTTGATCCCACAGAAGAGCTACTGTAGCACAAACTGCAGAAAAACGTAATGCTGGCCATGATAGAAAGGTGTCAGTACACATAGTGCATTGCAGCTTTCTGCATAAAGGGCAGTGTAGCCGCAGACCAGTCATAGTGCCCATGCTGACCCCTCTCCACCACCGAAAGCACCTACAATGGACATGTGAGCATCAGAACTGGACCATGGAGCAATGGAAGATGAATCTCATCTTCTTTTAGCTCATGTGGACGGCCGGGAACATGGGCATCATTTACCTGGGGAAGAGGCTGGTGGAGGTAGTCTGATGCTCTAGGCAATGTTCTGCTAAGAAACCTTGGGTCCTGACATTCTTGTGGATGTAACTTTGACACATACCAACTACCTAAAGATTGTTGCAGACCATGTACACCCCTTCATGGCAACGATATTCCCCGATAGCAGTGGCCTGTTTCAGCAGGATAACGCACCCTGCCACACTGCAGAAATTGTTCAGGGACGGTTTGAGGAACAATACAAAGTGTTCAAGGTGTTGACTTGGCCTCCAAATTCCCCAGATCTCAATCAGATTGAGCATCTGTGGGATGTGCTGGACCAACATGTCCAATCCATGGAGGCTCTACCTCGTAACTTACAGGACTTAAATGATCTGCTGCTAATGTCTTGGTGCCAGATACCACAGGACACCTTCAGAGGTCTTATGGAGTCCATGCTTCGATGGGTCAGAGCTGCCATGAGAGGGACCTACATGTTATTAGGCCGGTGGTTTTAATGTTGTGGCTGATCGGTGTAGGCCATCACAATGGCAAGTTTGTTGATATATTTTTTTATTTTAAGAATCTACAACCACAGGCCTATAACATATTAAGTAGTGCACATTATATGCTATGCTACATCGATTTGAGAAACAATACATGAGCTTCGGTGTTTATGTATTTAAGGTGACGTTATCTTAACCACACCTGATTTTAAAGAAAAAAAATATGTAACTGAAAATAATACAATAGCTTCAGTGGCCCTGCACAGAGCTCAGTATATACACATACACACAGTCAAAAACATACACCTAAAATACAGACTCCCTAAGGATGGTTTAATCTAAAACTAATGGCACAAGCTGGTTTCTAAATAGGAGGTGCCTCCTGTGCAAAGGGTTTGTCAATTTCAGGCATCCCAACCTGCAAAAAGTCATTTCAGGGAGGTATCCCGGACCCCCCCACAGAACAAGAGTTTACTTGTATACTTATACTATTTATGTAAACTGCTTTAATTTATATTCCATTGCAACTTTAAACAGGTCTAAGGAGTTTATTGTTTTCATGTAGCCTAGGTAACTAGCCGGCCTGAATAATATGCACATGAAATGAAACTTGTTTAACTCACATCAACATGTCTTTTACAATCATTTAACCCGCCATGGGCAATGCTGAAGTCACTGTTACAAACTGTACAGCGTGCAAGACTGTCATTATGTTTCACTCTTTTTAGACAGGGGTACACTTTCGTGTAGTCTGGCGTAAAATGTGTCTTATATTTTCGCTTTTTGGGGCACTCTCCCTCTGCCATGGCGCTCCTGTGTCTAGCTACACTGTCCTGATTAATTAGGTTCGGGAGAAGAGATAAAAGCCCGCCCACACTGACAATTGATTGGTTGACTTACCGAAACAGGCCAATCAGGATGCTCTCTGTCTTCACTTCTTGATGCACACACGCACACACGCACACACACACACACGCAAGGTCTCTCGCTCTCTCCCTCTCTGCCGTGCGCGCTACACGGTTTGGAGCACAGTCTAACCGCTCTTGCTCGCTCGCTCTTGATTCCGGGAGATTTTAACTAATTTGCGGGCATCAGGGAGCCGCTATCAATACGCGGGAGACTCCCGGAACTTCCGGGAGACTTGGGACGTCTGCTTCTCTTGTGCCCTAAAGTGAAGTGTTAAAACAGGTGTAAAGGAAGAGCTTAGTGGAGAACCAAGATTTGAGAAGCAACTTGAGAGGTGATAGTTCAGAGTTAAAATTTCAGCATTAGCTCCATATGGACATGCATTAAACTAGTGTTGACATGTGAAGAACAGACAGAGGGGAAGTCAAAGCGAGGAAAAAGAATCCACGAGAGGTGACACATCTGACTGGCTGAGGATTTTCTGTGGATTTGGACGATTGATTAGGGCTGGGTATTGATACAGATTTCCCAATTTAATTAGATTCCAATTCACAAGCTCTGAACATTTACTAGCTAGCCAGTGGCTAATCATAGACATTTTTAGTCATATAGTGTGAGATTTGGTTGCACATGTGAGTGATTTGCTTGCATTATAGAGGGTTGCCACATAGATTGAAAGATCAATCTTGGGATTTAAGAATCAATACCGAGATCATTCAAACAAAGATTGTGATGCATTGGAAAATTATATTTTTACCCAGCCCTAGAGTTGATACAAATAACTATGCATCCACAATTTCCTTGGATACATTAAATATTTCTGTAATTGTAGAATGTCTTGATTCTTAACTGTGTGTTGTCCTATGTGATCCTAAATTGGCTTCTTAAATGTAATCTGGATAAAATAACTGTATGAATAAGATTAATTTACTTAGACCTGGTTTTTAAATAATAAGTAAGTTTGAAGAAAAAAGAAAATGCAGAATTTTTAGGTTTCATATCAGAATGACTTTTCACTATGAGCATCACAGTTCTATTAAGTTAATGGTCACATAAGCTCCCTAATAGTTTAATAATAGAACAGTAATAGGAATCACTAAGTACTCTCTTGTCTGACTGTAGAAAAGCATGTGAACAATGCAGTGACATTAAGAAAGTTGCTTTATTTTTGGTGGCAGAAATAAACATGAGCATGAAAATACGAGCCTTGTTCAGCTTTGACAGTGCTCTTGGAGGTGTCTTTTTAACTCTTCCTGGTCCCTAGCCCCCAGGCCTATCTCATGACTGTCATTCCCCACATTCCAAGGCCACTTCACAGAATTCCAGCCTGATGGGGTCAACCCCACCTAAATTCCCCAAACAAACCTCTACTTCTGTTATGAATGGAGGCAGCGAAGCAGACGCGGATCCAAAAGCAGTTTAAACTTTATTAGAAAAATAAACAAGGCAGGTACACAAAACACGGGAACAAAGGAAAACCCCTCAATGGGGAAATAAAACATAAAACTAGAAAACACGGGCAGGGAACACATACCTGGCTAACAACAACATTCAACGAATGACAAGGGGTGAACAAAAAGCAGGGCTTAAATACACAGTGAGTGATGACTGAATGAGATACAGGTGAAAACAATGAACAAAATGGCAGTGAAGATGGCAGGTGGATTCTGGGAAGTGTAGTTCTAAACAAGGACAAGTGAACACGAAGGCTAACCAAAAGAGAAAAGTGAAAACTAAGGAATGCAAAGGTGGCAGACAAAGGGCAACAGTGAAACAAGACAAGGAATTCCTAACAAATTCATCCCCGCCTTCATCTGACCTCACGTCACAGGCCATTTTTCAGATCTGTGATTTTTTAGTGCAAAATACAGGCCTACAAAGATGAATAACCTGGTTAGCACCACACATGTTTTTCAATGCCACAAAGACAACTGCTTTAAACTCTTTGCCTCCCCATTCCTATTTTTATGACAAATATCACTGATTTCCTTATGAAAAGAAATTATTATTGATGTTTTTAATACAGTATTTGACATCAACATATGAGCTATTAAAATTAAATCTCCAAAATATATTTACTGAGGAATGTTAAGGAGGACTGTTAAGTCTGAACGTCATCAAATGTAATTCAATAAATGATTGTATTTCCATAAATGTCACATAATTAATGCAACTGTTAGAGTGGATTTTACAAAATGAGCCAATTGTTTACTATATATTTGAGTATATCATTTCACCTTTATCCCCAAGAGCCATCAAGAGCTTTTTGCAAATTACTAGGCCCATTAACATTTTCTACCTGAAAAAAGAAATAAAAAAATTCCCCATCTGAGTCAAGATCATAATACCAAACCATTTGTTTCGATGGAAAGCAAAGGTTTTTATGCCCATTCTTTATATATACAGTGACAGAGAGACAACAAGGAAAAGGTTTGATTATGGATAATACAAAGATAAATCTGGCTATTTTTAGAATATTCTCAATCCTGACACCGCTGACAAACTTGACCTTTTTTATGATCCTAACTCGAGACTGATCTCACAGTGAATTCGGAAACAGTAGGTTGACTTTTCTTGAGCTAAACTCGGTCTGCGCTTATTGAAATTTGAAGCACATCCCCCAGTGGCCAAAGTGAGAAATGCTTTGGCATGTGTGAGCGAGTTGAAAAGCAAGTTGAAAAGAGAGTTGCTTTTGCTGTAAAGAATTGCATATTTAATTAACTCTACCCCCAAAACCTAACTGTCAGTGGCGTAAACATCTTAATTTAATATCTGTATTACACTCGTTTCCCGCTCTGCCCAACTCTCTCCTCTCTCGCCGTCTATCTGTTCCTTTCTACAGATCAGAGGTACATGGGTGACTGTCTGGCCCAAAAATCACTCTCCAAAGAGTTTGCAAATCACTTTTCTGCAGCTGAGAATGTACATAAAGAGACAGGGAAGGAGATAATTAATGTCCTCCTAAACATCTATCCAGCTGTCAAATACTCTAGATAGCTGTCAAATGTCATCTGTGTACGTGACAAATCTGCCACCTTCTAAAGGTGTCTTTTTTTCCATGACATTGGACTGTTTAATATGAAGTTTATAGTTTGATTTCAAAAATACATTTATTGGGATTATAAATCACTATAGGCAGACGGAGCAATATGTGTAATCAAAGTACATTGTAAAAATTAGGGCTATTAATCGATAACATTTTTTAATCTAATTAATTTCATGACATGTTGATTATTTAATTGAATTAATCGCATGTAAATATGAAGCAAATGTATCAGCTTAATTTTGTTTAATGTATTATTACATTGGACTGGCGACCTGTCCAGGGTGTCCCCCGCCTTTCGCCCAATGTTAGCTGGGATAGGCTCCAGCCCCCCGTGACCCTGTACACAGGATAAGCAGTTGACGATGGATGGATGGATGGATGGATGGATGGATGGATGGTATTATTACATCTATTTGAAGTTCCTTATTCTCTCTCTGTAAGCAATTCATCAGAATTACCATAAACACTGCTATTAAGGTACCATACAATTTATGCAATGTTTTATCATTTATATCTCATTCAAATCAGCATACATCTGTAATATAGGCACATTTCTGATTCAGATTACATCTGGCAAACCTTAAATAGCGGCAGTTAAGAGCTTCCAAGCTTTTAAATGACACCTATTTTTCAAATGAGTAGCTTTTAATAAATTATCTAGCAGTTCCAGGTTAAAATATAAAAATTAAAACGTAATTGAAAAAAATAAAAAAATAAAAACATTATTGGCTATCGCTATCAGCCACAATTAGCAGTGAATTCTCAAATTGTGAATTGTCACCTAAAATAAGTGGTACTTCAAGCGTAAATTGCTCCGATAAGAATAGTAGTTATTTCGGTCCGTGGACATGATTAATTGCACACATTTATTTATTTTCTTGTATAATTAATCACACTGAATTAACAGTTTAAATCAACAGCCCTAGTAAAAAAATTAATAATCAAGCTATCAACACAATCCTTGTTTGCATTTATAATTTTTTTAATTTCAACCAAATTTTAAAATACTCCAGAGTTGTTTAACCCTTTTGCGTCAATAAAAAATTGTTCCTCAGAGGTCCTTCGAGGACAAACACGTCCACATCAAAAAACTGCCATATTAATATTATAATTAATTTTTTTTAACCAACATCAGTCCTGATCATATCTACCAAATATTCATTAATTTTCATGATTTTAACCCTTTAAATGCCAGTCTGTTTATATAATGCCACTGTTCTTTTTTTATGAAAAAAAACATCAACACAAAAAATTTATTATTTTCCATATAATAAAGGCTAAGGAGACATTTTTTTGTTTGTTTGTTTGTTTTTTGATTATCACAGTCTGGGATATGCCAATGATTAGTGACAACAATGACAACAATATTTTTTTGTGCAGTGTCAGATAAAAAATTAAAAAAACACTCAGGAGGCCAAAAATGTCAGTCAAAAAACTGCCATAAATATATTATATATTAATATTATTCTCCGCATTCATTTTTTAACTAACATCACCCCTGATCATAAATACCAAATATTTATTCATTTTCAGGATTTTAACCCTTTAAATGCAAGTTTGTTTACATAATGCCACTGTTGTTGTTTATTACACACACACACACACACACACACACACACACACACACACACACACACACACAAACACACTCTTCTCACATTTGCAATTGGTAAGGACAAAAGTGTCCAGAGTGTTTAATTCAGACATTTATTTAAGTCTTATCTTGAGCATATGGCTGAGTTAACCAAAAATTATGTATTAATAGGTCCCCTTTCTGCTCGTTAGAGTGGTTTGTGAGGGAGGTTAATACGCTCGTTGACCTAAATGAGAGTGTTGAGATCCTTTGAAAATATGGTTCATCATTTTGGGATTCACAGGTCTCAATTCTTCAGGTATTTACAGCTGCTCCACCTGCTCTATACTATTTTTGGGAGTAGCATACACCCACCTTAAGTGGCAGATACTCTGGGGAGTGGTGATTACTGCTTTTGGAAAAGGTCATGAGGCATCAGTGTATAACTCCCTGCCAATTTAGTCTGGGGATGGAGCTTTAACTTCTATCAACAGATTATGGGAGAAATATTTAAACTTGGTATTGGAGGAGGGAGTGTGGGCTAGGATTCTAAAGTCTACCATCTAGAGATGCAAGGGTGTGTCTTATGCAATCGCTCCATGATGACATCACGGAGCTGGTGGATGTTAGAGACCTTGTGCTCCTCCACCTTCCGTTTGAGGATACCCCACAGATGCTCAATAGGGTTTAGGTCTGGAGACGTGCTTGGCCAGTCCATCACCTTCACCCTCAGCTTCTTTAGCAAGGCAGTGGTCGTCTTGGAGGTGATTTGGGGTCGTTATCATGCTGGAATACTGCCCTGCGGCCCAGTCTCTGAATGGAGGGGATCATGCTCTGCTTAAGCATGTCACTGTACATGTTGGCATTCATGGTTCCTTCAATGAACTGTAGCTCCCCAGTGCCGGCAGCACTCATGCAGCCCCAGACCATGGCACTCCCACCACCATTCTTGACTGTAGGCAAGACACTTGTCTTTGTACTCTTCACCTGGTTTCCGCCATACATGCCATCTGAACCAAATAAGTTTGTCTTGGTCTCATCAGACCACAGGACATGGTTCCAGTAATCCATGTCCTTAGTCTGCTTGTCTTCAGCAAACTGTTTGCAGGCTTTCTTGTGCATCATCTTTAGAAGAAGTTTCCTTCTGGGACGACAGCCATGCCGACCAATTTGATGCAGTGTGCGGCGTGACAGGCTGACCCCCCACCCCTTCAACCTCTGCAGCAATGCTGGCAGCACTCATACGTCTATTTACCAAAGACAACCTTTGGATATAACGCTGAGCACATGCACTCAACTTCTTTGGTCGACCATGGCGAGGCCTGTTCTGAGTGGAACCTGTCCTATTAAACCACTGTGTGGTCTTGGCCACCATGCTGCAGCTCAGTGTCAGTGTCTTGGCAATCTTCTTATAGCCTAGGCCATCTTTATGTAGAGCAACAATTCTTTTTTTCAGATCCTCAGCGAGTTCTTTGCCATGAGGTGCCATGTTGAACTTCCAGTTCCTTCCAGGGAGTGTGAGAGCGATGACACCAATGAGGACACCTGCTCCTCATTCACACCTGAGACCTTGTAACACTAACGAGTCACATGACACCGGGGAGGGAAAATGGCTAATTGGGCCCAATTTGGACATTTTCACTTAGGGGTTTACTCACTTTTGTTGCCAGCGGTTTAGACATTAATGGCTGTGTGTTGAGTTATTTTGAGGGGACAGCAAATTTACATATATATATTATTATTAAATTTTTTTGTATACTCTTGTGTGACCACAGGGATGTTTGTTGAGGGTCAGGGTGGAGTTGGGTATTGGGAGGAGTAATAGTGGGGGTTAAATGTTGATTCTGTGAATATATGTTTTGCTTTTCTTTGTTAATTGTATGAACCAGTTGTTTTCAACTGTTTTTGCATAATTTTTGGGTCACAACCCACCAGAACCACTGATCTAAATAGACAGGTGCAGACAAAGAGAAGAACTAACAGATTGGACACAGTGATGTGCGTGCCTGATGCATGGTTCAATTGTGTATATGTAACAGAAGGGCCAGCCCTTTGGCTGCATTGTGGACCAGAAAAAATTGTTTTAATCTGATTCTGGCAACTCTAAGTCTGGAGAGAGGAGAGCAGCAGTAGATGAGGTAATTATGTGAAGCCTTCCAAGTTGAAAAGTCAGAGAGGCAGGCTTACATGGAAGGGGAATATTAGCCTAGATTTAAAGCTATGTTTCATCAGAATTCATAAGAGAAACATGTTGTATTGTATGTTAATCAAGTTAAATACGCTGTAGACAGACAATAACCATGGGCAAAACCTTGTGGCACTCCAGTGTTGAGTGTGCAGATGTAAATATCAAAAGAGGATACAAGGAAGAAAGATTGTAGATACAAAGTCAGCAGTTGATGGTTAACCATGTTAAATGCAGTGGACAAGTCCAGGTAAATTGGAACTGAATAACTGAATGCTCTGACTTAATAAAGTCATAAAATATTGAAGTTTTGTGTTTTTGTTTTTATTTTTTATTATGTTTGCTTTGATGTTTTATTTATTTATATATATATATATGTCCTTCACCCCACAACAAACAAGTAGAGGCCATTTTATACTTCTGTGTCAAAGCCTGAAGCACACCTCTTCAACAATTTTTACTGCACGTTGCATTGATACAAACCACAGCAGCTGTGATTGGTGCATTTTGTAACCAGTGACCACCAAACAGGATGTTAACAACAATATCTGAGGTAGCATCGCATTTTAAAAAGATTATATTAATATTTATGCATTACAGCAATTATCTCAATCGGGAGCATCTGCTGTTTTTATGTTCTGTTTGTTACAAGCACAACACGACAAAAGATTTCTGTTTATAGCTTATAAACTCTTAAATCTTTTTTCTCAGGGCTTTTACTTGATATTAATTTGATATATGAGTTAAATAATATATGTTGTATTCTAATTGCAAACTTTCTGATCAGCACAATGATCTGAACGTAAGTTTGACATTATTAAATAATCATATTTCATATGTTATGAGATGGAACACTTCAAATTTGTCAGCAAATTAAAAGGCACCTAGTAAGAGTTGGTTATATTGCCTATATGCATTGTAAAGTCTTTAAAACAACACCCATTTAGTGTTAGCCATGCGAGTAGTAATTAATCAATTTGATTATTACTTTTTCAGCATGGAATGTCAAAAGTATTCCAAAATATTTATTTATTATTATTTAAACAACTCAAGAGCAAGCATACAGTATTTTCTCATTTATTTGCTCCCTGCAATAAATAGTGTTGTCAGTCGATTAAAACTTTAACCGTGATAAATCGCATAATGTTTTGTAGTTAAAAGTGCTAAAATTTTACACTATATATACTTATTTTCTTGTCAAAATTATTTCCATTTTAGGAAATAAAACAAACCAATATGTAACAATATAATGCTTTATTAACATTTTCCAAACAAAGCCTTCCAGAATATAAAGAAATATATAGCACCAATTCAAGTAACATTCCACTCAAGTCTAAGTGGGAGTTTGACTGATTGTAAGAACTAGTCCCAACATATGTTGCATATTTATTGCAATGGGCATTACATTGCTTAAACTCTCATCCTCCACAATATTAATCTGCTGGTAGACTGTGGCTATCCGCTTTGTTACAGCAATCGTGAAGCTGCGTTCATGATTCGAGTCAAAGCGTCAAGCTCCACTTTGAACTCACCATGAAAAGTGATTGCAATCAAACACTAACAAAGGCTTAAAAATACTTGATTTCTATCACAAGTCCCATCTGGGCTTGTTTTGTATTGTACATCAAATAGCAAATTTTGGGGTTTACCATTGTGGTGAAGATTTGGTGCTTGGGCTTAGGTTGAGGATGGACTTTCACTTTCAAATGATGTTTGATTCGAATGCTGCTGAGCTCCATAAGCAGTTGCTTTCAAATTGACAGTGCAGTAGTTTCACTGTCCTTACACTTGCTCACCTAGCATATACTAATGATTACTACATTTATTAAGTTGGACCAACATAAGAAAATTAAGTTTGAGTTTGACTAATGAAGTTTTGTTAAAACTACTATTGTAGCTGTTGGAGCTAAAAAAGATTACACGGAGGCAGGATTAAAATTTGAGACTGTGGGTTACTTGTATCCACCCATACACTATAGTACATTGATTTGACATAATTTAACTAAATTATGTTGGCTCAATGAAAATTATTTAATCTGAATTAAGAAAAGTAAATAGCTTAAATAAATGTATTACAATTATTTACTTCAATTTTTGTGTTTTTGCTTTGGTTGTACTGTAATCTACTTTCAGATAAAAAATATTTGAGGTTTGTTTTTGAGATTATGATGGATGCATGATTTTTTTTACCATTGAATTCACAAACACAAACTCTCTTGTTAAGAAAAATAAACATACCTGTTACAACACACTGTATAAGCCTCCTAACTGTTGCTCAATGTATACTTTTTCTTGTTCTCTCATGTTCACCTATTGAACATATAAAACTACTGACTGGCAATAATTTAAGTCAAGTCAGTTTTATTTAAATGTGTAGAGATTTTCGCAATGCATATACTGGGGTTTCAAAGCAGCTTTACAGAAATAATGCCTTAAAGCCCTCAGTAGGAAGTCAAAGTAAACTTTGTTAATGAAAAAAACAATAATGTTAGTTGTTACATATGTACAAACATGTTTTATTTTTTTTATTTTACATGATGTGAGACACACACATTAAAAAAGACATAACTAGTCTTGAATTTTAAGAAAGAATCTAATAAGCATGAAAGAGAATTCAGACAGATTGCCACTATTGATAAGGTCAAATTTTCTGAATAATATCCAAACTCTTTTTGGCAGTTTGATTGAAATTTTCTTAGAAATGATTGTAAGCAGCCTTCTGAAAGAGATTTACTTTGAGAGACAGTTATTAAGACAGTAAAGATCACACACATAAACAAGCAATTTGGCTGTTTTTGATGTACACATACACTGATGAGCCAAAACATTATGACCACTCACAGGTGAAGCAAATAACGCTGATCAACTCCTAACAGGGCCACATGTCAAGGTCTGGGTAGATTAGATGGCAAGTGAAAAGTCAGTTCTCGTAGTCAATGTGTTGAATGCAGAAGAAATGGGCAGGAGTACAGACTTGAGCAAACTTAATCTATTCAATATTCCAGCTGAATTTTGAAACAGTGAACTACTCATCTAGCAATGAGATGACACTTTGTGTAGGGGGTTAAGCACATAGACACACGTTAACACAAAGTCGGTATTGGAGCCTCAGAGACCACAAACTGCATGCATCATTTTCCTCTACATAAACACAGATGTGAAACGATCAGCCTCTGGCAACACAAAGCAAACCTCAGTCTCTTTTAGTTAAGTCAGGACACACACCAGTCACTTATTTCACAAACAATTTACACTAGTGTAGTATTACTGTAGTAAACTGCCTTAGTGTTTTAATAGGCTAGTGCTAACAACTTGATCCTGACAAATAGGCCACCGAAATATACTGCACTCTTACAGGCCTAATCATATCAAATGTGCATATGGCCGATCTGACTCAGTTACTTGGCTGTTGTGATCTGAAGATCACAACAGCCTTTGAGGTCCACAAATCATCAGCCCGCTCAAACTCTCAATCGGTACCAGAACTTCACACTTCAAACCGCCCGTTTTTCATTAATTGAAGGGGTAAATCTGTGGCTTCAAAGGCAGACAAACACATCATCTTAGTGCCTAAACTTATTATACTGTGGCAAATTTATGGCATTTGCGCCTCAGATTTACAAATAGCAACATGACATCTTTGTATTTCTTCACCTTGGCTTGATAGATTACATCTCTCCAAGGCTGCCAGGGATTAAGGGCTCACCTTTCTGAAACGTACTTCATGTTGGCTTTAGATTTGTTTGTTTCACATAAATATTTGCATTGTATTTGTTAACTCTTGTTTAAAGGGTAACTAAACCCTAAACCAACTTGTTTTATTTAATGATCTGTAAGCATGGAGCTTTATTAGTACCAGTCATTGATTCAAGTAATTTTTTTGACATTTGTGTATAAAGTGTTTTAATTCTACAATATATGTGTAAAAAAAAAGTGTAAAAACGTCTGAGTGCTGCCCTCTTCAGGTTGAACGGTGGTTACTGCAGCTGAATTTTCCTATTGGCTGTTGCGGTACTTCGTGACGTAAGCGGTGACAGCTGACGTAAGCAGGTTCCAGCTCACCACGCCAGATTCATGTACATGTCGTCTTGTGACCGTGTGAGGAATAATAATAACATAGAGTCTGACAGCAGCTGTCAATTAATCCGTCACTACGAGTCTCAGGTGCCCCCCCGCTCAGCCCCGCACTCGGTTCGTTCCCTCTATCCCTGCCGGGGTCTGCCCACTTTTCCAGCATTTTCAAATATTTCTAGTGGGTGGAGTCAGACTCTGAGCAGGTGTTTAGTTACCCTTTAAAGAAAGAACTCACAAATTTTGAATTGGAGCTATATGCATTTAAGCAATATCAAACTCGCAGTTGTGCTGTTGTGCTGAATATCAACATGGCTGTGATTCGCTTATATGCACGAGGCTGTCACATAGCCGTGCGAATATTTAGTAAGGCAGCATGTTGGCAATAAAAAAGAAGTTAATACAGTTACTTACAATTTAGACACAGTATGGCAAGATATTTTTGCTATCGAAAAGCAAAACAACCATTTTGCTGTAATCAGATTAGATGAGAGTTGTACAAAAAAAAATCAATATTTTTGTTACTACATTCCAGGAACTCGTATGCATGCCATTCAAATAGATCTCTTTGTACATAGCAGAGTCTTCCAAGTTTTCCTGATTTTCCTGACCCCCTTATTTGTCTTCCACCAGTACTGTGAGTTCTCCATTCCTCCCACTCCCCAAACAGCTGTCACCAAGGCCACCCTCATGAGCAAACATCAATGTGATAGGACAAGACCTCCCTGTGTCTCGGCAGATCAGCCAGAGTGTCCCAGATTCAGCCCCCCCACAGTCACTCTGAAACAATAAACCTCCTCTCCCTTGCTCTATCCCAAATGTCCTCCTGTATCAGTGATTCAGACCATAAGAAGAAAGAAAAAGTCCAGATGTGACTCTCCTGTTACTTTGATGAAACAGCAATCCAGAGTTTAATGTGTGGCTCTAGTGGAGATCAGAATAACAGAATTAAAGGGATAGTTTACACTTTTTATTTTTCAATAAAATGACAAATGTTTTATAAAGGACAATTCAGAATGGCTGCTTAACACACCGACCAACACATTTCAGTCATGTAGTGCACATTTGTACTGTAACTAGGCTTACTTTATCGCTGAAGTGTGTCATTTTTGTGCCACTAGCAGAATTAAACAGAATTGCAAAAAACAAAAAGGTTTCAAACAGGTTTCCTGAATGCACCACCTGTCTTCCATTGGTCAGCAGTCCACACTGCCATTCTTAAATGTTTTACAAAAGTTGCTCGTCCATACTGAAATGTCAAAAAAGGATTGCGCATGTTGAAAAAAACAAAAAAACATAAGCATGGCCCTGAAATGCAATTTTATCTGTGTTTGCCACAAGACAGCAATTCAGATTAAATGTCCCATCACCTTTGATTGATTGATTGATTGATTGATACTTTATTATCCGATTACTCAGAAACTGAAGTGTTTTTTGAAGGAATGCACTTTGAAGGTTGTACAAAATAACATTTATCTTTAACAACGTTATCAAAAGTGATTAGCAGGCACAACAACACTGCTACAACATAGGCCGCCATCTTGATTGTTTTGGGCTGAATAGATCACATGACTGCATCACATGACAACAAATACGTCATCGTATTTGAATATCGGTAGCTGAGTTCGTTATGGCATACTACCTATACTACTCTTATTACTTCTGCCATAAATGTCTATGGCAGAAATAGTAAGAGTAGAATGGAAGTATTCCTTTCTGAACTCGGCTACTGTTTTCCCTGTCCACACAACAATGCGAATACGGCGTTTTCAAATGTATATACACTTGGGAGTGTGTTATGGAAAAGCTCAGTTTTTGCTGGACAGAAATGCCATCTAAGTGTGGACAGAAGGCCAAAATGTAGAGAAAAAGACTGGATTAATATGGCAAAATCTGGGTTACAGTGAGACACTTACAATGGGAGTGAATAGGGTCAATCCGTAACCGTTAAAATACTCACTGTTTAAATATACTCAAGTATAGCCGCAAGACATAAACAATATACATGTGTGGTGAGCAGGGCAGAGCCGAGCGGCGTCTGGGCAGAGTGAGGCCGGGACTATAAGTGGCGAATGACTTCCACCTGCGCGCCACACCGTCCTCGCGTTCCAGCTAGGGGAGGCGGGAGAATTTATGGAGAAGCGACAGCTGCAGACACAGGTGCAGATGCACAAAGCTTGTCCGCATTCTCGTGTGTGTTTTATGATTTGACGTAGCTGGCTGAAAAGCAGTGCGTGTTTATGTTTCTTTATACACTGAAAATTGTCATTAATTGTCTGTGTTTGTCAAGCCAGTCCCAGCTTCCTCCTTACCTTAATTGTCACAGTGTGTTAACATGATTTTAGTGTGATAAAATCACTTATTAACCTTTAAATCTGAAACATTTCCAACAGACAATATGTGCTTTTTCCTAGTAGACCCGAGAGCATTAGTTCATATATGTACTGCCGCCAACAGCCTCATGAACTTATTTTCCATGCAAAGGAGATACAGAATTGTTTCAGACAAATGGACTGCCCAAGCTCGTAGTGATTCTTATATGATTTGAATGCACTTTGAAGGTTGTACAAAATAACATTTATCTTTAACAACGTTATCAAAAGTGATTAGCAGGCACAACAACACTGCTACAACATAGGCCGCCATCTTGATTGTTTTGGGCTGAATAGATCACATGACTGCATCACATGACAACAAATACGTCATCGTATTTGAATATCGGCAGCTGAGTTCGTTATGGCATACTACCTATACTACTCTAAAATCAATCAATCAATTATATGATTGATTTGATTTTATACCCAAACAATATTACTGCTGTAGAGGCATGTGGCCAACTTTGATGGAGACATGCACATTCACAAATTGTTTCAGATAATCTTTAATGTGATTTGCTCCTATAAAATGCAAATTTCACTGGCAAGGCCTTGACCTGGACTGCTAGAAAAGTTTATGACAGTCCTGAACATTCTAAGACTCTCTATAGTAGGGGTACTCAATGGGCGGACTCCGGACCAAAGGACATTTCAATAAGGGCCGAGCTCTAAATCTTTGTGCTAGTTATCTGACACCTGGCTAAGTGATTGTGTAAGCATACGTTTATACATGCGTGGAGTGGGAATAAAACTCATTCAGCACTGATCGCTTTATTCCTGCTCTGCGCGCGTTGTCTCTCTCCCCGCTATATAATAGACATGAAGCGCCCCATAAAGCCTAATTTACTGTACGTATGTATGAGCTGCAGGTGTGGATATTTTAACATCAAAAACATTAACATAAACAACATAACATGGCAGCTTTACCATCTAAATTTAGCTTTATTAATCAGCATGTTACAAGCCTTTCATAATAAAAATATGTTTATTCTAATTTTGTGAAAATTAGGTATCATCATGGATGGCAAGGATGCCAATTTATAATTATTATGCAAACAGTATTTTAATGCTTCACTGTTTTATGTAAATTGTTAGTTTGTTGTTAATAGATTCTCACTTTAATGAAAATATAAAAATGGCCCATTCAGACTTTTACATTTTTATAGATGTTCTCTCAAGGCATATCCCTGAACCCCCATACAGTGCTTTTTATCTGTCAAAAGGCCTCCTGAGTACATACATATATATACATATTTAAACATATTCATCTTCAAAACAACTGTTGATCTTATCTTTTAATATAAATTTCCATGTGCCCTCAACTGATGAATTCTAGATTAAATAGTTTAATCTTTTGGTAGAAAATATCTCTAAGACCCCACTACTTTAGCTGTCTCTGGGCCCCCGATCTCCTCAACACTGCCCAGTTTTGAAGAGACTATTTTGACTGTTTAGGAATATATACAGTATTACAAAGTACTATTGCTGCTAACGTGGCAAGTTATAAAAACCTATTTAAAAAAAGATACATAATTTCCTAACCATATAACTACTGACACCATGTAAGCTACATATTATTATCCAGAACTTTGCTGGGAAGGAAATGTAGAGACCAGAGCTCTTGGAAATGTATTTGAGTACCCCTGTCCTATAGCCTATACTGCAACTCTTGTTATAGATCTACAGATAATATTTAAAAATATCCTGGCTCGGCAGCCAGCCAAAGTGATGTATGACTTTTCAATTAATAAATGATTGTGCTGAGATTTTACTCTCTGTAGATGCTTACAAATCTGATGCGCTCTCAGGCCACCACCCCCACACAAACTCACATATGCACCTGAACACCAGAAATAGAACATCAGTTTGTCACGAAGCGTTCATCATGATTTGACTTTCAAGGATGAAGAAGAGTTATTCCGTCCTCAGAGACAGAGACAAAGAGAGTGAGGTGTTAGAGAGAGAGAGAGAGAGAGAGAGAGAGAGATGAAGACAGGACAGCTGGTAATTTTTGGTACAGCAGAGAGCTGATGAGAGTCTGCACGGCAGTGAATGAAAAACAGTGTATGTGCCTGATACAGGAAGTCCTTAACTCCTCCCCCTGATTCCTTCCTTGTTTAGGTGTCCACAAAGCCCAAAAACATTGGGACACTGTCAAACTGCAGCAATGGGAACTGTGCCATGATTATACTTACTCAAAATTAAGCGATGTAAAAAGCATCTTTTCATATAAAGAAATAGGATAACCACTTCACCATTGTGGTCAGAGTGATTTACATACAAACTATAAGTTCTTTAACATGCTAGGGTTGCTCTGTTACCAAACTTTTGGCTTCAGGACGAAACTCAATCGATACTTAGGCAAGAAATAAATAGCCTCAGAATACTGATGAAATAACACAGAAAAGGACTTTTCTATAACGTTTTGCAGTTACAAATTTTGTTTTCCATTTGAATTTTCTGGATTCCATATTTAATGTTTTAATAAAAACATCAAAACAGTGTTTAAACTAATGGATATATTAAACTTTAATTAAATGAAAATAAGAAAATAAAATTTGTGTATGGCAGAAAGCACAGTGGCACCTCTCGTTCATGAAGCACACAGCACATGCAAACTGTATATTATTTAAATATTACATTAACACTAAATTACCTCCTTCTGCTCTTCATTGATCACACTTGGCCATATCGATATTTGAATTTGATTCAATGTCAAACTGTCATTGATTTAATCAAAAAAATGTAATCATGTAATATTTAGCTAATAGCACTATACTGAAGTATGGTACCGAAATTGGCAACATGATGAATCATAATGTTTTAAAATTTTTGGTATCACAATATTTAGTTTGTACCGGAATACATTTTGTGATTGGATCACAAAAACCACATACGAATGTGGTCAAAAACGCATGTGACCACATCGCATTTGAGGTGTAAATGGTAATCCATCCTGTATGCATCCCCCAATCTATCAGTCAACCGCTGCGCTAAAACTAGAGATTAAACTTTGCCGGTTACGAATGGCTTTAAAATAAAATAACTGGCTGATCGGAAAATGTTAAAAAGCAGATACATACACAATAATGAGAGCTTCACAGATCTTCTTTAGTGTGCCTAATATCAACACAAATAAGAAGCATGAATACCTGAGTGTTTCCTGTCTGTGATGGCATTGCTTCATGTACCATCATCCATTGATTGCAGATAAATTGTTCTGCCCAATCATAATTATTACTCTATGTGTTTGTATTTGCATAAACTCTTTGATCGTAAAATCCGATTCTAAGGCTGATTGCTACATGCATGGCACAAGCAAAATTTCACAGGAACATGGAGAACAGGGTGTGTCCACCCATCTACAGAGAAACAACAGCTAAATCCAATCAGCTAAAACCAATCAGCATTGCTAATCGATAAAACTAGCATACAAATTATATGGGACCAGCTGGACAGTACAATTTACCATTCCAATTTTTAGGGAAAAGAGCATCATTACACTGTCAATTTTATGGCTACCATCCACCAGCATCCTCATTTTGTCCATGTGAGAATTTACTTGATTTATTCTTAGTAGACACAATCTGCATTAGAATACCAGTAATCTTATCAATGATTGTTATTCTTTTTTTTTTAAGACCAAAATATATTCAAAAGCACTGATTCACCTGTGGTTGAAAAACAAAAAAGAGAGTGAGTGTGGCAGAGGAGGACAGTGGGAGTAGGCTGGCGAAAGTAAAACCCTTCTGTATTGACCCTCATCTAAACAGGTTGTATTCAAAAACCTGAATGCCGCTAGTGCGTTTACATGGCCACATAAGCTGCATTCGCCAAGAAAAACCTGGGTGTGTTTACCTGCTTACTCTTAATGCCTTAAATGGTGTAAGGAAAATGGTGTTCTCATTTACATTTTAAAGAATGAACAAAATAATAACCGACCAATCAATACAGAATTCAAAGAGACTGTGAATCTTAAGGGATATTATCATATCTTATCCATACCAATACATGTTTGTATTCAACAAAATATTGTGTGTTTTATACTAAGATAGTTGAGCTATGATCAGACTAACATGGAATCTGCAAATATAAAATACAGAATGCTCAGCTGATTTTCACAGAATCTGAAAAATTCACAAAGTTCTATAAATACTGTACATACAACCCTTACGTGTAGGTTTATTACATTTTGTAGCTAATTTCATGGAGATTTCAGCTATCATATACATTTATACATTTGGCAGATGGTTTTATCCAAAGTGAATTCAGTTTAACAGCTATCAATAAGAGTGTTGTACTCTTAGCTCAACTGAACACATTCACAATGATTAACAGATTTTCTGGGCTGGTAATGATCAAGGGTTTATTATTAGTTATTTTGTGGGATTTTTATTACTAATATCATAGCTTTGTCTATTTCTTCCACACACCTACATTCTACCTCAGTACATTTTCTTCACCTGAAAAATTAGAATTTTACTCCTCAATGCTACCTGAATGCTAGGTGTCTGTGAGAAATTCAGCATGACATTATGAATTCGCTTCATATCTCAAAACTGCATCTTTCTGAAATAAATATATATCCCTCTCTCTCCATTTCCCATCTTAGTGAGTCCTTGCATTCAGCAAAGCAGATGCTAATTGTCAGTCTACTTGCTTTCCCTCCCTGTGACCTCCCTTTCTCTCTTTCTATGTGATATGTTCCTATTCAAACCAACAACCTTCCTCCCACATCCCCTGCCTCCATCACTCTTACTCACTCACTCACTCACTCTCTCACTCTCTCTCTCTCTCTCTCTCTTCAGGCCGATGCACACACAGCACCCCTCTGCCCCAGGATCTGTCCTCCAGCCCATCCTAAATGGGCCCTCTGTTCTATCCTTCCCCACTCCTCCCTCCTCTTCTCGAGTCCCATCCTTTATGAGACTCCTATCTGATTGTAAACGCTCCCACCCTCTCTCATTACCGCTCTGATATATAAACAGTTTTATGCAATCCTTCATAATGTTAAATAAGCCTAAATAGGCTAAACACTGGTGTGTGTTTTTGAGTTTGTATGTGTGGCCAGACTCTAGAATAGTGTGAATATACTCTACCCAATCACAAAATAAAGGGTGTTTATGAACTAGTCAATCAGTGCATTGTTGGGCTGAGAGCGTATCTTGTGGTAGTTTGTTGTAAATACAAACAAAAGCATTTTTGTGAGTTTATGTTTGTGAATGTGTCTTCAATGAATTGGGGCCTTAGCCAGAGAATCAACCAAAGAGACAACCAAGCAAACAGCAAATGCTTTTTTAAAGAGCACCATGTTGTTTGTGAGTGAATGTTTTGGAGCCAATTTAGGGGGAGGAAATGTTCTGAGTAGGTGCTCAACCCAGAGCTTTGACCCATTTTCAGAGAGAGAGAGAGAGAGAGAGAGAGAGAGAGAGAGAGAGAGAGAGAGAGAGAGAGAGAAAACATGTCAGGGAGGATGTTTATCAACCGCATCTCCAGTAGGGTGCCTTTTACACACACTGTATTCACAGCATGTGCTCACATTGCTAAAGCGCATGCTCGCATACACTGTTGACATGGCAGCCTTTCATGTTGTGTCAGACCACACCTGTTCAAGTGCAGCTGGAAGAAATCAACCCTTATCTTATAGACAACAAACACACAAACACTTGGTGGCAGGAGTTTTGAATATTCCATTCCTCAGACAGGTCTTAACATGTTTCAGTCAGGAGTCACACTTACCCAGAATTTTGATTTTCACAGCAATCTCATAAACCAGACCGGGTTTAACAGGTCTTTTAGGTATTTTGGTTTAAGGAATTTGAGGGGGTGGGGGCGTGGTCATGTGTCTGTCTCCAGGAGAGTGGTAAGGCTCGTCACCTGGGTTGTAATTATCTCTAACACATGTCACTTGTTATAGTGATGTCAGAGGAAGACATCAGGGACGCCGCTGGCCAAATTGATGCTCTACACAGATGTCCGGAATAATCGTGTATAACGTATGAGCAAGGGCAGCCGGTGGACTTTCTGGTGCCCTCCTAGGGTAAGATGGTGCCACTCTAGGGAGTTGGTGCCCTACGCAGACTGTGTAGTGTGCTTATAGGGAGCGGGAGTACTGGGAGACATAAAGGTCACCAGCTCACCAGAGAAAGGGAGAGAGAGTATGACCTTGATGCTTACTGATGATCTGATCTGTCCAGAAAAATCATATTTGTGTTATCTGATTGAGTGTAATGACTGCATTAAGTATTGTGAACCTGAGGCAAAAGGAGACCGCAGAAGTGTGGAAGTGGCCGCTCGACCAGTGGGCGGACAGCTTGTTGTCCAGGGAGGTGCAGCTAGCGGCTCAACAACTTTCCGCCACCAGCCTCCTCAACTACTCAAATCTGAATAGAAAACGCACACATCCTTGTGGATGGCTGAGTGGGTCTAGTGCCCAGCATCATTGGAAGAGGCCATTCAGCTGGCAGAGGACTACATGGTGGCATTTCCGGGAGGCAGCGAAGCAGACTCTCTTTCTCTCTCTTCTCTCCCCTGCATCTAAGAATCTAATAAGGGAAATATGTGTGGATGGTTCCTGTAAAATATTATCTTGGTGTGTGACTTGCGATACTATGGCTGGAGAGGCGGTGCGAGGGCCGTCTACATTTGCTCTGTGTCATGATGATGCAGGAGAGAGTGTTCCCATACTCAGGGGATGCCCTGAGGAGGATTTCCCTCTAGAGCAGTCACGTGACAAGTATCTCAAGCACGCTTTGACCAAGTGAGAGTAATTGATGGTCAACAACTCCGGCCTGATGTCGCACTCACATACTCATATTTTTCTATTATCAAAGATAGGTTGTATCGAGTGACGCAGGACACTCAGACAAAAGAAAATACAACCCAATTGTTAGTACCGAAGAGCTGTCAGGAAACCCTCTTCCAGGCAGCTGACCATAATCCAATGGCTGGCCATTTAGGGCATGAGAAAACACCCAACCAAATAATGGCCGTTTCTTTTGGCCGGGCATTCACGTAGATGTTTGCAAGTGGTGTGCGAAGTGCCGGGAATGTCAGTTGGTGAACTCACCGGCCATCCCAAAAGCGCCCTTGCACACTCTGCCACTAATCAAGGTCCCTTTCGAAAGAATTGCATGAACCTCGTCGGGCCATTAGAACAGACTGCATGCGGGCATCACTTTGCATAAATTCTGGTGGACTATGCAACGCGATATCTGAAAGCAGTACACCTGCGCAACATCTCAGCACAAATTACTGTGTAGGCACTCCCAAGTGGGTATTCCAAAAGACATCTTTACTGATCAAGGCACTACCTATATGTCACGATCACTACGCGAACTGTATGAATTGGTATTAAATTGATTTGCACAAGTGTTTACCACCCACAAACAGATGGGTTGATGGAATGATTTAATAAAACCTTAAAAAACATGATTCGGATGTTCGTACACGAGGACGCCAGGAATTGGGTTAAGTGGCTCGATCCCCTGTTATTTGCAGTAAGAGAGGTCCCGCAAGCCTCCACAGGGTTTCCCCATTCAAGATACTGTACGGGCGTCAGCCGCACCGCATGCTCAACATCATATGGGAAGCTTGGGAGGAAGGAACTTCAAATAGTAAAAAGTGGCAAGGAACCTTTGAGGTCACACGGCATATCTGAGATCTCGATTATGAGGTTAAGAGAATGGATAGGGTTGGGGCATGTCAGGTTTACCATCTCAACCTCCTAAATGCATGGAGGGAGGTGGTCCCTGTGGCTCTAGTGATGGTAGTCCCCAAGAGGGTGGAGGTGATGCTCAAACCAAATTCATTTACCCCGGTCCCTTGTGGAGACCACCTCTCACCGTTGCAGCTGACAAATGTGGCCAACTTGCGAACGGAATTTGCGGACATGTTCTCGCCAATTCCCAGTTGCATGAACCTCATAGAACACCATATCGAGACCACCCTGGGGGTGGTGATTTGTAGCCGGCCCTATCGCCTTCCTGAACACAAATAAAGTTTGTTAAGGAAGAATTAGAGGGTATACTTGATATGGGCATAATAGAAGAGTCGCACAGTGATTGGGCCAACAGGTGGTTCTGGTGCCTAAGAGTGATGGGTCGGTCCAGTTCTGTGTTGACTATCTCAAAGTGAATGCGGTGTCCAAATTTGACGCATACCCAGTGCCTCGGATTGACGAATTGCTCGATCGGTTGGGCGCGCTCAATTTTATTTGACACTGGAATTAACAAATGGTTATTGGCAGATCACTTTAACTCCAATCTCCCAAGAAAAACAAAATGCTTTTTCCACGCTGTTCGGATTACACCAATTTGTGACCTTTCTGTTCAGTTTGTTCAGGGCCCCTGCCACATTCTAGCGTCTCATGGACAAAATCCTCTGACCTCATACAGCATACGCCACTGCATAGTTAGATGATATTATTATCTATAATAATGACTGGCAGCGGCATATACAACACCTGAGGAGTGTCCTGAGATCGCTGCGACGGGCGGGGCTCATGGACAACCTGAAGAATTGCACAATTGGGCAGGTGGAAGTTCGGGTTTCACTTGGGTCATGGGCAGGTGTGTCCCCAGATTGACAAGACTACAGTGATCACGGCCTGTCTGAGGCCCAAGACCAAAAGGAGTTGAGACCATTTCTGGAGCTGGCTGGCTACTACCGAAAGTTTGTACCTAGTTACTCTGATGTCACCAGCCCGCTGACTGATCTTAATAGAAAGGGGGCCCCGGTCCAGTCCAGTGGATGGAGATGTGCCAACAGGCTTTTCTAAAAATAAAGTCTGCGCTTTGTGGGTGGGGGGGCTTTTATATGCTCATGAGTTCTCTCTCCCCCTTTATTTAGCAGATAGATGAATCAGACAGGGGGCTAGGGGCAGTGCTCTCGCAGGAGGTGGAGGGAGGGAGTGACCGGGGCTGTACATTAGTCATAAGCTCTTGCTGAGAGAGACTAAGTACAGCACTATGGAGAAGGAGTGTCTGGCGATCAAGTGGGCCATCCTCATCCTCCGTTACTACCTGCTGGGGTGGGCCTTCACCCTCTGTTCCGATCACACCCCACTCCAATGGCTTCACCACATGAAGGATACCAACACGCGGATCACCCGCTGGTACCTGGCACTTCAGCCGTTCAAGTTTGAGGTGATCCACAGACAATGACAGGGGAACGCCCCTGTGGCCGTGAACACTGGCAGTGACATGGGAATGACCTCCATGGTCGTGAGCACATGCAGTGACATGGGAACAACCTCCGTGGCCGTGAGCAAAGGCAGTGACAGGGGAATGGCCTTTGTGGCCGTGAACACTGGCAGTGACAGGGGAATAACCTCCGAGGTCATGAGCACAGGCAGTGACAAGGGAATGGCCTCCATGGCCATGAACACTGGCAGTGACAGTGGAGGGATTTTTGTGGTCATGAGCACAGGCAGTGACAGGGGAATGACCTCCATGGCTGTCATTCCAGTGGCCGAGGACGCTGGCTCTGGGACGGACGAGGCTTTAGGAATGGTCTCGTTGACCGTGGCAGGTGTGGCCGCTGGCTCGTTGACAGTGCCAGGCATGGCCGCTGGCTCGTTGACCTTGTCAGATGTGGGCGCTGGCTCGTTGACCATGGCAGGTGTGGTCAGCTGGAACACCATGTTGGGGCCCACAGAAGTAGAGACCAGTGAAGCTGGGACCACTGGGATCTCCGTAATGGGAATCTCGGAGGAGAGAATCTTGAGAGCCACATGGGGACTGGAGCAGTACCCCACTGTGGCATAATCTAAATAATGCTCCCAAGTACAGGTAAAACTACTTCCTGGCAACCTCGACTTGATGTGTTCGTTGATGCCAAAACGGAAGATGTCCTTAAACACAGTGTCTCCCCAATTTAGCATGTTGGTAAGCACACAAAACACTCCTCAATGGAATTAGTTCCCTGTTGAAGAGATAAGAGTTCTAGAGCTGCTAGATGCATAGCATGGGAGTGTTGTTCTGTAACAATTGCAGGAATGAGGCAAGAGACAAAGGATCTAGATGCTGGCTTTTTAATAAAAACTCAGATAAATAAACAAAGAAACTCAAACGCGAAAATAGAACAAACCGTTACCTCCATGAATGGAAAACAACTGACAAAGAACACAAGAAAACCAAGGAATTAAATACACAAGAGGAAAACAAGGAAACAAGGAACACCTGGGACTAACAATCACAAGAACCAATGAAACAAAGACAATGAGAACTACAAAACCTAAGACAGGCAAGGAAACAATAAACATGCATGGCAGTGGTCACCAGGGCAATCGTGACACAGAGAGATTGTTTCACTTTTAATTGACTATTTCACAATTCCAGTGGATCAGATGTTTACATACACTGTGTTAACTGTGCCTCTAAGTAGCTTGGAAAATTCCAGACAATGATGTCAAGCCTTTAGTCAATTAGCTTCTGATAGGAGGTGTATTGAATTGGAGGTGTACCTGTGGATCTATTTAAAGGCCTACCGTCAAACTCAGTGCCTCTTTGCTTGACATCATGGGAAAATCAAAAGAAATCAGCCAAGATCTCAGCAAAAGTAATTGTGGACCTCCACAAGTCTGGTTCATCCTTGGGTGAAATTTCCAAATGCACGTAGGTACCACGTTCATCTGTACAAACAACAGTACGCAAGTATAAACACCATGGGACCATGCAACCCTCACACTGCTCAGGAAGGAGACGCATTCAGTCTCCTAGAGATGAACATAGTTTGGTGAGAAAAGTGTAAATCAATCCCAGAACAAACGCACAGGACCTTGTGAAGATGCACAGTAAAACTAATCCTATATTGACATAACATGAAAGGCTGCTCAGAAAGGAAGAAGCCACTGCTCCAAAACCGTATTAAAAAAGCCAGACTACAGTTTGCAAGTGCACATGGGGACAAAGATTTTTTGGAAAAATGTCCTCTAGTCTGATGAAACAAAAATGTAACAATGATGGCCATAATGATCATCGTTATGTTTGGAGGAAAAAGGGTGAGGCTTGCAAGCTGAAGAACACCATCCCAACCGTGAAGCATGGGGGAGGCAGCATCATGTTGTGGGGGTGCTTTGCTGCAGGAAGTACTAGGGATGCACCGATCCGATACCTGGATCTGTATCAGCTCCGATATTGACATTTTTAAACAGATCAGGTGTCGGTCCAACGAGCCCGATCCAAATCCGATACTGTGTATTAGTCAAAAAATTACAAATGAACCATTAAACACAATTAAAGTAGTTAATATGACTCATGCATTTTATTCAAAGCCACTTGAAGACATGAAAACTCTGTGAATCACAAAAGGCTGTATTTTATAATATATAAAATGCATACACAGCCTTCACATGGTGCGCAATATTTGAGCGCTGCTCACGAACAACATCTCAGATAGACACTCAATAGTTTGGTTCATTTATATGCAATTAGATTGGCACCGGAGGTGCATTTTTTCCAGAATTTGAATAAGAAGTGAATTAAACTACAGTGAACTTTCCTACAAACAGACACATACAGGACTTCCAGGAGAGTTCATAATGTAAAAACATTTTTTTTTAGGGTTTTTAAAAGTTAAAGGTGTCCTGGAGAGACTCACGGATGCAGAGATATGAACTCAGTAGCAGGGTTTATTGAACAGATGATTGAAACAGTGATGTAAACATTGTGAGTAAATCCAGGTGAGCAGAGTGGCAAACAGTATGTGAGTACTATCCAGACAGGGTATAGACACGATAAACCGATAACTCACAACAGTCTTATGATACTTGTAGGCAATAATGGTATGTTTGACATAGTAGAAAGGTGTAGAGTCTCAGAGATACTATCGATGAGAACAAACAAAGAGTGTGTGAAAGCGTTGTATATATGCAGTCCTTGATTAGCCACTAATGATATGCAGGTGCGTGTAATCAGAACTCAGGAGAGAGTGAGCGCTGACGGCAGTGTGGAAGAGAGAGACTGGTGGATCCCTGACAAAAGGTGCACGATTGAGATTTATTACTGTATATTACTACTATTATAATATATTATTATTATTATCATTTGTTTACAAATGATCATAATATTTAAGTTGAATGGGTTCCAAAAAATACCTGTGCGAATGAAAAGTTAGCTGATATCTTACAACTAAATTGAACAAAAAAGAGATCTGAATCCTTTAAAGTCCAGATACAAGTTGAAATAAACTTGGAAAAACACTTATTTTCTACCGATGACTTATACTGGAATTACTGTTAATTTTGCTAATACAATATCCAGTATACTAGTTCATAATACAAATTTATACTTAATAAATACTTAATAAGCTATACATTTATATTGAAATAATGTGTAGTTAGAGATTTGTGTTTATTAACATATTAAAGTGTATTCCCAATTAGTTCCACACAATAATGTAAAGATATTCTAAACTGATAATGCAAAAAATAACAACACTGGTATCGGATTGTGATCGGTATTGGACGATACTGAGATTTCCGATCCCGGAATCGGATCGGAAGAGAAAAAATTGTATCAGTGCATCCTAGGAGGGACTGGTGCACTTTACAAAATAGATTACACATGTGGAAGGAAAATTATGTGGCTCTATTGAAGCAACATCTCAAGACATCAGCCAGGAAGTTAAAGCTTGGTCACAAATGGGTCTTCCAAATGGACAGTGACCCCAAGCATACCTCCAAAGTTGTGGCAAAATGGCTTAAGGACAACAAAGTCAAGGTATTGAAGTGGCCATCACAAAGCCCTGACTTCAATCTGATAGGAAATTTGTGGGCAGAATTGAAAAAGCATGTGTGAGCAAGGAGGCTTACAAATCTGACTCAGTTACTCCAGTTCCAGCAACTAAATTCCAGCAACTTATGGTGAGAAGCTTGTGGAAGGCTACCCAAAATATTTGACCCAAGTTAAACAATTTAAAGGCAATGCAACCAAATACTAACAAAGTGTATGTAAACTTCTGACCCACTAGGAATGTGATGAAAGAAATTAAAGCTGAAATAAATAATTCTCTCTACATTTATTCACATTCTTAAAATAAAGTAATGATCCTAACTGACCTAAGAAAGGGAATGCTTTCTACGATTAAATGTCAGAAATTGTGAAAATCTGAGTTTAAATGTATTTGGCTACGGTGTATGCAAACTTCTGACATCAACTGAAGCTGAGGTACTTGGGTGACAGAGTGAATACAAAACTTTTAAGACCCAAGTGATGCCACTGGGGTACCCCTTGAACAGTTTAACTTTTTTTTTCTCCTTCAAAATTATGACCTGAATCTTGGTAATCCCCATGTTTTCTGCCCTAGCTATTACTCTGCTGCCACTTCTCAGTCATTTTGATATATAGCTTTTTGAAAGTGGCATAACACCAAGGTGTAATTATGCAGCCCGTGATCTGACAAAAAATAACACCACAGTGCAAATTTTGTGTGTCTAAAATAAGTAACATGAGTACTAACATCAAGAGTGCAAACAATCCAAGATTTTTCTCATCTGGTGCTTTTAGTAGATCAGTTGCCCTGTTTCTCTCACTATCTCATAAAAAAATTTTGAACATTGAGAACATGCATAGATGCATAGATGATGAAGATCTTCATCACAGGAAACTGGGAAGGGAATAGAAAAAGCAGAACATTGCTATATTTTTGTTTGCAATTTTGATTTGACTGATGATACCTGATATTGTTGTCTAATGATAAAAAAAAATAAATAATAATAATATGTCGTAATTATGTAGTATTGCACCGGTGGCTTCTGTGCTTCAGTAGCCAATAAGACCAAACCGCTTGCCAGACTGCCTCATACTGCAGAACAGTCAACAACAGTACCTATACGGTCTGCCCTCCCATTAAACTTCAATAAAATGCATATGCACTGAGAATATGCATAAGCAAGCTTCTTTCTACATTTTCTTCGCTACCTGCTAAGCTCACCACAGTCACAGCTGTCACGAGGTATCAGGTATTTACCTACACAATGCGTAGCTCGATAACTAGCTGCGCCACACGTCAGACTTTAAGGGTCCCGTATGGGTATACTGAGATGGGCAAATTCAGCGACTCAAGTCAAAAACGTCACAACAGTTACGTTTGCATGCGTAATGCTACCTTGCCATCAACGGCTTCTCCATCCTGAGTCTCGTTCACCTCTGCGCTGATGTCCTCGGCTGGCGCATCTTCAGGGCTCTTGGCGTCCCGTTGCACGGATGGTGTCGCTCCCATGGTGAAAAAACAGCTGTTTCTCCACTTAGTGAGCGTTCAAAAGGAAACTATCGTTGCCGAATTAGGTATCCAACAGCCCGCGTATGCGCCCTGCAGTCCGTCCCGAGGGTTGTCTGGTTTGGAAATTGTTGAAACGGGGCTGTAGGTTCACTTTAGCAGCCCTCCTCCCATCAGTATCACACGGAGAACAGCCAGACACGCCTTACAGCATCAAAACAGAACTGCATATATACAAAACAACATTTTAGAAAACAAAAATCGCTTAGTTATCAACTAGGAACTTATTTTACTGTCGTTTTATTTAAATATTACGCGAAATTTAAATCCTTTTAAAGCACCCATATGCCTTAGTAAAATTCGTTAATTTTCAAGTCCCCCTGCTCTGTTTTTCAATATAAACATGCGCCATATGAACGTTTTTAACGTCTGTTTTTTCAGCGTCTCGCGCAGGAGTTTCAACCGAAAAAAATAAATAAAAAATGCTTGATTAGTTTACAATTACAGTCACTGATCTATATATATAACGTGATTACAGTTTATATTCCACAAACGCAGATGAGAATGAGCATTTTCAAGACCTCGGGATTTTCCTATGAGTTTTTATAATGGCAGTTTTGATTTTATGAGTAAAATAATGCCTGTGGTAAACATTACTCGAAGATAGTTTTTTTTTTCTATATCTACAACATAAATTACACACAGTACCTCAAACGTGAATTTTTAAGATGGCATTTTTTTTTTTAAGTATGATGCTAACAAGTTGCTAGAAAAGGACTACAACGGTTTTCCATTTCCTCATGCGCTTCACTCACATGTTTGTGGTAGATGTAGTCCTTCTTTAACAACTTAGAAACAATATATAAAATAAAAAATTAAGTTTGAGGTATGACTGGACGATTTACGTTAGAACAAAGCGTCCATATCTTCAAGTAATGTTTTGCACAGACCTTGTTTTTAGAGCTGTCCGGCCGTAATGTCAGTATCTTGAAGATACTTCTTGAACAAATTACACACAGTCATACCTCAAATGTGAATTTTGAAGTCGTCATAAAAAAAAGTATGTTGCTAACAAGTTGCTAAATACAGCTACCATAAGCATTCATGTACTTGTACTTATTTCCCCCCCATAATTTGCAAATAAATTCATTAAAAATCCTACAATGTGATTTTCTGGATTTTTTTTCTAATTTTGTCTCTCATAGTTGAAGTGTACCTATGATGAAAATTACAGGCCTCTCATCTTTTTAAGTGGGAGAACTTGCACAATTGGTGGCTGACTAAATACTTTTTTGCCCCACGGTATCTTGCAGAATTTGGCTCTGTATAATACATTTTTTAAAACATTAAGATTTGTATTAGCCTACTAAAGCACATGTTTGCCTCAGTAACATTACAAGTAACTATAATAAGCTTCAGCACTAGTTTTATTTACGAATAGCGAATATGTCAGCATCATGCAGTCAGTAGACTCGTGTTAGAAAATGGAGCAGGATGGGCCTCCACTGAAAAACAGCCCTCAGAAAACCCCACAGGAAATCTCGAATTAAGAGGGCACTGTTTTTTGTGTCCAGAAGCAAGGCATGTTTGACGTGCATGTATCTAAACAACCATGCAGCGAGAGCTCAGCTCTCTATCTCTCTCTCTCTGCGTTAATTGTTCATCTGGCTGTGCTCCAAGGCATTTTGTTTAGAATCTTTAAATGCGTAAATTACAGGCCACCTGTAAAGTAGGCCTACAGCCAAGTTTGCACAAGCCAGCTTTCTGTGGCAGGGTTCAGTGGCTCTGCGTTTAGAGAAGTAAACAACTGTTAGTGCTGTACAGTGCAGGGTTAAGATTAAAATGACTAGACTTTGTTATTTTAATTAATCCGTTTATGAAGGATCAGGTTGGGTAACTAGGTTGCATATTTATGTTATAAACATATAATTCCTTTGGATCTCTTAAAAAATAAGCCTTACTGGTATGGACATTTTTATTGGCATAAAGGGTCAATTTAGAGTATAGTACCTTCTCCACTATGTTACTAAAAGAAAAAAAACTGAAAGAATGAATTGAAGACATGTTTGCTTATCGTAAATATTCAGACTCAGTTATAGTTGCAGCAACCAACTTTAGACCATATTTACTGTAGAGAAGCAGCAGTTTGTGTTGGTTAGAGAAGTATGACTTGGACTTATCTATTTCTTTTATCTTGTAAAGAGGTTTAACGTTTGCTTTGAACTCACAGAACAAAAGTTTAAGCCATGAATCTGTATTGTAAATCAGAGAGAGTGGCATCATAACTTAATTTAACCTTCAAGAAAATGTCCCCATTGGTTAAATTGTTGGTCTATGTGCATCAAATAGTTGCTGGCTCATCTCATTTGATAATTCAATTCAATTGTGGAAGAATTATTATAATGTCTTAATATGACTTGATCAAATTATCAAATTACTCAAATTTTACCCAATGTTACTTCTTGCAGATTTAATCGTGTTCAAGTGATTCATAATTTTGATGTTCACTTGAAAAGCTCAATAAGAAGCTGAAACACAGAGGCTAAATAACTGGAAACACTTTTCAGTAAGGTTGCATTTGTTAACATTAACAACATTACTTAACATGAACTAACAATTAACAATGTTGACATTAGTTAATGCACTATGAACTAACATGAACTGACAATGAACAATTGTATTTTTATTATCTAACATTAGCAAAGATTAATAAATGCTGTAAAAAATATATTGTGTATTGTTAGTTCATTATACCTAGGGCATTAACTAATATTATCAAATGGAATCTTATTGTAAAGTTTTACCAAATAATTAAAAATTATTTTTTTTTCTGATTCTTTTATACAAAGATAATTATAATACAGTTAGTGAAATGACAGTTCTATAGAACAACCAAGGGTTAAGTGTCTACGGTTACTTGATTTGCATAATCTGAGGGAAACATAACAGTAATATTATGTGAAAACCACACATTCAGAAATGCAGCTACAAAGGTGAGTTACATAATCAGTATGTAACCACCCTAAAAGTGTCATACATACATGATTTAGCTTAAGTTGTAATACCAGGCAAATAAAAAAAAAGGTGTTCCAAAGAGGCAAAATAGCTGGTGCTCGAATCATTTAAGGACATTTTCTAAATGCCTCAAAAATATTGCCTAAACATAGAATTGAATAAGCACCTCTGTGATCCAGTCTCACCAAATACTGAAATGCTTTCGATGAGCCAAAGCTATTTTCAATAAACACTTTCTGAATAAAAAAAAAAAATTACATAAACAAAATGTTGCTTGTCCTCCATGTTGGCTGCAATTTTACTTTTCATAATCCATTTTGAGATTCCTATTCAATATGGGAAGTTGACTCATACATTGGCCAAAGGAAGGAAATTTGGAGGATAATCATTGAGACAGTGTTGGGGCCATACCTAAAAACTGTAGAAGCTGTATTCTTCTTGAAGGCACCAAGCTGGAATTTATGTGCAAATTTTATTCTTCTTAAAAACCAGCCAGTAATCCCATCCTCAGCAGTAATTCCACCCAATGATAAGACTCTAGGTTGAAATGGAATTCAACATTGATATGTCCAACATGTCCAGATATAAAAAAAAGTGGAAATATACACATTCTTGTTATCCATTGTTTATAGATTATTTACTCAAGTGCCACATCTGGCAATAAGGAAGTAATACATTCAGATGGAAACAACATAATCATAGCTTGTTATGGATGCATGTTAATAAATGAAATAAATCAGATCATATATTTAAAAATACGTGTTCACAATTTCCCATATTTAAAGTTCATATCAAAGGTCATAAATGGTTCACCCAAAAATTAAAATGGTCAATTTACCCACCCTCAATTAATTCCAAAATGGTTTGATTTTATTAAATGAATATCCTGGTTCATCTTTTCAATACAATGGCAGCAGGTAGTGTCTCACTGTAACCTCCTGAGACCCAAGCGTGATAGCAATGTGCCTTTCCCTTTTTATTTGTAACTAGCACCTAATAAACAAGCAACATTTTTTTAAATATAATTCATAGAGCATATAGTTTTACTAAAAATGTATGTCCTCTTATGTGGACAGCAGGACTATGTTGTATATTAAATAATGCTAAGCTATAGAAAGTCAGATTTTTTTTTTTCATCAAATTGTTTGTTTCCAGGAGTGTTGGTTATTTGTATTTTTTGAGACGCTATGGAAACTACATCTGAAATCTTTACACCCAATGAAAAAAACTTAAGAGGTGTCTTACCAGAGGCACTTTTGTTGGCTTGGTGCCCATAGAAGCATTTCATGGTAATCAACGTCATGCTCTGTGCACCAGAGGTTTACCCCTCAAATAACAGTCTACAATTTTGTGAACAGTATCCAGTCTGTTAAAATTGTATTATGCATTGCGTATAACAAAGTCAAAATTCAACGTACACGCATGTGGACATGGGGTCGCACAATGTTAAAGTTTAATAAAGCACCTTATAATGTCAAAAAAGTAGTCCATGCAATTTGTGCATCATATTCAAAGTCTTCTGAAGGCATACAATAGGTTTAGGTGACAAACAACCAAAATTTTACTCACAAGAAATTGCTTGTTTTAGCTCTAAACACCTCAGCTTTAATGCTAAAATGTAAGGGTTTAATTAGTGTAAAATGTAATGTTAGAATAACTAAGTCTAAACATTAAGTTCCCTTCACTTGGCCAGGTACCCCTGTGGAGCAATAACCGCTCCATAATGGTACCTGACATGATGACCTTAGTAAAATCCTAACAAAAGGTCAGCATTCAATGCATCAGAGATCTATCTGAAATCCCACCAATCTAAAATACAATGAATAATTTCCTTGCCTGCCACATACACTCTATTCCTTTCTACTACCTTAAACAGTAAGAAATTTCTTAAAAGGAACAATAACAACACCTAGACTAATGCCAAATCATTGTGGTTTTGTGTGTAGAGTAGATGGCAAGCTGAGTTGGTCAACTAATTATGGGTGTCTTCAATGACTGAAGCAACAGTCCTCTCTTTGAAAGGGGTATGAATGAGTACTACTATCTTGAGAGGGTGTCTCTAATAGG
Source organism: Xyrauchen texanus (assembly GCF_025860055.1). Lineage (NCBI taxonomy): Eukaryota > Metazoa > Chordata > Actinopteri > Cypriniformes > Catostomidae > Xyrauchen > Xyrauchen texanus. The sequence continues at coordinate 19,759,933 of NC_068303.1, read as the reverse complement.
ACTGCTTCCTGTAGAGGTTTAAGAATGGAAAGACTCAGTAGGGGCCTGTTGTTTGCTTCGGTTCCAGACATCACTGCTCTAAATAAAAGAATGAGAAATCAAGAGGAATTTCGTCTTCATGGACAAACAGTCAGACTTCACAATATGGATTAGTAATTCATTAACTCACTTATACATGTGCATACATCACAAATGCATTCTCTCACACACTAATTCACACACACACAAAGAATGTGTCAAACAGTAATTTATTGCAAGAGTGTTGAAAGTGTGGTTATTTCACTGAGCGAACCTTAAGTTTACCTAATTCAACAAAACACATGCACATTCATAGCAATGTTAATTGTTCACTAAATGACCCATCTTCAATAAAAATAAACTAAATCCAAGTTTGGCAAAATACTGTTTTATTTTTGTACTTGATCTAGTACCATTTTTACAGTAGAATTTTCCACTCAACAGAAAAATATACAGGTTTCAAGCCTCCACACCATTGCAACACAGTCAATGGAATTCCTCTCTTTACTCACGTAGCACACTGTAGTTTATGACTCCGAATAACAGATAACGGTGGAATGTCTAAATCAAGATGTTCTGGCATGTAGATACATGCAAGTTCAAAAAGTGTGTACAGAGGTAGTGTGAAGTATGTTTTGCCTGCACTAAGAGAATAAAAGCATCTACAATAGACATATAGAACAGGTGTCAAAACAAGCACAACAGCTGGAATTTGTTTTGCATTAGTGTTTAAATAAGAGCACCTTAGATTCATGTCACAAATTTGGCTGTAACAAAAAACTGAAACTGCTTTTCTTTAATATGCTATGAATTCATTTGTAATTTGAAACATTAAAATATATAGCTTTTAAATAAACAAATAATAGCTCCATGGAATGAATTTAGAAGTTTTGTGCGTCAATAAATGATAAAAACTAAAAGTATGTTAATGGCAAAGTTTACTGATAATGTTAAAAGCCTAAAACAAAGCTACAACTGAAAATCGAAATCTCATTCAATCAAAAGTTACTAATTAAAAATAAAACAGTAAAAAAAGGAACCTTACTTTGGGAGCAAAAATTTGGGTTGAAAAGTAACTGTGCAAACAAAATGTGAAGATCTGATACTTTCAGTGGTTATGTTGCCAGAAGGCAACAGATGAGCAGTGTTCATCTGCATATGAATTGAGACCTACAAGAACTCTGTGGAACACCTGTGAATGTAGGAAAGAGAGATAAGAAATACAAATGAAGCAAGAAAACATTCAAATATCTGTTAATACAGACTATGAACTGGTTGCAATACAAATCAATGTCAGCTGAATCCTCACACCTTTGATCAATTGCAAAGCAACTTCACTTTTTCAGTAAAAAAATAAAAAAACCTGCCATGTTAGATTTGTTTGATTAGATCTGATCTTTTTGCTATGTGTCATGAACAAATCACAAATAAAAAACAATGTCATGATGTTCTTACCAGTCAAGGGCTTGTATGGGGCTGAAACAAGCACCATCAGAAGAGCCCTGTTATCTCCTCTGTAACAGGGTCAATGTCAATATCATAAAAACAGGGTCGTGTAGGCAAGCCTGGCATGGTACTCATCTGTAGGAAACATACAGTTTAATGAGCAAGCAAAACTCTTATAGATATGTAAATAATATTTTAATTTTATTTGATAGTTGTATAGAGGTAGCAATCCCAAGGAGTAAATGAGTGAGAAAGTATATACTGAATTCAGCATTAGTACTTGAGGTAGACTATTACTATACTAATATACAGAGTTTGTCTGTCAATTCAAACTTTGCCTTTAAGTTTTATTTGCTTTCGTGGCATCAAATTCAGTCACAAAGCAGAAGTTGCTTAACAGATGTCAAAGCATGTTCAATTATTCAATATAAAATTTTAGGAATATATTCAGTTATAGACCTTACTGGCAGACACATCTTGACAACAAACAGAGGGGAATGCTGGAGCAAGTCGAAACAATCTCGAAACAATCCTTTGAATGCAACTATTTTTAAAATGAAGATTTCAATTCCTTAGAAAGTGCTTTATTTTGAAACATTATGTAGATCACATATCATAATGAATAACTAGGCAATTGTGTGGCACATCATGTAAATATTTGTGTTCTTAATGGCAATGCATGTATTTTCTCTGAGCTCCAGAAATGAGATAATTGAAAATTCACCGTGTCTTCTACCTTTGGAAAATTACACTCCAATTTAAAAAAATCACTGTAGATATAAACAATTTCAGAACCACGACTCAAACAGCAGGATTTTACTTTGTTGGCAACATCAAATTTAGACTTTTATGGTCGAAAATGTAATAATTCTGTCTTAAAGAGCAGGTCATCAAGTTTGAGTTGAGTATTAAGTGGATCATTGCACAATAAGACACTTGACAATTTCTTGTCTCTGTCTCAATACAATATGACTGTTTGGTGCAAAAAAAACAACAACTTTCCTAACATTGTAAGTAGACCACCGGGAACATACAATTTTATATATATATAACCGGGAACATACAATTTTATATATATATATATTAGCAGTGATGAGTCAGGGTCATATAGCATGATTGCGTGTGTGATATTGCTTATATACAACAGTTCAATGAACAAGTAAATGTTTTAAAAATGAGTAAAAACGGAGTACGGTTATAAAAACACATTTGTTTATGGAACTACTCTCTTATGCAACGGATCAGAATCTGCCATTGCTGGTTCAAACCAAATGACGCATCCAAGCCTCTGTAAGTAAAAATGTAACTTCAGAAATAGTATCATGGCTAGTGCTGCTTCTAACAAGTTATTGGATAAACAATGAAGGATGTGTATGTGTTTTGACTTTTTTATGTTACAAACTGGTGATTAAGAGGGTATTATACTATAAATGTGGTTTATGGGGACATTTCTAGTGTCCCCATAATTCAAATCACAACATAAATGTTGACAGGTCAGTGCAAAGAAATACATTTTATATATTAAAATTAAGTTTTTCATCACTTTGTGAGAGTATGCCAACTTGGGATGCATTATAATAATCTCACTCATGGTCTTCATTTTGATTCTCAAACAACAAAATTTGAAGCCAGTGTGGCTAAAAGAAAAATGAACAACAAATCTTAAAATACCACAAATTAAAATCAAGTGACTGCCACACATGTGAGACACAGGCAAAAGAAGGGCATTATCTTAATGAAATTTCAGCATTAAAAAGAAGCAAGAAAGAAAAAAAGACAGCAGACTTGAAAACCAAACGGTACATAATTTATCCAGCTATTTCACCTTGCCAAGTAAATGTTAACCTATTTAATATAAAAGGAATATTCCGGGGTAGCTCACTGAGTAAAGACACTGGCTACCACCCCTGGAGTTCGCAAGTTCGAATCCAGGGTGTGCTGAGTGACTCCAGCCAGGTCTCCTACGCAACTAAATTGACCAAGTTGCTAGAGAGGGTAGAGTCACATGGGGTAACATCCTCGTGGTCGCCATTATGTGGTTTGCTCTCGGTGGGGTGCGTGGGGAGGTGTGCGTGGATGCCGTGGTGGATAATGTGAAGCTTCCACGCACGCTATGTGAAAAGATGCATGGGTTGACGGTCTCAGACGCAGAGGCAACTAAGATTAGTCCTCCGCCACCTTGATTGAGGCGAGTCACTAAGCCATCATGAGGACTTAGAATGCATTGGGAATTGGTCATTCCAAATTGGGGAGAAAAAAAAGGAATATTCCAGGTTCAATACAAGTTAAACTCAATTGACAGCATTTGTGGCATAATATTTATTCCCGCAAAAACACATTTCGATTTGCCTCTCCTTTTCTTAAAAAAATAAATAAATCTGTGTGTCAGTGAGGCACTTACAATCGAAGTGAAAGGGGCAAATCTGTAAACGTTAAAATACTCACTGTTTCAAGACATAAACAATATGCATGTAAACATGATTTTAGCGTGATGAATCGCTTTCTAACTTTTTAGGTGTAAAGTTAGCCAATTTCTTCAACTTTCTTGCCATTACGATGTAGTCAACAAACCCTAAAACAACTTTAAACAACTTTACAGCTTAAATTATACACAACATTTAACAGAAGAATTAATGCAGTGGTTTTATAAAATAATAAGCTTCACATTTCTGCATTTAAACATTCAAAAATTTGGCCCCATTCAATGCCATTGTAAGTGCCTCACCTGTAACCTTGATTTTTGCTTTTTTTTCTTATGAAAAGGTGGGACAAGTACAAATATTTTTTTTTTTGGTAATCAGCATTATTCCACAGATACTGTCGATTGAGCTGTTGAAACTGGAATATTCTTTTAAGCTACTAACTTTTCTTAGAACAAATTCTAATTTCTCTCTAAGCCTGTTATGCAAGCCGAGCTTTGAATAATTTAAATCAAAAGAAAGATTCCTCTCAGGCCTGATGATCCAGGATCAATTTAATGGATTATTAGAACAAACGAGCTTCCTTGTAGAGATGAGGCGGACTGATGACCAATTTCCTGCTCAAAATAAAGCCCCTCTCATTTTATGACTGACTTTAAATGCCTTTGATTCGAATCTGATGTCCATTTACTTTATTTTTAAATACATCATTTCAAGACATTAGACTTTATTTATCCAACCAGCAGAAAATATTATAAATAAGTTGGCAACCTGATAAAGGGTAGGGTCTGGGGCAGTGGTTCTTAACTGGTTTCGTTTAAATTTACATTGGACATCAAGTTGTAAACCAACACAGTACAAAGATTGTTTATTGTACTGTTATTGTATCATAAAGAAACCAAATCCAGCACTGCTTCAGCAGATGGTAAATTAACTTAAAAAGTCTAAGTCAACCCCCCAAAACAACCAAGGGATTCAGTTTACTGGGATTCAAATTGAATGTGAAATTACAGAGATTGTTCCTTCCTCCAAGTTAATTATGTGCCCTGTTGTCTGCACATTACCAAACATAACAAAATGGAAAACAAGGTTGCTATTCTAAATTAAGCCAATAAATTCCCCCAATTCTCTATATCCATAGACAATACTCCATTATGTTGTTACTGACAATGTTCAAAAAGAAGTGTATTGCTCCAAGCATTTTGATTCCTTACCACATACTGTAGTCTGTTAATACTTCCTACGAGCATGCTCATGCATAAAATGCTATTGACATGTGTTCAAAACACCATAAGCCTTTTAAACAGTATCATCAAGAATCCATTGTGTGGCTTACAACAGACACAGATTTGGGCCTCCAGAGTTGAGGCTAAGATTCGCTGAGTCCCATTGTTCTTTGGCTGACCCCTCCCTCACATATCTGGTGCATGACATCAGTTACTTCCTCCTTTAACCCCCAAAGCTTTGTCCCTGAGGGGCTACCACTGGAAATAACAGGCAGGCAAACACACACCTGTCTTGTAGCCCAAGCTTAACCTCCACAGTCATGTACAGAAAATGATTGTTACTGATTACTTTTTTGGATAAAGATTGGACATAAATAGTTGTACTCTTAATGGAATGGCAATGACCAATGACAGACAAAGGGAGTATTCTGGAAACCTGCTTTGAAATCGTTTTGTCAATTATTTTGCAAATCCGTTGGAGGATGATTTACTTCTGACTGTTTTACATGTAGTATAGTTAGTGTCTAATGTAAAAAAATAAATAAAAAAAATATGGTGAAATAGACAAAAAGACAGAAATTTTACTACGACTTCGTCTCCTACCATTTGCTATATTCTCCTTCTGCCTACTCATGGGCTGGTAGAAGAGTTATCATAAGCTGCTGATGTTGTCTGGTTTTGGCTATCAGATAAAACTCTGATATTTGGACTTCTGATGAAGAGAGTTCTAGTGGGAGACTGGATCTAGCAGGAGATTAGACACAAGTTCAAAGCACTGGCAGTAAAGTTTGAGAGGGGTTGAATGTAAGAGATCACAAGCACTGGCCCTGTGTCCCGCAGCAGGCCGTGAAGATGAAAGGGGACAGAGCAGCAGTCAGACAGGAGGGCCTGGGTCACAGCCACCCTTCTCCCAGCACGGCACACTGCAGACACCTCACCCTAACCCCGACTCCACATTGCAGTCAGGACCTCTCTCTCAACCTGGAATTGACCTTCCTTCTCTGAGACTCAACCCAGCCAACAAAACACACAAGGACCTAAACATGCTAATACATACAAAAATACTGGCAAATTCAAAATGGGGAACTACAGTTGAAGTCAGAAGTTTACATACACTAAGGTTGAAGTCATTAAAACTCATTTAACCACTACACAGATTTCATATTAGCAAACTATATTTTGGGCAAGTTGTTTAGGATATCTACTTTGTGCATGACATGATTAATATTTCTAACAATTGTTACAGACAGATTGTTTAACTTTTAATTGATCACAATTCCAGTGGGTCAGAAGTTTAAATACACTTAACTGTGTAGTTAACTGTGCCTTTAAGCAGCTTGGAAATTTCCAGAAAATTATGTCAAGCCTTTAGGTAATTAGCCTATTAGCTTCTGATAGGCTAATTGGCTAACTGAAGTCAATTGGAGGTGTATCTGTGGATGTATGAAAATGTATTTTCTTTACTTGACATCACTGCAAAATCATAAGATATCAGACCTCAGAAAAAAAATTGTGGACCTCCATGAGTCTAGTTCATCCTGGAGAGAAATTTCCAAATGCCTGAAAGTACCACGTACATCTATTCAAACAATAGTACGCAAGTATAAACACCATGGGAACTCGCAGCCATCATACCACTCAGGATGGAAACAAATTCTCCAAGAGATGAACGTAGTTTGGTGCGAAAAGTGCAAATCAGTCCCAGAACAACACCACAGGACCTTGTGAAGATGCTGGAGGAAAAAATGTAGACGAGTATCTATATCCACAGTAAAACAAGTCGATATAACCTGAAAGGCTGCTGAGAAAGGAAGACGCCACTACTCCAAAACCGCCATAAAAAAGTCAGACTACAGTTTGCAAGTGCACATTGGGACAAAGAGCTTACTTTTTGGAGAAATGTCCTCTGTTCTGATGAAACAAAAAAAAAAAATAATAATAATAATAATATCGAACTGTTTGGCCATTATGACGAACGTTATGTTTGGAGGAAAAAAGGTGAGGCTTGCAACCTGAACACCACCATCCCAACCGTTAAGCATGGGGGTTGCAGCATCATGTTGTGGGGATAATTTGCTGCAGGAGGGATTGGTTCACTTAACAAAATAGAGGGCATCACAAGGAAGGAAAATTATGTAGTTATATTGAACAGAGGACCAGTGGATAAAATCTAATGACCTGAACATGTTATTTATTACACAATGTTGCGATAAAGTGAGTGACGTAATAAAATGACATGCACAAGCTCTTTTCAATGTTCAATATGTTTTGTTCTATCCAGCCGTGACAATCTACAGGACATTTAGTTAACTGCTTGGTTTCCATTTCAGCTGCACAGTCTAATCCCAGTGAGACAGACAAATTGCTTGATTTTATTTCCAAATATATTTGACCTCTTGATACTGTAGAATATTTTTAAGTCAAGAATTAATATTCCTTTTACATTTTTCACATATCCATTTTGTTTTTGGGTTAAAAAGGAGATCATTCAGCCTCCATTCAGAGAATGTCTGAAAATATGAAACGACCTGTTGCATTAGGACAACGAATGTTCTGTTTCTATTCAACCAAAATGCGAACTCGGAACAAGCTGATTTAAGTTTATAACATATTTCATTTGTAGGGATGTCTGATACAAACCATCCATGCAGCTAGACTGCAAGTGTTCTTGTGTAATGATACACCTAAAACTAATGTATTCCATTTCCTCACATCTTTTTTTACTGACAGTGACATGCTTTTGCTCCAAGCTATTTCTATGGATTTTCGATGAAGTAACGTTGGAAGTTATTCACTTGTGAAAAGTACCAATGAAGATGAAATACAAATGAGAAAAACAATATACACTCACTGAGAACTTTATTAGGAACACTATGATCCTAATAAAGTGCCCAACGTGGACTTCAGCAGTTGTATCCCATTCACCTCAAGATTTGACGTGTTGTGCATTCTGAGATGCTATTATGTTTACAACAATTGCACAATACACTAAACAAAGAATTGCAATGTTATTGTATAACAACCAGTGGTGGAAAGAGTACAGATTTTTTTTTTTTACTTAAGTAAAAGTACTGCTAAGAAATAATTCACTTGAGTAAAAGTACTGAGAAATATTACTCATGTAAATGTAAGTAATTCAATTTTACTTTATGAAAATTATACTATATAAAGTATATACGCTTCCATTCTTAAAACACAAAGGCATTTTTGTTCTAGAAAGAAAGTGATGCTTCCTTTCACCAAGGATGCATTAATTTAATCAAAATACTGCCAAAATCATTAATTGCTAATTATTATTACAATTTGAAATAACTGTTTTAAGTGGTATAACACATTTTCTCAACAAATTTGGTACTCAAGAAAATTCTTATTATTAGAACAATTGAAAATTGTTACGATACCATGCGGAAATCACAATACAGTGGGTTTTTTCCCCATTTGCTGAGGTATTGAGTTCTTTCAAATCGCTTTACACTTGCAGGTCAAATTTTGGTTTTAAATATAGGCAAAAAGAAACCCCTTTCTCCTAAAGTCTATTGTTTTAGATAGATTAAGGCTATTTCACGCATTACTGTTTTGAAAAAATAATCTCTAACCAGGATAGAGGGGGAAGTGGATGGCCCAGATGCACAACAAAAAGACAAGAAAATCAAGGTCTCTAGTCAGAGAAACAGACTCCTCACAGATCCTAAACTAGCAGCTTCTAAATGTCAAAGACCTGCACTGCTGCAAGAGGATGCTTGGACAAACAGAGCATTAAGAATACAACATTTGTTTAAACAGAAATAGTCATTTTTAAAATGCTAAATGTATCTTAATTGTCTCTAAACTACATAACGTGCATTGTGACTGAAATGCATTCATGTTTCAGGTTTATTCTTATTCACAAACACAGTCAGCCAAATGTTTGGAATAATGTATAGATTTTGCGCTTATGGAAAGAACAATGAAAAATTACTATTACAATTTGAATTATTTTTCCAGAACTACTTCAAAGAGTTCTCATCAAAATTATCCTCCAAGTGCAGCAATGACAGCTTTGCAGCTCCTTGGCATTCTACCTGTAAGTTTGTCCAGATACTCAGGTGATGTTTCACCCCACACTTCCTGTAGCACTTGCTATAGATGTGGGCATCTTGTTGGGCACTCCACACGTACCTTACAGTCTAGCTGATCCCACAAAAGCTCAATGAGGTTAAGATCCATTACACTCTTTTCCAATGATCTGTTGTCCAATGTCTGTTTCTTTGCCCATTCTAACCTTTTCTTTTTGTTTTCTGTTTCAAAAGTGTTTTTTCTTTGCAATTCTTCCCATAAGACATGCACCCCTGCTTCTTCTCTTTACTGTTGTACATGAAACTGGTGTTGAGAGGGTAGAATTCAATGAAGCTGTAAGCTGAGGACATGTGAGGTGTCAATTTCTCAAACTAGAGACTACAGCTGGCCTTCAACATCTCTTTCTGTCCTTGTTAGAGCCAGTTGTCCTTTGTCTTTGAACACCTTTGTATGAAATCTTTAGTTTAATTTCAAGCATTGTATAGCCTTCATTCTTCAAAACAATGATTGACTGATGAGTTTCTAGAGAAATCAGTTTCACTTTTTATAATTTGTGACCTAATATTGGCCTTAAGACATGCCAGACTGTTGCATACTGTGGCAACAACTGTGTTAAGCTTAATTTAATGAACCAAATAGCTTTAAGTAGTGTCTGATATAATGGCAATTTAGCATGATAACTCCAGGATAAGAATAAAAGTACAGCACCGTGAGCGAGTGTGTTTCCCACTATGACCAAAAGGGTCGAACAGTAATGAAATTTAATGCGGGAGTACAACACAGAGCTGATGCGGATTGATAGAAGCAGAGAGCCCGTCTATGTGTGCAATGGTGCGAGGAACCGGACGATGGGGAAAAAAATATTTCAGTCAAAAGAAGATAAAAAAATGTAATTGTAACCATATCAGATATTAACAATAAAACACAGGAACTCGTTACATGGGCATTTTTTGCCTCCATATTTAGAATTTTTCCCAGTCCCCGTTAATTTCCAACATTATTGGCATTGTATCTTTAGTGTTTTTTAGGTATTTAAAAGTTTTTTTTATACATATGTGGGGATATCTTGTTTACTTGCTACTATATATCAAACTACATTGTGTTAGTGTTTACACAGTTAAAACATTGACTACTTCAAAAACAAGTGAAGTTCCATCAGCTGTAAAACGTTCAGACGGTTCCCATGTACCTGAATGAACGGGTCCTTTCCAGAATAATGAAATTTGCAGAAAATCACAGTATTACAGTACTTGTATAGTGACAGGGCAGAAAGTCTTGGAGAGGCTAGAGAAGAGAGGACACCGGCAGCAGCTAATGCAAGCTGTTGTGCTCATGATGCAGTGCCTTGTGGGCTTCCATCGTGCTGCGCACAGCACGACTTAGTGCATAAACTAGGGATGCACCGAAATGTTGGCCACCTAAAATTTTCGGCTGAAAATTTCATTTTTTTTGTTTTGGCCGAAAGAGAAAAAAGGCCGAAAATATGAGCCGATATATATGTCTCCCCGCCCCTCAGTGCTCAGGTTTCACTCTCGATCGATCTAATCATAATCACGGCGCTGCCAAGCAAAGGCCGATGTCAGCGGTTTGGAAATACTATAAATATTAATAAGCAGTACCGCCGCAACCTATAAGCATACTGCGCAGTCTGCGTAGGGCACCAACTCCCTAGGAGGGCACCATCTTTCCCTAGGAGGGCACCAGAAAGTCCACCGGGTGCCCTTCCTCGCAACTTTTGTTCTTGAAGAGAAACCTGCCACTTTTACTCAAATAGAAAGAAGTCCAATTTGCTATGTGTATAGCAATTACATTAAAATTTGTTTAGCCCTGCAAAACTTTGTTCTTCACTTGAGGCTACATCTGTTGTTTACAGTTTGAGGTTGGGTTTAGTTCTATTACTGTTGTTTTGCACAATAATTTAATATTAAAGTATAAATAAGTTTATATGTTTTACCTGTTGTTATCATTAAAATTACTTTGTAGAATATTTAAACTTTTTGTATTTGCAAGATGCTAGCCTAGAGCTGAGGACCTGAGACAGTCAACCCGCTCATCTTATCAAATGGTTTATTGTGCGTGTTACAGCAGAAATATAGCGTGTGTTGAGGCTTCACGCCACCCACCGCTGTATCCATGTACAACGTTGCTTAGGAGACCTGGCTGGATTCACTCAGCACACCCTGGGATTTGAACTAGCGAACTCCAGGGGTGGTAGCCAGCATCTTTACTACTGAGCTACTGAGCTGAGTAGTTGTAATTTGTTATTTTCCACCTCTGATAATGACCCAGATCTCATTATACAAAAATATAACTTACCTGGAACATTGCCTCACACATAATAATTTCAGGAACAATAAAATTTTAACCAGACAAACTGACAGAACTTTCAAGTAGGTAGGGATGCCACGGTGTCAGTTTTTGACGGTTAGATTACTGTTTAAAAAAAAAAAAAAAAGCATTTAACCGTTTTATGATAATTTGCTTATTATGCAACAGCACATAATAAAAACAAATTTAAAAGTCATATCATATTACAATTTAATGTGTTAGTGGACACGTTTCCAAGAGATATAGTGATGCTAAGTGCAGCCCTACAATAGGAAAACAGATACAGACACAAACAAATAAATAGGGAGGTACACAATGCTCCAAAATGATTCACTTAAAAAGTGCATAACTGTAAGATTATTGTGGTTGCGCAACATGTAGTTCACGGCATCCAACAGTTTTTTCTTCTGCAACAGTTCATTAAAGCTGTCAGACACACCACCATAAAGAACCACAACTTTAAATAATGAGGATGATTTATGACGTGACTTTTCAAATTTTACCATGTTGAAAGTAACTACACACAAATGCACCACATACTGTCAGCATGCTTAAGGCCAAAGTATAAATTGTTGTCCGCATTACTGATTGCTCTATGCATCAATCATGATTTTTCTTTGCTTTAAATAGTACTCTGGATATGTCAACTAAAAACAGATTCTCTCGCCTTTGACTATGCTAAAAGAGAATCACAAAGTAGTCTGTGCACATGCGTAGAAATTTAGAGTATACTTTGATGAAAGGCAATGCAGTCAACCGGGCCTGATCCGATATGCAGAAAAACTAAGTATACCCCGGCCTTTAAACTTTCCAAAAATTATGAGGGTTGCTATCATTAATGAGGAGCTTGTTGGACCTTTTTGGGTTGCAGATGGACAAAAAAATAAATAAAAAAACATCAACTCTAAAAACTACTACCAGTTTCTGGAAGACACTTTCTTTGGTACAAAATGAATTCAAGAGTATTCAAGACTACTATGATCTTCATGCAAAATAAGGCTCATATACATTCATCTAGGTACTCCACTGCTTGACTACACAGAAAAGGATTGAAAGGTGACTAATGGTGTGTTCACACTTGTAGTTCGGATCTCATACTCTGTAGTTAGCGTTCATACTAGCATTTTTAAAACCGAACCCATAGATACAAAAGGATAAGGTCACAACCTGATTGGACAGCTTTTATCACATAAATTATGCGACAGAATTTGCCTAACACCCAAAACAATGCTGGCTGCTGGGCTAAATGTTCTCGTCGGACCCACTTTCCCTTAACCTATCACTGAACATTTTGAACATGTTTTTTTCCAGTATACTGGAAATATGCTCGGACCAAATTTTAATAAAGAACTTTACCTCCTCATTGCTTCATGTTTGCCCTCTGCTCAATTAGTTTTGTGTACACCACTCTTACCGCTCTATGATATCAAATCACATGATTTTTAGGGTTGCATTTTGTGACATCACATCTTGTTATTGTTCCGTTTAGACGTCTTTGGTCCATGCTGCGCTCCTATAAGTCAAACCACACCAGAGTTCGTTTGAAGTCGGAACGAGAACCACTATTCAGGAGGTCTTGGTCTGCTTGTTTGATGCGCATCAAGGTCCAGATGGCCAAATGAACCGCACTAACATGGCAATTGCCATGTTGAGTTAATTTTAATCGAACCCAAACCTGCCAAATGTGAACACACCCTTAATAATGACTGGTCCCATTCCTCATCTGAACTTAACCCAACTGAGAAGTTGTGGGCCCTTCTAAAATGCAAGATTTACAGTGAGGCAAAACATTCCACATCTTTGAATGACATCTAGGAAGATGTGGTGGCTGCTGAACACATAAAAAAAAAAATGACAGAATTTATTAATTTTGATTCATGAAAGTTGTTTGTGTGAGGTGTGATTTATTGACCATTGAATATCTTGAAATGACCCAAAATGTTACATGTTATTTTAGTTATTTACTAAAACATACTTTTAAAATGTAACATTTTAAGGTTAGTGGAGAGAAAAATAAAGTGTTACCTAGTTGCCTACTAATTACACACTTATATTTGAGAAAATCGCTGTAACCTCCGTGAGAAACACAACTCTCCCTTTTTCTTTGTTAAATATTAAGTTAAGGTACAAAACATTGTGTCTGTTCAACAGTAAACTCAAAAATAGAAACACTAACTGCCTAATAATTCTGCATGAAGAGCATGACTTCCTTCTGCATTTTTAACATCCGTCATCTTTAGAAACCCTCAGACCTTCAAATGCACCCAAACAGCCGATTTAAGATGCTTTTTTGGCAGATAGGAATCTGGTAGACAGAATTCCACTTATTTTAGTTTGTGTGTAGCTCCAATTTCATGTGAAATTAAAGTTTGTTCAGTCCACGATACCTGGCCGAGCAACACTCGGACACCCTCCGTAACCATAGTAACAGCTCCATTAATCCACTGAGGCACAAATTTAGGCTTACACGGAAAAACTCTATAATATTTATATACTTTAAACATAATATTTTTGCCACATGTAAATAAAAACATTTAACTTTTTTTAACCCTAGATTCTAAAGTATGGACCCTTTTCACATATCAACGTTTGCGAAGCGGAAGTCATCATGGTTGGGGAAACGCAACTATGGCTGCTGCTGAGGTGTATGTGGAGCGGAGGGGGGCGGGGCCGGGTCAGAATATCGGCCTGATGGGGAGCGCGAGGGATAAAGGCGGCCGGTGATGATGGTTCAAGAGAGAGAGAGAGGAGAGAGAGAAAAAGCTCACTCACCGGTTCTCTGATGTACCGTCACGTGATCCTCGAACACTCCTCCACACTCAGGCGGACGACAGCCGCTCCAACCCCGGGCGAACCGGAGTGAAACCTTCGACCCCCAGCGGGCAGAACGCCCCTCCACTTTTCTGGCAGCAAATGGGGACACTCCTCCGCCCCTGGCAGCGGCTCTACCGCTCCGGGCGGTCGGAGAGTTCTTCCCTCCTCCCCTCGCGGACGGCGGTCTCCCTCGACCCCTCCGCGTCTCTGGGGATGGCAGGGCACTCCTCCGCCCCCGGCAGCGGCTCCCTCGCTCCAGGCGGTCAGGGGATCCAGTCCCCACTTGCCCCGCGGACGGCGGCCGTTCCCCGCATCCAGGTGGTCGGGCTACTCCGTCACCCGGCAGATGGCAGCGGCGCTCCCCTGGGTGGACGGCAGTGTCGAGGACTCTGTAAAGGGCATCCCTCATCCTTCCCGGGTTTCGGCACCCATGTAACACAGTTAAAGGATGGGCAAGGAGGAGGCGAGAACCGGCTTGTCAATATAAATCATAATTTAATGAAACTCTAAACCAAAAGCACAAACATAAACACACACATGACGGACATGCCCGTAATTCTCTCTCTCTCGAACCATCGTCACCGGCCGCCTTTATCCCTCGCGCACCCCATCAGGCCGATTGGGGACCGGGCGCACGATATTCCGACCCGGCCCCGCCCCCCTCCGCTCCACACTGTATGTGTTTTCACAGTCCTTAAAAGTTTGCCTGAATTTACGTTTGGAGTCATGAATCGCCATCAATGGCTAAATCTAAACTCAACAAAGATTACAAGTTGTTTTTAAAGGGTTATCTGCACAAAAACGAAGGTAAATCAATAGAAATACATTATTATTGAGAGGTTGTGCATTAAATCAGCAGGCACATTAAGTATTAAAGGAACAATCTACAAATCTGTCGCCATAAATTGCAAAAATGAGCACAGTTAACAAATCCGTGAGTTGCAATTGGTGAAACTAATACCTTAAATGGGTGACGCACGATGTGAAGGAGTGGAGAGACCCATGTCCTGTTCCATCCAACTTCTAACGCTGTCACACATCGACTCCCAGATTTCAAAGCATTTCACAATTTCACCAAGTCCTTATTTTGAAAATACTGTCCACAGATGAAAGTGCTTCCTCATTTAATAACGAAGCATTTAATTGCCTGAACCCACCGTGCTCGTAAAGTTCAGCATCTTTTGGAAATTCATGGAAATACAAATTCAGACATTATTTTCTTTTAGAATTTGTGCAAATAGGAACACTGTAGGGGCACTAGTTATTACTGTCCTTCCTGATCGCGCCCTAGTTTACCCAACTATGATAATTTTCGCGGAAGTGTGAAAAGGGTCCATTACGGCTAAAATTAACTATGACATTTTTAAAATCGCGGTTAATATCGAAACCGTATAATTTACGTCAGCCCTAAATGTAGGCAAATGTCAAGATTTAAAGCATTTAATTTATAGCTTGTAATGTCTAGTTTTTAAAACATTGGGTGAAGTAGGATGAAAATAAAGATACAAACATATGATCAGGACTCTGGCTATGTCTGATTGGAATGGTGGTTCCTAAGGTGAACCAGATGGGTTTAGGATGAAATAAGATAAACACTGGGAAACCTAGGAATGGATAAACTGATCTTAATGAAAACCACAAATGTGCGCACACACATCCACAAGCATGGGTCACAGCATTCAAAACAAAGCTTTGACCCTATCACGCACAATGAAAAAGCACACATGCTAAGGGCTGTTTTCACAGTACTTAACCAAACTGTCTCACAAGTTTCCTCATGAACCCTAACTGAGGTCTAAGCTTTTCATTAATAAAACCATCATTGCCCAAACACTGTTAGGAACTCAGACAGATATACTGTATGTGCCTTAGGACAGGCGATATTGGCTGTCGGGAGCAAAAACATGAGGGCAGAGGAATTTGGCCCAAGAGCTGTTTTTAAAGTTCCAACAAGGTCATAGATCATAGGTTCAAACGTAATCCTGGATCCTATTAGTAAATGAAACATTCACTTACTTACCAGTGGAGGAAGTTATAAAAAAAAAGAAAAAGAGGTAGTGGACAGCATGAAAGAGTATAAAGCCAACAATTGTGTCTGTAGGGAGAGAAATAGAGGGGGAAAGAGGAACAAAAAGAATGGAATAAGATGAGAGCTTCTATCAGATTTCAAGGACATTACTCACAGTTCCAACTAAAGGGTAGATAAACCCTGCCCCGATGCTGGCACGGACATCTCTGATGGGCAAGATAAAACCGGTGGGAACGCCCTTTTTCTCAGGCATGTGGGAAAGAGACAGATGTGTCTTGGCCATGCAGATAGGTAGAGCACCAAAACCCTAAAGTACAGACACATTCACATCATCAGCTCTGGGCTGCTGACACCTGTTGCACTTAACGGGTTGGAATTATTTAACCATTTTA
Source organism: Xyrauchen texanus (assembly GCF_025860055.1). Lineage (NCBI taxonomy): Eukaryota > Metazoa > Chordata > Actinopteri > Cypriniformes > Catostomidae > Xyrauchen > Xyrauchen texanus. The sequence goes on along the minus strand of NC_068303.1, from coordinate 19,743,204 downwards.
AAGGGATAGATCATTTACTCACCCTCATGCCATCCCAGATGTGTATGAATTTCCTTCTTTAGCAGAACACAAACTAAGATTTTTAGAAGAATATCTCAGCTCTGTAGCTCCATAAAATGCAAGTGAATGGTGACCAGAACTTTAAAAAGGTCCAAAAAGCTCATAAAGGCAGTATAAAAGTAATCCAAACTCCAGTGGTTTAATCTATGTCTTCAAACGTGATATAATAGGTGTGGGTGAGAAACAGATCAATATTTCAGTCCTTTTTTACAATAAATCTCCACGTTCACATTATGATGTTTATGCTGCTTGTATCTGCTTTTTGGACCTTCACATTTCTGGCCACCATTCACTTGAATTTTATGGACCTACTGAGCTGAAATATTCTTCTAAAAATCTTAATTTGTGCTCTGTTGAAAAAAGAAAAAGTCATACACATCTGGGATGGCATGAGGGTGAGTAAATAAGAGAATTCTCATTTGGGCGAACTATCCCTTTAATATCAACTACAACAAATCGAAACTAATTTGCTAGCATAAAACATCAGGGGCCGGTTGCATAAACATAGCCATTAACTTAAGACTGCATCTAACAATTAGTTTGACTAGCTAATGACGCCATAGAAAGCCTGTTGCATAAAACAAGCTCACAGTTGTCTTTAGTAAGACAGTCTAATTTGCATTGCATTGTGGGAAATATAAGACACTGAACAGCTTAAAAAAAATGGCCGACAGTGGACGCTCAATACATTTTGTATTCGCTGAGAATATTTGCTTATTAGAGGACTACAATGCTTCAAAATGTATTTTGATGAACACATTTAGTGATTTAACCCAAATAATTAAAAACACAACATTTTGTTACCATTTTTGAAGTCAAAGTCTTCAACCAAGTCTCAACTCAAGCCCCTTTCAGCCCCCACTGGCTCAGCTTACAGTTATTTTCAATGGCAAAATTGAATGTAAACAAAAGTTAGCCTGAGGTGTGCTGTCTTACATTTTGGTCTTTAATTAGACTGATCTAAGTTTTTATGCAACTGACTGAAAAAATTAAGACCAACATTTTAGACGACTAACTAGTAAGACTAGTCTAAAACAGTTTTATGCAACCGGCCCCAGAAGATACTGAAAAAAAATGCCTGTTTAAACAGTGAGCAAATACGCAAATTATCTGAGGATAACAATTTAATCTAATTTCAGACATTAAAACAACAGTACTGTATGTAAATTGCAGTTTATTGTAGAAGAAAGGAGACAAACACATGTTCAGAGTAGTATCACTGTGTTTTACATGCTTATACTATCTGTGTGAATAAAGCCAAACAATACACATGTGTGTATATGTATGTAATGTTCTGTGGGGCCCTTTGTCACCTGTTGATTGTAGTAGTCTATTTTAGCTTGAGCCTCAGGGGAAAGCTCGATGTCATCAGCGCCATAAACCTTCTGAGCAATCGTCCGAATTTTCTCTACAATAGGATCCTATAAAATAAAATAAACAGTACTCGATCATTTCACAGGGTGAAAGGAAGTAATAATTTTTTCATTTCATAGTCAAACTAATAAAGACAAAACTCTAACAAATAAACTTGATCAGCTTTAAAAACCTCCTTATTGGAGGTCATAAAATCCACCCAGCCAGTATTCTGAGTAGATGCATGGGACTCCAATTGTCTAGACCTCTAAAATTATAACGGAGACCAGTCAGAGCCAAGATTACCAAGAAACCACTCCTTTTCATAGCATCACTTAATCAGTCACAACTTCCAAAACTCACTAAGATTAACTCAAACCAGCTGCAGATTTTACACTCTCCCTCCCCTCTTGGCATAGACACACTGGGAGGATTCTGATGTAAGGTTAATGAGCAATTAGCACAGCATGTGTGCACAAGAAAATCCTGTATGTAGATATGATCATGTTAATAGCATCCATCATGTTTTGCCCCAAAACATCTTGGATTCCAAGTAAAAATCAATCCCTAATACAATGTGTTTGCTTTACATTCAATCAGCTTAAAATACAAATGAATGCATAAAAATACATGAATTGTATAAAAGACAATTAACACTGTTCCATCTCAGAGGCATGACCATATTCCTGCACGGGGCTGCTATTTTTACACAGCTGTATATAGCACGTGTATTTAATTTTCCACACATAAGTCAGTATGACCTTACCTGCAGGCTATACAGGAATTGAAAACAGCTCTCTTGAGACGCAACTTCTTTTACAGCATGTGCTAAGTCCACAGAGCCCCGCCCACCTCTTGCCCAATGATGACACGGTACAGCAGCTGAGGCCCCAGAAGCCTTTGCGATGCGACACACCAGGTCGATCTCTGCTTGAGTGTCAGTCCTTCACAGAAAGAGAAAACATAAGCGGTTCTGATATGGCAAACCAAAATCCCAAGCAATACAGACCAATATCACTTACTTAATTTGGTCATTAATCAAAGAGTGGAAACTACATTTCCAAACATACTGGAAAGACACACTTGGGTAGAATTAGGTGCCAATTAGATCAGCAGTTGTGGCTGTTTTTGATTATTGTCCTTTGATTTTTCTTTGGTTTAACTGGTACTCTGATTTATGTGAACCATAGACGTTTTCCACTAATTTAGGGAACCAAAATGTTCATGTTGAAAATGCACATCATGTTGAAGTATCAGGTTGTATGTAGATGGACCAATCCTTACTTGAAGACATTCAGAGCTACAACCACAGGGACCCCAAAAAGATTAGCGTTCTGAATCTGCTTCGCCAGGTTACTGCAGCCCTTCGCAACTAGCTCTAGATTCTAATGACAAAACATCAACATGAATCAAATAAGAAAAATTCCAGTTATACATATACATATATATATATACACACACACACACACACACACACACACACACACACAGTATCTCACAAAAGTGAGTACACTCCTCACATTTTTGTAAATATTATCTATACCTTTTCATGTGACAACACTGAAGAAATGACACTTTGTTATACAAGCTGTACACTCACTACTTTACATTGTAGCAGTGTAAATTTGCTGTCCCCTAAAAATAACTCAACACACAGCCATTAATGTGTAAAATGCTGGCAACAAAAGTGAGTACACCCCTAAGTGAAAATGTCCAAATTGGGCCCAATTAGCCATTTTCCCTCCCCGGTGTCATGTGACTCGTTAGTGTTACAAGGTCTCAGGTGTGAATGGGGAGCAGGTGTGTTAAATTTGAGTGTCATCGCTCTCACACTCCCTCAAACTGGTCACTGGAAGTTCAACATGGCATCTCATGGCAAAGAACTCTCTGAGGATCTGAAAAAAAGAATTGTTGCTCTACATAAAGATGGCCTAGGCTATATGAAGATTGCCAAGACCCTGACACTGAGCTGCAGCACAGTGGCCAAGACCATACAGCGGTTTAACCATACAGGTTCCACTCAGAACATGCCTCGCCATGGTCGACCAAAGAAGTTGAGTGCACATGCTCAGCGTCATATCCAGAGATTGTCTTTGGGAAATAGACGTATGAGTGCTGCCAGCATTGCTGCAGAGGTTGAAGGGTAGGGGGTCAGCCTGTCAGTGCTCAGACCATACGCCACACACTGCATCAAATTAGTCTGCATGGCTGTCGTCCCAGAAGGAAGCCTCTTCTAAAGATGATGCACAAGAAAGCTCGCAAACAGGTTGCTGAAGACAAGCAGACTAAGGACATGGATTACTGGAACCATGTCCTGTGGTCTGATGAGACCAAGATAAACTTATTTGGTTCAGATGGGTTCAAGCGTGTGTGGCGGAAACCAGGTGATGAGTACAAAGACAAGTGTCCACAAAAAATATTGACACTTTGGGCCCAATTTGGACATTTTCACTTAGGGGTGTACTCACTTCTGTTGCAAGTGGTTTAGACATTAATGGCTGTGTGCTGAGTAATTTTGAGGGGACAGCAAATTTACACTGTTATACAAGCTGTACACTCACTACTTTACATTGTAGCAAAGTGTCATTTCTTCAGTGTTGTCACATGAAAAGATATACAAAATATATTTACAAAAATGTGAGGGGTGTACTCACTTTTGTGAGATAATGTATATATACACATAAATACACATGAGTGGTAATCTGAGTTATCGTAGACTTTGTCAGTTCAAACCAGTCTGGCTATTCTCGGTTGACCTCTCAACAAGGCATTTCCATCCACAGAACTGCTGCTCACTGGATGTTTTTTGTTTTTGGCACCATTCAGAGAAAATTCTAGAGACTAGTGCGTGAAAATCCCAGTGGATTAGCTGTATCCGAAATACTCAAACCAGCCCATCTGGCACCAACAATCATGCCATGCTCCAAATCACTGAGATCACATTTTTTCCAATTCAGATGGTTGATGTGAACATTAACTGAAGCTCCTGATTCGTATCTGCATGATTTTATGCACTGCTGCCACATGATTGGCTGATTAGATAATCGCATGGATGATTGATGGTGCCAGATGGGCTGGTTTTGAGTATTTCTGTAACTGTCTCTAGAATTTACTCACAATGGTGCCAAAAACAATAAACATCCTGTGAGCAGCAGTTCTGCAGATCCTTGTCGATGAAAGAGGTCAGAGAATGGCCAGATTGGTTTGAACTGACAAAGTCTACGGTAATGTATGTATGTATGTATGTATGTATATATATATATATATATATATATATATATATATATATATATATATATATAACACATATATACACCCACCCACACACACAATTAAAGGTGACTGAACTAATGTAAATCTAACCACATCCATTAAGCTGTGCACTGATAATGGGATGGATTCGAGGAACAATACAATATACAAATTTTATATTGTTATTGTGAAGTGTATTGAGTCTAGACATGTTGGCATAATGTTGATTGTAAGTATGTAGGTGTCATAACATAGAAGTGTGTCAGCCTTTTTGCCCAAGCATTCTAACTCTGTTAAAACTGAAGTATGCAATTGCTGTACCACTAGGGTCACTAAATAATTTTCAATGACAACAAACAGGTTTCTTTAACACGTCATCTTTTATTAATCAGACAAACCAATGTCCCATCCCTAATTAACACCATTGGTTGAGCCAATGTTGCCATTTCTGGCTGGTCAGGATTCTCTAGGGATGGGTGATACAAATTTTTTTTTTATCCGATACCAAGTACTTTTAGGCCAGTATCGCTTACATCGATACTATTACCGATTCCTCTAATACATTTTGATTTGGATAAAATTAGTAACATAAATTATCACTTAATTTATATTTATAGGCCTAAGCAGAAAATGATTAGGCTGCTTTGTTTACCTTTTATAAAGTATAAGCCAAGTATAAAACCACAAAATTAACCATAGCGATTATTATATGGTTACTATTACTAAAACAAAGTTACAATATGGATACTACAGTAATGCTGTAGCAAAACCAAGGTTAATTGTATCAAAACCTTAGTTACTGCCAAAAAAAACAAAAAACAAGTTTAATATGCTCGTGGTTACAAGTCACAGTTAATACAATATTACTACTGTAAGTCCATGGGTAGTTTTCAGAAGGGTATAATTTTTTGATGAGGATTAAAGATCATTATCAATGTTTGAACAACTCTTGAATTTAAATAAGCCTGTAAAAATGGTCACCAAAGCCCATTATAATACACGTCATGTCTAGGTTTGTCGTTACTTAGTGTGAATAATTCAGGAAAACACTGATCCCTCTTTGAACGAGCACTGTGACTGAAAGGGAGAGCACTGTCTGTCTGCTGGTGTATTTTAGCATTTCTAATTTTTTTTCAAAATGTGCAAAAGAAAAAAAAAAAGAGTTCCATTGCCATGCAACAATTTGCTAATATAATAATTTTTTTCGAAGCTTATGAGATGCATTAATATTCATGTTATCTAAATAATAAGATAACTGGTTAAATATTTTTTTAAAAACGTCAGAATCAATATTTTTATGTGAGGATCGATATTCTTGATACCACATCGGTATGGGAAGTATCGATACTTTAGTATTAATCCACCCATACCTAAATCAGAGGAATGCTCTGATAGTGCCTCAGAGCTAGTGTGCATATATAGGGAAACAAACAAATGGCTTAATTACAGTTGTTTCCGCAAATTAAGCTATGATAGGAGAATGTATTTTATTAATGAAAAAATTACACACTTTAGTTTCAAGTATACTCACATATACAATCAATAGTCAGGTTTCAGAAAAAGGACATTTTAGTGGAAAGAACGAGACAAAGTGAAAACCAATAAATCCTTGGTTGTAATCTTTTACATTCATGGAACTGTTCGTTAGTATCTTTAAAGTTTGTCTCTGAGAAAATCATCCCACCTGAGGAGGTTTCCGGAAGACACTGTGTTCTGTTTTGCAACTAAATTGCTTGTGAAGGAGAACCATTCTCTGAGAATAGAGATCCAAAGCTCAGGGAGACACGCTTTGGTGCCTTCTGCTTCTCATTACAGAACCGCACAATTAGCTTAAGCACTTCAGTTATTTTCTCAGCTGGGTTTGCTTTAGAAAGTCTAATGAGGAGCAGGTACAGCATTTCTTAGACTACAACTCGCATTACACCTCTGTGTCTCTACCTTAAACACAGATAGTATTTACCCTGTAAATTAAATAACAAAAACCACATTAGGGAGCAAGAGGTGAGCTGGGAAATAGGGGTGAGGAGACATGCTCTGGGCCTTTGGAGCCAAGCTGGGGTGGGGCAAATACTCATTAATTTACTCCTCTCCCCTATCTCCTTTAAAACCATCTTTATGTTCATCCTGCCTTTGGGGAGTAACATCGCCACTTATTGATGGAGTAGGATACTACATACAATTTGAAAAAAAGAATAATAATCGCAAAATCTTGCTCTTACTAAACTTAAATTAAATACATTTCTCCACAAAGATATTCCTGTTAAATAAGATTGGGATAAAAAAAAAAATGTTTACCTCATCAATATATTCTTTAGGGAGTGGTACACCAGCTGTAACCTGTAAAAACATGACATCTACTGAATCTATTGCAAATATATACAGTTTCTATTTAAATGAACAGATCAAGCAAAAATTTAAATTATCATAATTTACTCACCTTCATGTTGTTCAAAACTCATGAGATTTAAAATTTGTAATAATCTTTATAGTTTTTTGCAATACAAGTTCATTGTGACGTTCAAGCTCCAAAGTGTAAACAAAATATAAACAAAACAAATCACAATAAAAGTGATTCAACTAGCTCTCTTATTGCTTCAGAAGACTTGGGATATTGCACAAATCGTATAGACTACTTTTATTGTCCTTCTTGGATCTTAACGGCCTGTGGTCACTATGTACATCTGCTATTTGGCAAGAGCTACATAAGAAATTAGAAACTGACAAATGTCTTTGTATTTGACATTTTTGGCTGCATTTTCCTTTATTGCAGCCTTGTATGTAAAGGCACTTGTATGTACAGTATATGCTGGCACATACACACAAACATGTACTTACATTTGGTCCCCCTCCATGCATCTTCAGAGCCCGGACAGTGGCTACAAGCACCACAACATTAGGCCTCAGTCCAGATGTCCGACACTTAATATTGAAGAACTTCTCCATGCCAATGTCAGCACCAAAGCCAGCCTCAGTCACTGAGCAGGGAAGGAGAATATATATATTTTTTTTTAATTCACAAATTTGTTGAGTGACGCTTTTGTAAATAAGCATCTCAAAACCTACTGCTTTATTTTTCTAGAAATGTATGTGAACGTTAACATTGTGCATCAGTTCCTTATTATAATGTTCCAGTAGTGGACAGAGAAATTAGACAGTATGTTAGCTATAGTCACCATTCACTTTCATTGTACAAAAACATTAAGTATCCATCCATCCATCCATCCATCTTCAACCGCTTATCCGAAGTCGGGTCGCGGGGGCAGCTGCTCCAGCAGGGGGCCCCTAACTTCCCTATCCCGAGCCACATTAACCAGCTCTGACTGGGGGACCCCGAGGCGTTCCCAGGCCAGTGTGGAGATGTAATCTCTCCACCTAGTCCTGGGTCTTCCCCGAGGCCTCCTCCCAACTGGACGTGCCTGAAACACCTCCCTAGGGAGGCGGCCAGGGGGCATCCTTACCAGATGCCCAAACCACCTCAACTGGCTCCTTTCGACGCAAAGGAGCAGCGGCTCTACTCCGAGCTCCCCACGGATGACTGAGCTCCTCACCCTATCTCTAAGGGAGAAGCCCGCCACCTTTCTGAGGAAGCCCATTTCGGCCGCTTGTACTCGCGACCTAGTTCTTTCGGTCATGACCCAACCTTCATGACCATAGGTGAGAGTAGGAACAAAAATTGACCGGTAGATCGAGAGCTTTGCCTTCGGCTCAGCTCCTCTTTCCGTACTAACGGTGCGATAGAGCGAGTGCAATACCGCCCCGCTGCCCCGATTCTCCGGCCAACCTCCCGCTCCATTGTCCCCTCACTCGTGAACAAGACCCCGAGGTACTTGAACTCCTTCACTTGGGGCAAAACCTCATTCCCTACCTGGAGTACGCACTCCATCGGTTTCCTGCTGAGAACCATGGCCTCAGATTTAGAGGTGCTAATCCTCATCCCAGCTGCTTCACACGACTGCCAAGCGATCCAGTGAGAGCTGAAGGTCACGGACCAATGATGACATGAAGACAACATCATCTGCAGCAGCGATGAGATCCCCAGCCCACCGAACCGCACACCTTCCCCACCCCGACTACGCCTCGATATCCTGTCCATGAATATCACAAACAGGATTGGTGACAAAGCGCAGCCTTGGCGGAGACCAACCCCACATGGAATGAACTCGACTTCGTGCGAGGACCCGGACACAGCTCTCGCTTTGGACGTACAGGGATTGGATCGCCATAAGAAGGGACCCCCCCACCCCGTACTCCCGCAGCACCTCCCACAGTCTCTCCCGGGGGACCCGGTCATACGCCTTCTCCAGATCCACAAAACACATGTAGAACTGATGGGCATACTCCCAGGCCCCCTCCAGGATCCTTGCGAGAGTAAAGATCTGGTCCGTCGTTCCACGGCCAGGACGAAAACATTAAGTAATGAAAGTAAATTGTGACAGAGGCTGTCGGTCCCAAACATTCTGCCTAACATCTCCATTCATGTTCCAAGCAAGAAAGTCAGTCATACAGGGTTGAAACAACATGAAGAGTAATTGAAATAGTTTTCATTTTTGGGTGAACCATCTTTAAGAATGATAATTTTTAATAGATCAGAGGGGTCAACCCTATTTACTGTAAATGCTCACTTACCTGCTTTCACATATTTACACAAAAAAGCTGCTTCTACAATGCCACTGTAATTTAATTGCCCCTGTATTAAATAATGTTATTGGCATTCATTTATAATAAGGATACAAGTCGTTCCATGTATGTGCAAACTTAACTCCAGCATTTTTGCTATCAAGAGTCTGTGATCAATGGAATATTTCAGTGGAATTCTGAATAGAGAACAAAAGATGAGTGCTAGAATTTTTTTTAGTTTTCAGCTCCACTATATTTTTGCAACAGTGAATACATATTTTTCTTTCCCCAGCAAGCCACATTTGTTTGTTTTCTGTGTGAGAGACATCTACTGTTTGTGTTTGAACTGGCCAGCATAAAAATGTGTATGTGCCATTGAACAGCATGTATGTGTGGAGTATTTTCACATATCCACTTTTCCCAGAACCCAGAGTTTCCTGTGCTACTTCCCAGGCTTTTGGAGCAGGAGGGAATGGGAAGGGTAATGTTGTTATTTCCACCAAAGTGGTCTGGCATATTTTTCATGTGTGTGGGTGTGTGTGTGTGTGTGTGTGTGTGTGTGTGTGGTGGTCTGGCATTCAGAACGGAGGTAACCCCCCAGAGTAAGTCATCAGGTTCTGGCCACTTACTACCTTAGTTACTTTGGTAACTTTCATAGCCTAGGAGGTAAAGAACATAAATGTCCATAAAATAACTTATGAGGAGCAATGGGTGAGAGAGAGAGAGAGAGAGAGAGAGAGAGAGAAACAAGTGAATGAAGGAAAGAAAGACAGAGACTAGAAAAATAAATGAAGGAAGAAAAAGAGAAAGATAGAATGGAATTAAGGAAGTAAATTGTGAAAAAATAAATGAAGGAAAGACAGAGACTAGAAAAAGAAATGAAAGAAAAACAAAGAGAAAGACAGAAAGGAATTAAGGAAGGAAGAAAGGGAAAAAGGAAGGGAAAGAGAAAGGAAAACAAAATGAAGGATTGAAGGAAGGAAAAGAAAAACAAAGGAGAGAAGGAATGAAACAAAAAGTGAAAACAAAAATTAAGAAAACAAATGAAGAACAAAAGGAGGTAGAAAGGACACAAGAAAGGAAGGAAAACAAAAAGAAAAACAAATGAAGGATTGAAACAAGGAAGGACAAGAGAAAGGAAAACAAATGAAGGAAACAAAAGAAAAAAGGGTGAAAGGAAAAGAAAGAAAAACAAATGAAGGATGGAAAGGAGGGAGGAATGACAAGAGAAAGGAGAACAATTGAAGGAAGGAAAGAAAAGAGAACGGAAAAGAGACAGAAAGTGTTATATATACACAGTACAGTGAAACATAGGACAAAACTATCCATCCTATAAACATATAAATCACTAAATCAGAGTGTTATCTTGAAGGGAGTGCTCATGGCCTCGGGACGACCATGTGTGCCTAACAAATTAAACCACCCCAATGGAGTTCTCTTTCGATTTCGGTCACTTACATCGCGTCGCTGACGCTTATGGGAAAAACTCCTTTTCTCCAATTTCTGTACTCCTATTGGATCACGGCAATTCAGATGCAACTGAATTGAGGCAATGGAGTTCGCGCCTGCTAAGCTTTCTTTCGGCGCTCAGATTTCTATACAAGCGGGTGGCATAATGCCATCAGTCAAAATGTTGACACAAAAGCAGATCTAGCAGATTTGTCTCAATAGAGCTGAAAGATGCCTATTTTCATATCCCGATCAGACCAGTTTTTTGTCTGTTTCGGAGGTCGCTCGAAAGGCATGCCAGTCTCAAAACAGAAACTGTTACAATGGATTGTTGACGCTATAACACTGATGTACAAATCTCAGGAAACCCAATGCCCTATTGGCATGAATGCCCACTCAACGAGAGGTATGGCCACCTCTTGGGTGTGGGGAAAATTATGTTTCCATACAAGAAATCTGCCTGGCGGTGGGTTGGGCTTCACCCAGCACATATGCACAATTTTACAACCTTGACGTGAATTCAGTGGCTTTACAGATATTGTCTGTGCAGCAGCATTAATTCATTGTTTTCTAAGGTCCGCTTCGAGAACTCAATGAATTCACTTCGCTCCCGGACTGCACGACCCTGTGCTCTCCTAGGTCCGCTTAGCATTTTCTATTCAACAATGCAATCCCCTGCCCTTCATGTTAAGCGCCATCATACTTTGTTTATACTGCCTAATTACACTACATGCAATATCTCTCAGCTGTGCTTTAGACATTCGAATGTAAAGCGGTGCCACACTCGGGCCATACCGCTTTAATACATATTTACTGTGTTTCCCACACAAATACATTAATATACATGTGTCTCAGTCGTGCCTTCGCGCATATCTATCTTTTAACCAGAGAAGGAGTGTCTGTGTTTCCCTTAGTGGAACTCCGCTGTTTCACTACCAGACTGTGCACCAGGCTGTGTTCTTCTAGGTCTGCTTGGAGCCCTCTTAAAAGGCAAAGCATCCCGCTACTGAGCGATGCGACTGTTTTTCCCTTAAGTGTCAGCAACGCGATGTCTCGTTCCCTACATCTAAGGGAACAGAGATTACATACGTAACCGAGATGTTTTAGAGGCTGGAAACTCCATCTAACAGGGCTGGATTAAGACTCCTTAGTGCTCCTGGGCTTGAACACATATTGCCAACCACTGACCTGTACAGTGTCCTATGAGAAAGGTTTTCTACCTGCAGAGGGTGCTTGATGGCTCAGAAAACCAAATCCTCAATTATGCATTTAAATCTCAGAACGTTTTATACATTATTGGAGAAATTTTTACACTGGATTGTAATTTTTATCAAAACTGATAATTGCAAAGATTCGTACCGTCAATGGTAATCCACTTCAGCAGTATCTATAAAATAATGTTTTTAAATGTTATCCATTTATACTAAAGACTGTGATTGGTGCTGAAAGAAAAGTGACAGGTACCATGTCAAGGAGCCGTCGACCTGCGGATTTGGTAGCAGTCTGAACTTCTGGACAATAATTTACACCTGATTAAATCTAATGATAAACTTTAATAACCATTTAAATAAAAACTGACCCAAGACAATAAAAAAAAAAAAGTCTGCTGTATGGTGCCCCTGGGCATGTACCCAAATGCCCATATGGTTAATCTTGCCCTGATTTACATGAGTCTATATCACCAGGCCTCAAGTCATCCACACAAACAGCGAAATCGTCACAGCTGTGCAGAGAGGAATGTGAGGCGGGGAGTATGTTATTGGCTTTCAAGAATTCGGATTTCAGAAAATATGCAATTATGAGACCATCTATCAGTCTGAAGCTCGAGAGCAATCAGTTACAATCAAGCCAGTTACTATCATGCCATTCTGGTATTACTGAACACTTCGGTGGCTTTCCTGTGAAGCGGATCTCTTGTGTATAATCAGCTGATAGGCAAAGTTCTCCCTCTCACCCAATGACACCCTCAAATCAACACTACATACCATACATGCCTTGGCATCTGGTAATGCATATGCACATCCCCCTCCTTCACTGACAAATTTTTTTTTGCATAGGCTCAGAAAAAATATTTACTTAACACAAAAAAAGAACTCCTGAACAGTGTACTGGTTGTTCTTTTCCATGCATTTATAAATTAACAGGGACTGAAAAAAAGCACCATAAAATAATGTGAATGATTCATACACAAATCAGACTCCAGTCAAAGCGATTTTCAGCTCACTAGAGGGGAAGATTATCAGTTAATAACGATTTAAGCATTGCTATTATAGGACTTAAGAACAGAAGAAGTGGAAGAAGTGGTCCATATGACTTATGCACAACATTTATGATATATTTTTATAATTTGTGGTGCTTTTTCTTGCTTTTTTTAAATTAAAAGGGTAATTGCCCGTTCATTGTGATTGCACAAAAAAAAAAAAAAAAAAAAAAAGTTTTTTTGTGCTCATTTTGTATTCCATAAAAGAAAAAAGATCATATGGGTTTGGAATGACAAAGAGTAAATGATAACCATGTTCATTTTTGGGTGAACTATACTATAAAATAGCAATTCAACCACCCTACTGCAGGTCTTTGCTGCTTGTTTTTTGCAATACATTATATTAAACAATTCATTTTTTTTATCATCCTCTAGCACTGTTCTCTTTCAGAATATAACAATGTCAGAATATAAAGAATGTCAACATTTCAAAGCTGTAACTCAACATAGTCCTTGGCCTGTTTTCACATATCATATTTTCCCTGGGCTTATCCTTAAATGATGGGTAAAGCTTACTCTGCTGTTAGCATGAACCACAGGGCTTCACCATTCCCAGCATTCTTTTAGTGTCTGGGGCATGTTGTTGAGCATCGAGGACAGAAGGGAGGGACAGAGTAAAAAGGATAGAGAGAAGGAATGAAAGAAATGCAGAGATTGTGAGTGTGTATACATGTACACAGTTTTAGTTTGGGGACAAAAGTGAGCTAAATCTGACAAGACCTCTCCTTTGGGGACATTCAGGGACATCCTCAATTGGAAAATGTATTCATAAATGAAGCAAATAAAATTATTTTATTTAAAAAAAAAAATAAGCATATGGCAAGTCTATAGAAATGTGTTGGTTTACATACCGTAAAGCTAATTACGGTACTACAGTATACAAAGTATGTGTCTATAACAGATCCTCACTATTATAGCTTCAAACGTCTATGTGTGCATCTGTGTTTTGTGTGAATGTATGCTCAGGTGTGCTGACAATGAGAATTAGTTGGATTGAGCTTTACAAAACATTCCTTTGGGTTTTAAGATGAAGTATCCGGTTCTCTGCGTGGCTTTATCCAAGCTGTAAAGGTTTCCTAAAGCTCTCAAGCAGTGGCTAAGCATGTGCAACCACTCTGACACATGAGCAGGAGTCCAGTTTGAACTAGAAAACAACTGCTACTGTTGTTGGTTTAACTTACCCCCACATAGCCTTCTCAAAGGCCTGTTGCAAAAGCTAGTGGAGCTAACTCAGAGTAAGTTTCGGGTTGACAAAACCAGATAGAGCCAAACCGGTTTAAATCGGGTTCAGCGATCTCAAGACACTTGCTATAAACATTCTCTGTCAAAACGTATAGTTAACCTCAGTTCATGATTAAATCATGAAGATGAAGATCATGCACATGAATGTGATATTTGCCTTTAACAGCCAATGCATGAAGCAGGGATAGAGTCTGCATGCTTTACTTAAAGTGAGAAATTCAGCGTGATTTACGTCTCTGCTAAAGATGAAGAGATCATTATGAAAATATAAAGAATTTAATAAAGCATAAAAATATATCAAGTATGAATATATATATATATATATATATATATATATATAAAATGTCAAATCTTTTATATTCGTTTTAATTAAAAGCCTAAAATAATTAAATTGAGTGCAAGACATGTCACTTTGTATGATAGTCTACAATATAAAGGTGATATATGTAAGATTGACAACAAGCGTTTGAAATGGGTACTGCAGTCCAAATTCTAAATATTGTCTGTCCCACCCCAGACTCGAAGCTCATGCAGGTTGCCAGAATGTTGACACACAATTTAGCCAACTCAGCATCCGTTTTAAAGGATTTCTGGGCTTCACTATTTCAATATTTATCCTTGTTTTACTACACCTCTGGTCATGGTGGTTTTTAGATGGATGGTGAGGCTTTTTAGGTCGGGTGGAATCTGTTATCTCTGATCAAGTTTGTTTGCGGGCTTCGATGGCTGCAGCACGCAGTGTTGTTTGCCTGCAAACTTGCTCATATCTGGATTTCTCAAAACTGGTGACAGGCCAAAACATAAACAGAAATTCCAGCCCGGAATGGAAACTTCAAAGTAGTATATACCGGCTGTAGCATTGTTATCGGAGAAGCCAGTATTTCAACGTAGCATGTTTCCTAATTCTCTATAATGACCTATTCTGGTCAATTTATGATTTAGTACAGTAAAAGTATTACATATAGCACCTTTAACCAGTATATTTGATCAGGTGGAAAGACTCGCCAAACAATAAATGTGTCTTTAAAGTGTTAGAATAAACTTACGAACACTTCTCCAGCACTTTTTTCCAGGTTTCTTAGCATTACGTACTGCATTAATGTACAGTATGTAAAGATATACAAAGACACTCAATATTCAATTTTTAATGTGCTGCTCAAAAGATACAAGGTTCTCAGATCTTTCAAATAAACCATCTTATATCTTAGCATGTACATCTAATATATTAAATTGTAATATATACACTATGTAAATTAATTAAATCTATACATTTACCTGTGACACGTGCTTTATTTTGGAGCGAGAAATACAGGGGGAGTGACATTGCGTCAAAGATTTCACTTTATACACAACTGATTGGTTCGATTTGCGATCTGTAACCCAGAATAAAACCAGCTCTGGAGCAGGTAAGCTGTGTAACGTCAGTTGCTATATGGCAACGAACACTGAAACCAGCTTTGTGCTAAAGGCCTCAGGTCTAAAAAGCAGATAATGTGGTGTGCAAGTGAATGTGTGTGTGCACATGCTCACCGACATAGCCCTCTTCTCCAACCAGTTTAAGAGCCAGCTTGTCTGCCAAGACAGAGGAGTTTCCATGGGCGATGTTAGCGAAAGGTCCTGCATGCACAAACACTGGAGTTCCCTGGACAAATGAGACAAATAACATAAATAAAACAATTCAAGTCAAAGCTGCATTTCTCAAAATCGTACAGAAGTACTTGACGTGTTCATAACTGACATTTATTTTTATTTACTAATAACAGCACACATATGTTGTGAAAATGTTCTTACAGATCAAGTTACATATACAGTACTGTACAAAAGTTTTAGGCACTTGTGAAAAATTTGGCATAGTGAGGATTTCTTCAAAAATAATGCCATAAATAGTTTTCATTTATCAATTAACATCATACAAAGTCCAGTTAACAAAACAAAAAGCTAATGTGACCACCTTTGTCTTTAAAACATCACCAATTCTCCTAGGTAAACCTGGACACCGTTTTTCTTGGTTGTTGGCAGAGGAGAGGTTTCAAGCTTCTTGGAGAATTTGCCACAGTTCTTCTATCTATTTAGGGGGTCTCATTGTTCAGTTGGGGGTGGGCGGGGCTCTGTGGGGCCATGCCATCTGTTACAGGGCACACTGTTCTTCTATTCTATTTGCAAAAGGAATGTTTGGGAGTCTAAAATGTATATAGCTGAAGATATACATAACCATCTTAAGATAAATGTTTTTGTGAAACACTTTTTGTGGAGACTTTTGCACAGTGCTTTACATATCTGAATAAATATATACATAAATAATCAAACATAGAAATACACATGGTTAGTGAATGAGACCCATTGTAGCTCAAGATTACATGGAAACAACATTAACAATGACAACTCATAGGGTTTATGTGGTCTATTTTCACATTTCTATATTTTGCATAACAACTGTGGTTGAGCTCGCATCTATTGGTGCCATTTTACAGTATTCTTCAACTACAATAAACTTTTCCAAAAGTCTAGAACATGCATTGCATCATCAAAAGCCAGAAGGCATCTGAAGCTCAGTGAAAATGTGGGGTTTGAACCGCTGACCCTGTGGCTCCTCTGTAAACTTCCCAAACACTGAAAGGCCAAACAGCACTCACTGACAGCTGAAGGCACAGGAAGATGGAAAAGGGAGGACACACAAAACAAAGAATGGGGTGATGAAGCCACTTGAATTGAGGAAAAGGAAGTAAACTTTGTTGTGCCCTCCATCAATGGAGAAAGAGACAACCTTCCTTTAATTACCCAAACATTTATCACTGCATCCCAGCATCCTCCTTTCACTGCTTTTGCATGCCCTGATACTATTTTAACTTACCTTTTGGAAGATACTGTTTGTAGATGTTCAATTTGAGGTAAGGCTGCAATTGATATGATTAAGTTGGATTGATCAAATTGATTCTAAAAGTTCAGTTCAACAAATTGGTTAAAAACCCCATTATAAGATTTATTTGATTTATTATTAAAAAAGGCATTCCAAAAACGAACATGACACAATACATTTTTTGTTACACAGTTAAATTATCAAATATGTTTCATTTATGATTGATCAATTAACATTCAGCATTTATTTATTTATTTATTTGCACAAATTCAATGTGTTCCATTTCTTGTGTGCACTTTAACTGGTTTTGTGTTTTGAACATTTTTACTTTGTTTGGTCAAAATTGAAGTATATTATATGTGTGTTTCAATGTTAAGGTTTTGACCCACATT
Source organism: Xyrauchen texanus (assembly GCF_025860055.1). Lineage (NCBI taxonomy): Eukaryota > Metazoa > Chordata > Actinopteri > Cypriniformes > Catostomidae > Xyrauchen > Xyrauchen texanus. The sequence goes on along the minus strand of NC_068303.1, from coordinate 19,725,722 downwards.
TCAGTCTTGCACCTACAGTACCATCATACAAACATGATGAAAAATTGCCTTCTACCTTTAGATACATGCATTTTTAGATATTGAAGCATTGGATCAGCTCAATCAGAATGCATAATATTCGTTTATTATATTCAAACTATGATCTATCTAGTTCACAAACTGGGTCTGGAGGCAGCATTTTAAAAGGCATATACACTGCCAACTCAAAGGCTGTTCCAAAAGGTAGGTAATTAATTATGTTGCCTGCTAAGATACCTAATTTTGGTCAAATTCTAAAGGTAGCATCCTATGTATTATATCCTTTCCTGGGTAGGCAATTCCAGAATACATCCCGATGATCTTCTGTGCACTGCGCATGAGGAGCGCTATTTGAATGATGCTCAGAGTTGCCGTCTATGTAGAGCGTTCCAAATCAGTCTCTTACGAGGCTCAATTTCAGTTAGGATGCTGCCTTAGAAGACGGCTGTATATGTAGGCAGGAGCCATTTCACCAGGTTTTGGAACATACCCACTATCACGGTTTACAGATCCAAGACATAATCAATCAATTCTGATACATTTCAACCATTATTTTGATTGAGTTTAATCTGCAAAACCTAATCAACAAATTTACTAAAATTAATTTAATCACAAAATGGACACCACCAATGGATTGTCAAAATGAAATAATGAGGGATGGTCTTTGCGTGTGTGCAAGATACATTGAAAGAGTGTGCATGATTTTCCAGAGAACTGTCATTTGGAAAAGTTGTACAGAAAAAAAAAAAATGCAAAGGGATAGGACTGGACACCTTTGCCCTACGAGAGTGGAAAAGAGAAGAAATATGGCATGCCAAAGCCAGAAAAGTTGGAAAACAGGAAAAACCAAGTGAGAGAATAGTAGGGGATAACAGAGGGTGGTTACCATGGTAGGAAATACATATGTGGCTATTTCTATTTTTCCACAGTGGCCTGTACTTTGTCTTAACTAGCAGCTAGCATGGCGTGCAACCTGTCATGGATTGGCCTTTCAGATGCTGTTGTTTAGTAAAAATGATGCACTCTAGTTCAGGAAACACATTTGATTACTGAGGTAAAGATGAAAGTAAAGCTTCACAAATGCTAATCATGTCATGGGCATTTACAGTAAACTGGCCCTTATATCAGCAACTTATACACACACAAAAATCAGCTAACCTCCCTCCATTTGAATCAAATATTCCCAAAACAATTCTCACTCATTCTCAGTCACACATATTTTGTCAATTGTCCAGCAAACAGACTTAGGCCCATCTGTGATCACATACAAGTCCTCTCATTCAGTTGTTCTCACATACATCCCAATCCCAGCAGGGATAATATAGCCCCGAGCAAAAGCATATTCCCACAACCCTCTGCTGCCTGTTCTGTCCTGATACGATTCCTCCACACAAGAGAAACAGGAAACCAGGCAGGAAAAGTTTTACAAAGCAACTCTGTTTCCCCCTCTCTCAAAACATGCAACTCCTATGCATCTCACACACATACACCCCTACACACCAAACAGCAATCACAAGTCATTAGCGTGTTTAAAAGATGAAAGGCATTCCAACAATCAGGCTTTTCACCACTGTCTATTTCTCATTTCCAGTTCTTCTCGTGGTGCTCTGGGTGTGATAGAGAGTGAGAGACACACTCCCACTGAGACAAAACCAAAACCAGATGTGCATATGTTGAAGTGTCTTTTCTGTGTTTCATGCTTCTCTAATATCCCATCACGTCACCAACACTCAGAGTATCAAGTTTGGGATTTTCCATCAAGAAAGGACAGTTATAATACGTCCAAGAAAAATAGCACACAAACGGGCGTCTGTGTAAAAGATACAGAACTTGAGGTACAGGATCAGGGAAGTGGTCTTACCTCCAGTGTCTGCATCAGCGTTGGTTTGACTGCATCTTTCATGAGGACCGCCAAAGCCCCAGTTACACCCTGAGAGAAGGAAACAGCAAAGAAATGTCAAAATATGTCAGTTAAAGCAGGCATCAAATGTCTTCATGGTAGTTAATGGTCACTCCATTGACAGATTTATCTATAGCACATGCACGCGCACACACACACGCACGCACACGCACACACACACACTTAAATGGACACATGCCATTTATAGTTACTATAGACAACCCTTAACAAACAGCACAACACTTAAAAATATTTAGCATTTTTAGAATTAAAGCTGAAGTGTATAACTTCTGCAGCAAAAGTGTAACGAAACGCAATTGTAAAGTCCTGCCCCGAGCTCAAACGAACAGAGCAATGTTTTGATCTTGATAAAGAAGAGACACATCCAAACACTTAGTCAGATGCACGATCAAAAATGGGCAAAATTCATTAAATAAGAACGGCACACTGCAATAAATGCTCCCATGTTAGTTAATATAATAAAAAAAGACAATGTTTCGACCACTTGGGTCTTTGTCAGCCAGTGAAAAACATCAGATTTTGTGGGTCTATTTAAACACTCACACCTGACAGTGGGTGAGGGCAGCAAACAATTATCCAATGAGGACATGCAAACAGTCAATTATCACCCTACTTGTTTAAAGAGAATTCTTTCTATTATTCAGTTCAATAGGATATGTCAAATTTGTAGTTCTGAAGAAACAAAATAAATGTAATGATTTGACCTATAGGTTTCAGGAAACCAAAACATAGCTGGATTGAAAAGGCTTCTGCCCTTTTTGAAAATACAGATCAAAATGAATGCCTCAACAAACAATCGCTTGTCCTGTATAATTAAATATTCTCCTTTAGGTAAAGAATTTTAACAAATTGTATGAAAACACTGGCATATTCTCATCTCTGATCCTTGAACGATTGTTTCTGTAAGGATCCTCCACGAATAGTATACAAGCGTGCGTCCAATATACAACATTTTGTTGTTAGGGCTGATACACAGGGATTGAACAGATGAAGATATCTAGAAGAGGTGGTGATGTCAACAAACTCCTCTTAAAGAGAGGGGTGTTTTATAATATATATACACATATACAACATTTCTTTTTTCTTTTTGTTACAGACCCACAGGTGGTATTCATTAAGAATGAATTGCGCCCGGTAAAAGCAGCGCTTATTTGCAGACACTGTGTGCTCTGGTTTGGCACCTAATGCACTAATAGGATTATGCAGATCGGACAATGGTGTGAATGCACCCACAAAATTTGTGCTGAGTGCATTTTGCGTGGTGCGGGCCTGTTCGGAGCGCTATAGTGTGGAGACTGCAGCAGACCACCACCATCTGACACACTGTGCCAGGACTTTACAGCGTCACTTCACTACTGAGATTCAAACACCTGAAGCATCTCCTTAAGCCGAAAGTGTGATTAACTACACCGTATGTCTGTATATGTTCCAGGTTATAATGCTCTTCTCATTCATTTGATCCTTATTTGATACATGCTTAAACTAGGTAGCAGGTGGTTGGTGAATAAGATGCAGATTTTTGTGCTTATTTTTGTCTCTGCATACAGTTTTAAAGTGATAGTTCACATAAGAATACTGTAAAAATGCTAATTTACTCTCCCTCATACCATCCCAGATGTGTATGACTTTTTTTCTTCAGCTGAACACAAATGAAGATTTTTAGAAGAAGCTCCAAATATCACTAGGCAGCATAAAAGTAATCTATAAGACTCCAGTGGTTAAATCCATGTCTTCAGAAGCGATATGATAAGGGTGGGTGAGAAACGGGTCAATATAAAAGCCTTTTTTTACTATAAATCTCTACTTTACATTAAAAAAGTGAAAGTGGAGATTTATGTAATAAAGAACGAAAAAAAAAATTTGATTTGTTTCTCACCCAAAGTGACTGCATCGCTTCAGAAGACATACTGTAGATTTAACCACTGGATTATTATGGATTACTTTTATGCTGACCTTGTGATTTTTTTTTCTGGTCACCAGTTACTTGCATTGTATGGACCTTCAGAACTGAAATATTCTTCTAAAAATCTTCATTTGTATTCTGCAGAAGAATGTCAAATACATCTGGGAGGGAGAGTAAATGATGAGAGAATTGTCATTTTTGAGCGAACTATCCCTTTAAGCTGAAATAAGGGTTTTTAAAGCTGCTTAAAAACTAAAACCAAAAATACTTTTCTAAATAAGGATATCTGAATGTCTCCAAAGGAAGGTTTTGCCATATATAGCTTACTTTTTAGGGGACAATTTGTCCTTGAACTAGAGCTAAAATGTACACACACACACACACACACACACACACACACACACACACACACACACACACACACACAAACAAACACACCCACCAAGTCATCTGCCGTGACCGGCTGGCCGTTTCTGCTGCTGCCCACGACCATATGCCCAAGTCTGGCCCTCATGTCAGCCAGTCCATCTGTGAGCGCGAGGATGGCCATGATCTCACTGGCCACCGCTATATCAAATTGCGTCTGTAAAAATAAGAGAGAAGATATTACATACTGACCAGAACACAAATATAACAGTGATGAAATGAGTCGTCAAGACGCAATGAAGAGATTTGTCACAGAGACCACATCCACACGTCCCTATTCTCCAACACACTCTCCAAACATCAGCCAACTCTGGTTCTTCATCATATACAGTAAACTGTTCCCACATGTGTCCATGACAACTCCAGCTGTCCTGGGTTAACGCTCAGCTAATAAATACTCCTCTAATAAAACAGCTGGGAGCAGAGGAGTGGTGGCCAGATGCCCAATCAGGAGAGATTGTAGTAGTAACACACATCATTTATGTCATCATTACTTGCCATTTAGCTGCATTTACAGCATCCTAATTGCCGAGATGATCTACCTTGAGTGACTGTTTGCAAAGCATGAAGGTTATTATTATATAGTTTCAAGTTTTTTTTGACAAGTTATAGATAGTTTAAGCACTTAAAATTATTTAAATGGAGAGTTTGAATCACACATACATTTGGATTGCTTAATTCACTTAAAATGAAAGGTGAAGTGTGTGATTTATGTGCCTCTAGCAAAACTAAACAAAAACTGCAAAAACAGATTTCCCAAACACTCCCACCTTCTGCCATTGGTCGCACGACCAGGCATTGGTTGGGTCACTGTTGTTGAGCTGGTCGGGATGCTCAAACAAACCGAAAAATATTTTTATAGCACCAAAGAGCCACAGTTTTTACACTTTCCTACAAATTGTTTACTTATAGCTGTGCAGGCATATTAAGCAAGGATATAAGAAAGGATTTTAACATCGAAAAAATTACACACTTTACCTTTAAGAAAAAAGGTGAGATAATATTTTGGCAATGTCAAACACAAACTCTTAACCTCTGTCCAAAACACACATAGCATAATGTATATCCTGAAAACAAAAGCTGTGGGCTGTGGCGCACATTTTAGTGGTTTTGGTACAGTGGGAGAGAGGGGGATGAATGTAAGCACTTTTACTTAGACTGTTTCCTATTGAGGTGCATGCTGTTATCTGCCTGATTCGGTTTAGGAGTCATTATTTCTGACAGCCACTGACATACCACAGACTTAAAAGATTCCAGTTAAAGGGAAATATTCAAACAAGTGAAAGAGGGAATAAGAATCATTACTAAATATCACGTTTAATTATATTGTTATTCCACTTACAGTGAGGAAAATAAGTATTTGAACACCCTGCTATTTTGCAAGTTCTCCCACTTAGAAAACATGGAGGGGTCTAAAATTGTCATCGTAGGTGCATGTCCACTGTGAGAGACATAATCTAAAAAAAAAAATCCAGAAATCACAATGTATGATTTTTTAACTATTTATTTGTATGATACAGCTGCAAATAAGTATTTGAACACCTGTCTATCAGCTAGAATTCTGACCCTCAAAGACCTGTTAGTCTGCCTTTAAAATGTCCACCTCCACTCCATTTATTATCCTAAATTAGATGCACCTATTTGAGGTCATTAGGTGCATAAAGACACCTGTCCACCCCATACAATCAGTAAGAATCCAACTACTAACATGACCAAGACCAAAGAGCTGTCCATAGACACTAGAGACAAAATTGTACACCTCCACAAGGCTGGAAAGGGCTACGGGGAAATTGCCAAGCAGCTTGGTGAAAAAAGGTCCACTGTTGGAGCAATCATTAGAAAATGGAAGAAGCTAAACATGACTGTCAATCTCCCTCGGACTGGGGCTCCATGCAAGATCTCACCTCGTGTGGTCTCAATGATCCTAAGAAAGGTGAGAAATCAGCCCAGAACTACACGGGAGGAGCTGGTCAATGACCTGAAAAGAGCTGGGACCACCGTTTCCAAGGTTACTGTTGGTAATACACTAAGACGTCATGGTTTGAAATCATGCATGGCACGGAAGGTTCCCCTGCTTAAACCAGCACATGTCAAGGCCCGTATTAAGTTTGCCAATGACCATTTGGATGATCCAGAGGAGTCATGGGAGAAAGTCATGTGGTCAGATGAGACCAAAATAGAACTTTTTGGTCATAATTCCACTAACCGTGTTTGGAGGAAGAAGAATGATGAGTACCATCCCAAGAACACCATCCCTACTGTGAAGCATGGGGGTGGTAGCATCATGCTTTGGGGGTGTTTTTCTGCACATGGGACAGGGCGACTGCACTGTATTAAGGAGAGGATGACTGGGGCCATGTATTGCGAGATTTTGGGGAACAACCTCCTTCCCTCAGTTAGAGCATTGAAGATGGGTCGAGGCTGGGTCTTCCAACATGACAATGACCCGAAGCACACAGCCAGGATAACCAAGGAGTGGCTCTGTAAGAAGCATATCAAGGTTCTGGCGTGGCCTAGCCAGTCTCCAGACCTATACCCAATAGAGAATCTTTGGAGGGAGCTCAAACTCCATGTTTCTCAGCGACAGCCCAGAAACCTGACTGATCTAGAGAAGATCTGTGTGGAGGAGTGGGCCAAAATCCCTCCTGCAGTGTGTGCAAACCTGCTGAAAAACTACAGGAAACGTTTGACCTCTGTAATTGCAAACAAAGGCTACTGTACCAAATATTAACATTGATTTTCTCAGGTGTTCAAATACTTATTTGCAGCTGTATCATACAAATAAATAGTTAAAAAATCATACATTGTGATTTCTGGATTTTTTTTTTAGATTATGTCTCTCACAGTGGACATGCACCTACGATGACAATTTCAGACCCCTCCATGATTTCTAAGTGGGAGAACTTGCAAAATAGCAGGGTGTTCAAATACTTATTTTCCTCACTGTATATGTTAAAGGAATAGTTCACCCAAAAATTATAATTTTGTCATCATTTACTCATCCCCATGTGGTTATAAACCATACTATATAAATTCTAAAGAATGTTAATGCTGCTCTTTTCCGATACAATGAAAGTGAATGGTAACATTGGCTGTCATTCTGCTCTTCTTTCGGTTCCACGAAAGAAAGTCAGTCATACAGGTTTGGGGGTGAGTAAATGATAACAAAATTATTTACATTTTTGGGTAAACTATTTTCATTTTTACAGGCTGGTATATGCCAGCTCAAAATTCTGCGTAAAGACACAATGCCACAAAAGGCAGATTAAATTATGCCTGCTCTTACCCACCTCAATCCCTAGTATCACAGGCAGTTCTGATGCTGCTTTGGTGCAAAAAGCAGCATCAGATTAGCTTTAAACTTTGTTGTCATGATGGAGCATATTATATTTCATAATGTGGTTTCATATTTAAAAGTATAATTTCATATTTGTATTATTTTAGTTCTATATTCATAATTTCAGATTTAAAAAATTAATCTCATAACATTATTTTTTATCTTTGACACGTTACAAGTAGACCTGTCCAGGGTGTCCCCCGCCTTTCGCCCAATGTTAGCTGGGATAGGCTCCAGCCCCCCGCGACCCTGTACACAGGATAAGCGGTTGACGATGGATGGATGGATGGATGGACGTTACAAGTAAAAAGGTGTTGCTTCACAAAAAAAAACTGAACAAAAAATATCACATACCATTACTTAGAAGAGGGTATTTCCATTAAAACTAGCCATCACACAATGTAATTGGATGCATAGATCATTAGATAATCCACACGAAGCACAATGTGCACACAGAGCATAATGTGCTATCTGGCTAAAAACACATTAGCTTTCCTGGATCAGATAACTTAATCAGAAATGATGTAGTACATCGTCCAGCATCATGGAACACTAAAGCAATAATATTATATTATATCCAAAAATGGGCAGAGAGGATCATTCACTCTAATTGCATATGACCACAATAAAATGTGCCAAGTACATGATGCAGACACAATGATGGCTCAAATGACACAGAATGGAACTGAATGAGATCTTGTTAATCATGCCTGAATTCTTTGGAGAGTGAGCATACCTTCAGTCATTGTATTTGCATCCTTAATTCTGTACAATGTGCAATTATGTTTTATTTGTTTGGAGAGGCTTTTGGACACCAGGATAAATCATTTTATAATGCTATAACTTTTGATTGCATTGTCGTATCAACAAATTTGTTTACTCAGTTACAGGTGACATGTTTGGGAGCTACCTTATTTACACCCTGAAATGTCAAATTAGAAAAATAAGAAAAAAAGTACATTTTTGGCTAAAGAGTTTTTTGTTTGCCCCAATCAATATTAGAGTCTCAGAATTTATCAATGATACCAAACAATTGACCCTCTTTTTTTTGTTTTGTTTTTTTGTAGAGTTATAACAAAATGTAATTGTGGGCACGCCACTGAAACAAGAAATCTTAAAAAAAAAAAAAAAACACCCTCAGAGCTTAAAGGGTTAAACTAGAAGTATAAAGCACATACCTGGCGAGCATTGCCTTTTTCAGTGTTGGCCTGGCCGATGGTAATCTTGCGCAGAAATCGGTCATTGGTATCAACAACTATTGAGAAATAAGAAAACACAATCATTACGATTGAAATGAGTATCAAAAGGAAATTTTTGCAACACTTTGAGGCAAATCATTTATAACTTAACCTGGCCACTTATGGTAACTGAAACATTTTAGTTCTTCTTTCTTTAGAGGTTCTCTTGATTAATTAAACATTTTCACCAGGTTGCAATAACATCACATTGGCTGACTTGTGCTGTCTGTTCAAACACAGCAGCAACATATACAGTTGCTGTTTGAATACAAGAGATGGAGGGAAGGAGCTCAGCTGGCTGCCAAATGCTGCAAGCTGGATAGATTCTGCAGATCTTGCCGTCACGGCGGAGGAGATGAATGAGGCAATCTAATGAATCTCACAAAGCGAATGACCTAGAGAGACCCACAGTGCTGTATGCCAAGAGAAACCATAACCTTGCAAGCAGCATGCATTCCTCAAAGACTTCTTGCATTCCTGTTTTTTTGCAGCCAAGTTGAATGTGGGAGGGGGCAGTGTGAGACAAACACACAACTTGCAAAGGGCCAGGAAATTGGAGAAAGAATTCAAATCCACCTGGTGTTTTCTCATGCATACGCAGAACAATTAAGCCTCATTTTAAACATGTAAAATTTACAACAAGGGTCTCCCATTTCCCTCCTGTATATTTGTATCAATGAATCTATCAGCGAGCATAGTGTACACGAGCAACAGTGTAAATGTACATCCAAAATATTTAATCTGGAGAGTGATTCATTAAAAAGGGAATGTATGATGACGTGGCACAAGGATAATTATTCACAGTGATATGTTCCCATAATGGACCAAAGGAAGTCCTAATGGTTTAAACATTACATTTATGAGTGTCACATAGTTGTGAGGATGGTCAGATCTTTCTTGAGGCAGTTCCACACTCCCTTGAAGCAGAAGAGATGTAAAGCTGTTCTTAATCTTCCAAGCTCCTCATCTTAGTGTGCACTTTTGAACCGACAGAGTAAATATTCCATCAGTCATTGTAGAGCTATCTCCCTAATGTTCAATGTTGGCTGAAGGCAGCAGATGTTCCCAGGAGGCCACAAAAGATACAGGAGACACCCATATCCAGCTGAAACTCATCCCGCAGTGTTGGCAGCTCTCAGACGGCACTGTATCATAACAGATCGCAGAAGGTCTACATTTGGCAACCCTTGCAGGTGCGAAGAGTAAATGAGTCAGGGTCATGTTTTGGTCAGGGATATCACACTTACAGATTTTTCACCCCTTTTCTTTTTTTTTTGCACTTTCTTTGCCTTGTTTGACTGTGTAGGCTATATGAAAGCTACATATGCACAATATATCATCCAGTGATAGCTAGAGTTAATAATCTTAGTCCTTTGATAATGATTTGGGTTGAATTGAATGGAAAACTATGCAAGTTGTGCTCTGTGGAGCAATAGACACCATGTCATTCGCCAGACATGTCCGGTGTACAACTCTCTTTAATTTACCCTGCCACAAACACTTTACTAAAGTTGTTTTGAAATATATTAGAAAAGCCAAAGACTACTGTGCAACGAGCAGCCCAATTTTCAACTGATAAAAGGCATTGATCCCAAGCCTAACTATACAGTTTGCCAATGAAGTAGGATGTCCGAATCCTTAGTATTCATAAAGTAGTAAACAAAATTATACCCGGATGACCTACTACATATGGCGAGATTATGTAGTGCGCATTCACTGGAGACTGTACTATCCCATAATGCCTCAGGAGAGAAGACATCATCTTCAAAACACTGGATTACAAAAAGGCGAAGAACCACGAGTTAGCTGGCTCTTTTCAACTGTAAGTGCTATATATAACAAGAAAGTTGTTCCTTGTGGTTAAATTGTGCTTTTTTTTCTAAACCAGAGTAGATTATTTTCATAGTTGTTGTTACTACATTATATACTGTATTTGGGTCATACGACAAAGCCCAGATATGTCCAGAATGTATTCATACTACGCACCTGCATACCTAAAGTGTGTAATTTTTTTACTGGTCTATAAAGTGCATCCTTTATCAAATGCTGCACATACTCTGACAAATCATGATTTCGGATGAAGCACAGGTGTAAAAAGGGCCATAGAGTTGTTTAGTATGCTTAAGCTTCAATATGATGCCCAAGTAGAGTATCTTAAGCATCGTATTAAACCAGAACCACAATTTCCCAACACTATGTGCAATCTAAAGCATCTGTGACCAATCAGGTATAAAGGGCAGGCAAGCCAGTTCTCAAAAGAACAACAGTACTGCAATACAGATTGCACTACCTACCTCTCTGCCATGTGACATTTTCAGGGTCAAGGTCAAGACGGACAAATGAGCTGACCTCTTGTGATGTAAGGTCACTGGGGTCATATTTGGTTATCCCAAGACGCTGAGAACAAAAGTGAGACAATCACAAGTGCACTGATTTTTACACCCCCTAAAAATTGACAAAAACATAAGATAATTCACATCATATTTACTGGGTAAAAAAACACTTTCATAGCTGAAGTACATTTTGGCATTGGCTTGGATAAACAATTCAGGAGATTTTCCCTATATTACAAATATTTAGCAATTTGAGGTCACTGCATGTTCATAAATGCCTTTCAAACTGTAACTAAATTATATCACTCTCTAAATCTTTGGCCATCTCTCCCTATCAACTCCTCAAACTATTCAGCTTTGCCTCTCCAAATGCAACTCAGCCCAAGCTGTCTCTGAGCAAACATAAACAGTTTTTGTGTTTAGAGGATTTCAGCTTATCTGTGTTACCGCAAACATAACATAACACTTGACTGGTTTACGTAAACAGAAAGAGAAAATCTGTAACTTGTGAACATCTGAGACTTGCTGTGAATTACTTGCCTGATAATAAAGAATCTTGTTTCACAATAGCTTCATGAGGACCCCTGTTGGTTACCTGATGTATTGCAACCTTGTTTCTTTGACTATAACTCTAACAGGTGGAGGCAGGGCCAAGTTCACAGACTAACCTGTAGGCGAGCCAGCTGTATAGGAGAAAAGCATCTTACACCATTGACAGATGGCACAAGCCTGTTGTACAGCGCCTAGAAGGTACAACAAAACAAAAACAATGAGAAGTTTTAAAGCATAAGGAAGTGACAAATATGTGTGCAGTGACTATGAAGAAGAATTACTGCGGTAGTTTGGGATGGAGATGCGAGGGACTAAACAACTTCAAATAAACACTCTCTCTCTATTGTTTGCATGAGAGTGATTACCTTCTGGGGATGAATTCATGAATTATTCTTAAGAATAAAATCTTAACTACTATTTCCCTCTTATTTTCTAACTTGGGTGTCGCAAGTAATTGCAAGGAAAAAGAGTACTGTGCAAGTCTTAGGCACATAATATGTTTCACAAAAACATTTATCTTAAGATAGTTATCTTCAGCTTTAATGTGCCAATAGGAAATATAAATTATAGACTCCCAAACACTTTTGTATATAGAATAGATTACAATAGAAGATCAGGGTACTCTGCCAGAGATGTCATGGCCCCCACAAACCCCCCACTAAACATCGTGTCAGTCTGAGATTACATGAAGAGACAGAAGCAAATGAGACAGCCTAAATAGATAGAAGAACAGTGACATATTCTCCAAGAATCTTGAAACATCCTATCTGCCAACAACCAAGAAAAACTGTGTCCAGGAGTACCTAGAAGAATTGGTTCTGTTTTGAAGGCAAAGTTGGTCACACCAAATATTGATTTAGCTTTTCTATGTTTACTGGATTTGCATGACATTAACTGATAAATGAAAACTATTTATGGCATTATTTTTGAAGACATCCACACTATGCAACATTTTTCACCAGTACCTGAAACTTTTGCACAGTACTGTATGATATTATCTTAATATACTGTATATTGCACATTCTTACAAACTCAAATCTTTATTAAGAACTTTATCTATGGTAAAAGACAAGTTTTGTCTCGTTTTGTCCTGTTATGCTGTGTGACATATGATAATGAAAATATCATTATCATTGGCAATTAATTTTCATGGATTTGATGAATGTTCAGGGTTAAAGACAACTTAAAGGTGCACTATTTATTTTTTCCCAATAAAAACAGTTTGCCAAAAGGAATGAATAGTACTTTTGACTTTTAAAATTATGTACACTGAGGTACATTGTCATCATTGGATAAATATTAATATTAGTGACCTAGAAATTAGAAATGTTTGTGGATGTTTATGAATGAATGAACATTTATATAGTCCTTTCTGACACTACACTCAAATCGCTTTACACAGTGAACAGGGGACTCTCCTCAACCACCACCAGTGTGCAGCATCCAACTGGACGATGCAACAGCAGCCATTGTGCGCCAGTACGCTCACCACACACTAGATTTTGGTGGAGAGGAGAGAGTGTGCCCTACAAGGTAAAGACGACCAAAGGTCCTATGGACCCCTGGCTCAATGATACAACTAGGGTCGTCAGGCGTCAGTGTAGACAGGCTGAACGAAAATGGAAGAAGGATAGGCTGCAGGTGTCACTGGAGATGTTTAGAGGCAGTCTTGCCACCTATCAGAATGCAGTGAAGGAAGCTAAAGGACAGTACCTTTCTAATCTCATCAATAGCAACAGCCACCGTCCTGGAATCCTGTTCAGCACTATTAATTCTGTTATAAATCCGGTGTCTGTTGCTTTGAATGATGTATCTGAAAATACATGCAATGCATTTAAACAATACTTTTTGGACAAGGTTTTGTCTGTCAGGCAAACCATCACACAAGCCCCTGCTGTTGCCATGTCCACCCGAGCGGCGCAATGTGTGATGGAGAACTTTGAGGCTGTTTCTCTTGAGAACCTCAAAAAAGCTGTCCATGAGTTGAAGCCTACCACCTGCACTCTAGATGCTGTTCCTGCTAAGATTTTGAAGGAGGTTATTGACATCATAGGTCCCTTCCTCGTCTCCTTCATAAACACCTGTCTTAGTTTGGGCACTGTGCCGGCTGCTCTCAAACACGCCATTGTTAGACCGCTGCTCAAGAAACCCAACCTTGATCCCTCCATAATTTCCAACTTCCGTCCAATATCTCACCTGTCATTTCTGTCCAAGTTGATGGAGAAGCTGGTTTTCTCTCAGCTTCAGTCTCATCTCCAACTGCACGTCATTGGTGATAAATTTCAATCCGGTTTCAGGTCTAGACATAGCACCGAATCGGCACTATTGAGGGTCCATAATGACATTCTTGGAGCACTGGACTGTAAAAGCTCTGTGGTTTTGGTGTTACTGGATCTGACCGCTGCATTTGACACCGTGGATCATGCCATTCTTATCTCCCGTCTTCAACATGTTGTCGGTCTGCAGGGCGCGGTGCTCAATTGGTTCTCTTCTTATCTCACTAACAGAACCTTTTCAGTAATGCTTAATGACTTTTCCTCCTCAGCTGCCCCTCTGTCTTCCGGTGTGCCTCAAGGATCCATTCTCGGTCCGATTCTATTTTCATTGTATATGCTGCCACCTGGTAAACTCATTTCCAATCACAATGTTCATTTCCATTTCTATGCTGACGACCTCCAGATCTACCTACCTGTGATTCTGAGCAATCGTTCTGCACTGGATCCTCTGCATAACTGCCTTCAGGACATCAAACAGTGGCTTTCCCAGAATTTCCTTCATCTGAATGAAGGAAAGACTGAGTACATTCTGTTCAATCCGGACTCATCAAATAGGTCTCTCAGTTTTGGTCCTCTAACACCTCAGTTTGCACCCAATGTGCGTAACCTGGGTGTTATTTTTGACAAAGGTATGCAGTACGATAAACAGATTAGTGCAGTTGTGAAGGTGAGCTTTTACCAGTTGAAGCTCCCGAGTAAGGTCAAAACATTTCTGTCCAGAGCTGACCTTGAAAAAGCCATTCATGCCTTCATCAGTTCGAGGATAGATTACTGCAATGCCCTCTACATTGGAATTAATCAATCACTTCTCAATAGGCTTCAACTGGTACAAAACGCAGCAGCACGTCTTCTCTGCAATGCCACCAAACGCTCCCATATCACCCCGATCATCTGCTCGCTCCACTGGCTCCCGGTGCGGTTTAGGGTGGAGCATAAGGTCCTGCTGTTCGTGTTCAAGGCCATTAATGGTTTGGCCCGGCCTATCTCACAGAATTACTAACGGTCCACCAACCAGCCAGATCCTTGCGCTCTGAACACACCTCTCTGGTGATTCCAAAGTTTAAATATAAAACGTTTGGGAGGTCGGTCATTTGCCGTCCAGGGCCCAAAACTGTGGAACGCACTTCAACCACACTTACGAAGTATCACCATGTTGAGTGTTTTTAAATTGCAGTTGAAAACACATCTATTTAGACAAGCTTTTAACACATAGCCTCCGACTTGACTCGATTGCTATTTTTATGTACACTTATGTTTTTATATACTGTTGTCTATTGATGTTTTTACTGGAAAGCACCTTGTGCACCTTTTGGCTGTTGTAAGGCGCTCTACAAATAAAATTTGATTGATTGATTGATTGGAGTGATAGAGCCAATTAATTAATTGGAATTTTTAGGAAGCCATGATTGAGAAGGGCCAATGGGGAGTATGCCCCAACTCTTTGAGAAGTGTCTTGGTATTTTTAATGACCATAGAGAGTCAGGACCTTGGTTTAAGGCTCATCCGAAGGAAGAAGATTTTTGCTTGTTTTTACAAACAGATGGACAAGTCCAAGTTATCTTTTGTGGTAATCAACAGCATGGTAACTGATACTGAACCCTGAACATTCCTTTAATGACATTTCTGAAAGACCAAAATGTGAAATCCCAGAAAGATTTCCTGTACAAAATCACAGAAAATGTATAATTGCAATTGTTTACCTTGTCTGATTGGGTAGCTTCATGGAAAATGCGGGCATCAATAGCTGCTGCTACTAGATTATTGGCTGCAGTTATAGCGTGAATATCACCTGTGAGGTGGAGATTAAACTGACAGAAAAAAGACAAAGACACACTCACATACTTTGTACATACCATTGCCTTATTTTACTTAGTCTTGATGGCAGTATGAGATTTAAACGGATAGTTCACCCAAACATTTCTCATAATTTACTCACCCTCATGCCATACAAGGTATGTATGACTTACTTCTGCAGAACACAAACAAAGATTTTTTGAAAAATATCTCAGCTCTGTCGGTCCATACAACGCAAGTGAATGGTGACTAGACCTTTCAAGCTCCAAAAATCACAAAAAGGCAGCATAAAAGTAATCCATAAGTTCCAGTGATTTAATCTATGTCTTTAGAAACAATATGATAGGTGGGTGTGAGAAACAGATCAATATTTAAATCCTTTTTAACTATAGATCTCCACTTACACTTTCAAAATGTGAAAGTTCACTTGCACAGTATGAACCTACAGAGCTGAGACTTTCTTCTGAAAATCTTCATTGTGTTCTGCAGAAGAAATTCATACACATCTGAGATGGCATTAGGGTGAGTAAATTATGTGAGAATTTAAATTTTTGGGTGAACAATCCCATTAAGTGTTTTCAACAGTTTGATAAAGTTGTGGCATACAGAGCAAAAGGGTTTTGCGATAGTGCGAGACTGTTTGTACTCTCTCACCTCCTCCATCGGAATGACCTGGGCGTATCCCCCACCGGCCGCTCCTCCTGCAAGGAGACAAAATAATGAAGCAGACTGACAAACAGAAAGAAATATAAAGACTAAAATAGAAAAGGTATACTAGCTAAACTTGTTGATTGGTGAACCTAAACTTTAGGTTCTTGTGTCCCTGTTAACTCTATAAAGGCTATAAAATGCAGGTTTACATTCTCCGATCAACAAATGTTGCTGGTTTACCTTGTCTACACTGATTTGCTACTACCATGTGCCTTGTTTGAGAGTGAAGTTGCACCACAATAACCACTTGAGAAAGTGAAAGTGGCCTGAACTTCTGTGTTCCACAGAAGAAAGTAAATCAGGCAGGTTTGGATCAATTTAACTGTAAGTAAATGACAGTTCATTTTGGCAGTTAAGTTAATTTTGGGAGAACCATCCATTTTACACATGTTAGATATAAGCAGACATTGTTGACTCCACCTTTGACTCCAAATGTTGGGCCCTGGGACGGCTGTCGCAGACAGGCAAATGAGTTGAGCTTGAGATGAGCGGAGAGGGCCTGTACCAGACTTATGGTCACTGTACTCTTTCCTTCACCCAGAGGAGTGGGAGTTATACTGAAAAACACAGACCCAAATTTATACACATACCTGTGATTGTGTCGATACCTCAGGCCCTTAAATATTTAATTGTTTATTCATATTTCCTATATTTCAGTTAATGAAGCAAAAGTTTTTTTTAATAAGCGTAAACACTGATACTGATTTTTGCTGAAGATTAAGGGCAGCTGTGGCTCAGGTGTTAGAACAGGTTGTCTACTAATTGCAGGATTCGTGGTTCGATTCCCGGCCCCCACAACATGCGAAAGTGTCCTTGGGCAAGACACTGAACCCCAAGTTGCTCCCAATGGCAGGCTAGGGTCTTGCATGGCAGCTCTGCCGTCATTGATGTGTGAATGTGTGAATGAGATGCAGTGTAAATCGCTTTGAATACCGCTAAGGTTAAAAAGGTGCTATATAAATGCAGACAATTTATAGACGATTTTATGTCTGTTTGTTTGATTTTTAAGCTCCAATTTTAATAAAGACTCTAAAACCGTTTCTAAGCATCGTACTGAACCACAGTGAGTGGTGACTATTTGTGTTGTGACATTTGGTTTAAAATAATGAGACATGTGTTAAAATGTGACACACAATTATGTCTTACTGATACGAGAGGAATTTTGTTGTGGAACCTGTATTTTGGGTGTTTATTTCTCCCTTTGTCAAAAAAAAAAAACCTGACAACCAGCCCTAGTACAGTCTTTCCCACATCCAACAGGATACAACAACAGGAGAGTTTTGTGACTCAACATTTATTCATCATTCTTCCTTTCTCCCCTCTGATCGCACTATCCCCATCAGCATCCTCCCTCTTTCCCCCCCTCTCTCTCTCTCTGTGTTTTTGTGCAGATCTGCTCTTTGGCAGAACAGTAAAGGCATGCCAGTGGCTGACAGTAATTGAGTGGGCTGAGTGGGGAGGGCAGTGCTGCTTCACAGCATTTGTAGGCAGAACAAATAGCTGAACTTAAAAAGAGTTAGGGGCCACTGATAAAGCCTGGGGTCTGCTCATTCCCCACACACATAAAAGAGCCCTAGGCCCCCGATCGGAGCTGACCGAGCCACGCTTCACACACAAGGATGAAAAGGAGGCTCCTGGTGGGCTCGAGAGCCAGCACCAGATAAGATCCCTGGGCCCACCAATCACTCTCTCTAGGAATTTAGAGGTAGAGTAAAAAACACACACACAAAAACATTCACCTGAAAAAATCTGCACATTAGTTTAACAGTAACCCCCAAATGTTTCATTATATTTCTCAGTTAATATTTCGCAATACAAAAATGGACGCTACTCCATCTTGGTCATTAACTGGAAGAGCTTGCAATGCTTACTTCATACAATTTTTTATCATTTACAGAATAAATCACAGCTGAAAAACAATTCTGACCAATGGCTAACAGGGGGCGTATTCAGAAAGCTGTTGTGCAAAAGTTTATTTTTGTAATTCCATTTGGTGGTGCTAGTAGAGGTCTGCATGGGCCTTAAAATGAAACCAGAACCCGACCCATACCAGAGGCTGTGTGGCCCGAGCCTACCTGGCTCAAAAGATACTGTCAGATTTTAAGCCCGAACCTGATATTGCTTACTAATTATGATTTAATTTCATCTCGTATACTGTTGCAGTAGTCTATATTTTATGTAAGCATATAGGAAACATTCATAACATTACTTAAACCGTAAACATACACAGTTTTAACAAGGCACGGCAGCCCCTTAGGACACTACAGCAGAAGGGAAAATAGCATTGCCTTACCGTTTATGTGCTGAAACTTCACCTGGTGCAGAACAATCTGAAATAATATTAAACAATGCAACAGTCCCCTCTATGCAGCCTGAACTTGTTTAGAGAATGTTGAATCTGTTTGACAACTGCGCTGAAAACTTTCTATACGCAGCGCAAAGAAACAGCATGGTATGTGGGTTCTCGGGGCCCGTGGGGCCCGGGTCGGGTTGTAGTTGCAGACCTCTAGGTGTTAATGTTGAAGATATTTCATACTTCAGCTTTAATGAATTGTGAATAATTTTTTCCCAATAATTTCACATCTTAATATGTAGATATTTTTAACTTTAACTGTAAGTAAAGCATTTAATGTATACTGTATAAAAAAAAAAGAAAATGACCAAAACATTGTTCTGTTTGTCTGAGAAACCCAACCAGCCGAACACAGCAACATTAGCTAAACCAAAGGTGTGAGTTTGGGGGTGGGACTATCTGTTTGTCCGACCAATGAAAGTGTTTGGTTAATCCTGTTTGAAATCAGTCATTATTTTGTTGGTGCAGAAATGGCATGCTTCGCCTTTAAAGTATCAATACCCATTAATTAAACTGCATGTTGTGTCAGGATTGGTAAATAAAGATGCCGCACCCTGCCACTAGGACATATTTGCCATCAGGCTGATGCTGGAGGCGGTTGTAGAGCGACAGATGGACCTTTGCTTTAGTCCTGCCATATGCCTCCAGCTCCTCCGGAAGCAGCCCAATCTCCTCAGCCAGCTGGGATATGGGTTTGGGAACCTGTGCTCTGGAGATCTCAATATCACTGGTTAAAGAAACATCAATACAGAAAGAAAGAGAGACACATCTTTAACACAATGGATGTGTTAGACAATTAAAATCCAAATGATCTAGCAAATGTCTGAGTTTCTAATGAGTATGGATCACTGTGTAAAGGGCAAGGCAAGATGGGTTCATACCTGGGCACAGGTGACAGTGGTTGGAGCTTTAGTGGACGGAGCCTCCAGTGCTGGTACTGCTGTTCCTTTATCCACCTTGTACTACTCTTTACTACATTCTGATAGATGACAATAACACAGCCACGAAGACAAAAATCTCAGCAAACATTTCATAACTCAAACAGTTTCTACATCTTTTAAAACTTTATACCAAGTTGCTAGGACACTGGACTAACTGTAATTTGGGAAGGCTAACAGTTATATATAGCTTAGAAATTCCTATTAGAAATTCAATTGCTTTTGTCATAGCAACTTTGGAAGAAGTTTTAAACCTGATGGCAAATCACATCAAGTAGTAGAACACATAAAAATGAAAATTCTGTCATCTACTCACCCTTGTGTCATTCCAAACCCATATGACTTACTTTCTTCCATAGAACACATGTAATTACAATGAATGGGGACTGAAACTTTCAAATTTTTAAAATGACAAAAAAGCACCATCAATGTATCATAAAACCAGTCTGCACAACATACATTAAAGGCCTAATCATTTCAGACCTGTTCGGAGAAACGGATCAACCAATCATTGAAAGGTCAGTCTCAAAATAATAATACGTTCATGAATCTGACATTGCTACTTGTCTCATGAACTCTCATAGATGTGCCAAAAAGAGCAAAGGTAGAAGTCAAGATTATCAGATAATACAGACTTAAAATGTCAATCTTTTTCTCAGAAAGTCAATGTCTGTCTTCAGAGGACTTAAAGCGCAGAAGTTGAACTTCTTTGATACTTTTATGGTGCTTTTTTTGTCATTTTGTAATTTGACATCTCCAGTTCCCTTTCAATACATGGAAAAGAGTGGACGGGATTTTGTGTTGCCTTGAAGCAAGCAAGTCAACTTCATTTTAGGCTGAACTATTACTTCAATCTGCTATTAAAAATCAACAATACACATCAAACTTGAATAGAAAGAAGAAATTACTGCACAAGGCCACTCACTTCCATTCTAAGAGCAGCACTTAGAGCCATAACCCCTGCACTAGACTCAGCTTCAACCCTGTGCTCCCAACTGTCAAGGTTTTCTAGGAAAAAAGATCATATGTATGAAAAGTTGGACCAGACTGAGCATCTAAGAATATTAACAGTGTCTTTTTATGTTCCCACTTCCCACGCTAATGGAATGCCTGTGGGTTATGAAGGAAATACAGGGGCCTCTATATCCATTATGGTCTCATGGTAATGGCACATAAGTGAAAGGTGAAGAGAGCCGCATGCCTGACTTAATTGTTTTCAGAGAAATCACATGCTTATCAAGGATAGTTGTGAGAATTGACAAAGAAAAGTTCTTTCAATTCTCAAGATGACAGCTCCCAAGCAAGGAGTTTTAGCAATGTATAATCAATTGTTCATGGTGTCTACCAAGCATAAAAGCCTTACTAAAGACATATACCTCTCATTAGGGCCAAGTCAAGGTTGATTACTGCCATCCCTGGTCTTAACCAGGTGGGAGTGAGACCCTTATGCCCTGTCTCCAGCAATACCACCACATCTGAATTCATGACCTACAGAAAAAGGTAGAGTGTTTCACATTTAATTAGCCCCGCCATACAACAAATAAGGCTTCCAATCAACCTCAATAAGCTTATTGTGACTTTAATGACATTAAGCACACAACACATGATTTCCCCAGATCTCGTTACAGAAATAAAGCAGCACTGCCCCCTGCTGGGGAAAACAAACTATTTCAAAAACTTGCCCGAAAAATCACTCTTCCTCCTGTATTTGAAGATGCATTCTCCAGTTAATTAGCTGATGTACCTGTTTTTGCAGGTCTTCAGAGGTCCACTGACAGGTCTGAACCATCATGCCATTGTTTTGCAACAAAAACTGAAGAGCCACCTTCAGGGGACCCTCCAAACCCAACAGCACTGCCATCTTGCCAACCAGTGGGGCATCTGAAGATGGATGTTACAAAAGTGCTAATATTAATATAATAGGACTGGGGCACTTCACCAATTGTATTGATTTTCATTGGGCAATAAATATAAAAAAAGTTAAAAGATAATTAACTGAAAATGTTATATGTGTAGAATTAGCAGTAACTATTTAACAATTTCCAGCTATATCAATGATTAGCATTGGACACTGTTGTAAAATCTTTCTTTTGGCCACTGAATACTAATTATTTTAACTAAAATTCAAATATTAATTAGTTGTTAGACATGCAGAGAAAATATTACAATAATATAATATTTGTGAGATACACTGCCTCAGCATTCTATACAATAAATAACACATTCTGAAATGCAAACATATACACACCATGCCTGGTGAGTAGCTCCAATACAGCTCCAGCTACAGGGGAGGCAAAACCTTCTCTCTGATCCCCCAACACCAGATGCCCAATATTAAGATCAGAAACTCTGCAAACACGTAATCAAACACAGGAAGGGCTGAGTGACTTTTTGTGAAAAACATACAGTTTCTACCCAGATACTGTATAAGACTTCATGTTACAATTACATTTGTAAATTCTATATCAATAATAAAAACACATACCATTCAGTGATGTTTATCGCTAAAGAAATTGGGTATCAACCACTAATAAATACATAGAGAGCAGCCTACCCATCTACATCTTTCTGTGGTTTGATGGCGTTACGGACACTTCCGGAAAGACAGGAATAAGGAAGGTGCAAAAAAACACCATGTACACGAGAATCCTCATTTAACCTCAAGATTTCTTCTATCACCTGTAGAGACACAGAGGAGTTTATAACTGCTCAGGAGTCAGAACTGAAGAGCCATTCAAAGGGAACTTAGTCAAAGCAGCTACCTCTTCTTCTGTGCACTGGCGTGGTAGACAAATCTGCATCACATTCAAGCCAATCTGTGTGAACACAAAATCAGACATAATAAATCACTATTACAAATGCATGATTGTAACCGAAGAGAAGTGCACAAGGAATAGCAATGGATATTGTACAGCAGCGAAAATAAATAGTAATACCTTTCCAGCCATCTTCTTATTCATCTCAAGCAAACTATCATCTTCACCAGCCTATGGTACAAAAAAATAAAGCATACCAGCTCTGAGTCTTTAATTTATCCATATACCAAGAGACACACAATTACACACACTGAAGTGACTGGGCCAAACCTGTATAATAGCCAGTGTTGGTTTAAACCCTGGGTGGGTTTCTCCAATAGCTTTGAGCTCCTCTCGGTTCCTCTGAATGATCTCACTGTAAATAAGACAAAAGCAACAAAACAAATTCCCATTCAAATCAAGACAAATCATTTCATTAAATTACCTTAAAAAGATCATCCAATACAATCAAAACAGCACACATAATGTAGACAAGTGCAATCAGTCAACTTACACAGATATGCTCTTAAAACAATTTAGTTATTTTTTTCTCATTGCGCTTTGGTCAGATCAATGATCATGCGTCACATCAATACGAGAGCATCATTTTGCCTATTCTTGTTAGCTATATAGTTTTGAGTTTGATCCTCAGGTCAAAGATTGCACAAGTTGCTCAGCAGAAAAATTCATAAATACATAGATTTATAAACATATATATTACATAGATTTAAATATGATTATATATACTAAATTATAACGTTTATATATACAGTTGAAGTCAGAAGTTTACATACACTTTAAGTTGAAGTCAAGTTTTTAAAAAAAATTAACCACCGCACATAGCAAATTAGCAAACTATAGTTTTGGCAAATAATTTTTTTTGTGCATGACAAGTATTTTTTCCAAAAATTGTTTACAGACAGATTGTTTCACTTTTAATTGATTATATCACAATTCCAGTGGGTCAGAAGTTTACATACACCAAGTTAACTGTGCCTTTAAGCAGTTTGGAAAATTCCAGAAAATGATATCAAGCTTTAAGCAGTTAGCCAATTAGCTTCTGATAGGAGTCGATTAACTGTGGATGTATTTTAAAGCCTACCTCCAAATTCAGTGCCTCTATGGGTGACATCATGGGAAATTTCAGAAGAAATCAGTCAAGACCTTAAAAAAAACCATTGACCTCCACAAGTCTGGTTCATCCTTGGGAGCAATTTCCAAATGCCTGAATGTACCACGTTCATCTGTACAAACAATAGTATGCAAGTATAAACACCATGGTACCACACAGCCATCATACCGCTCAGGAAGGAGACATATTCTGTCTTCTAGAGATGTACGTAGTTTGGTGCGAAAAGTGCAAAACAATCCCAGAACAACAGCAAAGGACCTTGTGAAGAAGCTGGAGGAAACGGGTAGACAAGTATCTATATCCACAGTAAAACGAGTCCTGTATTGACATAACCTGAAAGGCTGCTCAGCGAGGAAGAAGCCACAGCTCCAAAACCACCATAAAAAAGCCAGTCTACTGTTTGCAAGTGCACATGGGGAGAAATGCCCTCTGGTCTGATGAAACAAAAATTGAACTGCTTGGCCATAATGACCATCGTTATGTTTGGAGAAAAAAGGATGAGGCTTGCAAGCCGAAGAACACCATTTCAACAGTCATGTTGTGGGTGTAATTTGCTGCAGGAGGGACTGCACTTCACAATGTAGATGGCATCATGAGAAAGGAAAATGATGTGGATATATTAAAGCAACATCTCAAGACATCAGCCAGGAAGTTAAAGCTTGGTCGCAAATGGGTCTATCAAATGGACAATGACCACAAGCATACCTCCAAAATCAAGTGTTTTTTTTATTTTTATTGTCGTTCAACCATAGACAGTTAGTACAGTACACAGCGAAATAAGACAACTTTCCACCAGGACCATGGTGCTACATAAATCAACATAGGACAAACACAGAACCACATGCGACAACACAGACTAAATAACATTTCTACATAAAGTGCACGTGCAAATGTGTGCAAAGTATTGGACAGTACAATAAATGACTAAAAGGAACAGGACAATAGGCACAGTAAAGGGGGTCGCACACCGAACGAGAAGCGCAGCGCCATGTCTTTAAAATTCGAACACATTATTCTCTATGAGTGTACACACACCGGCGGCGCCATTCGGCGTCTGTCCGCGGCGCCCAGCTACGGCTCAGGACCTTGTTCAAAACCCTGCCGCGCCACAGAGCGCCATTTACATAGTTGTATATTAAATTTACATTTATTTGTCTCAAATCGTCGTTAATGTACATACTGACTTCACCCTGTGCTGCAATATACATTTAGTTTAACATTCCTAATTTAACAGCTTGAATAAAGTCATATTGGAAAAAATATATACCAAACATAGCCCTTTTAAATCTTTAATTTTCCCCTGTTGTGCCATTTTTCAATACTCTACCATACTAACCATACTCACCATAAGCTAACCCTTTCTTTCACTCGGGTTAGCTAAACGCTAACTAAATAAATACTATTGTATTATGTAACATAGTTGCCAAGACAACGGATAACGTTACAACAAAATAACAGACTTATCAACATGATAGACACTTTTACTTGATTAACGTTCAAACATCAGCTATTAATCAATTAACATAAAAAATAAATAATACATCAAGTTAAAACTCACCCATCGTGCAGCTCTTCTAGACTTCTACCAGGAGTTGATTCAAAATTGAGCTCGCGCGAATAGAATGTGCGCGTCTGGTGTGCGATACCTGTGAGTTGTTCTAGACTTGGCGCGGCGCTGCGCTGCACTATAACATGTAGTGAGGATGGGGGGTGGAAGATGTGCTTTCTCAGCCTTTGAAGAAAGTAGAGACGCTGCTGGGCTTTCAAGGTAATAGAGCTGGTGTTGAGGGACCAGGTGAGGTTCTCCGCCAGGTGAACACCAAGGAATTTGGTGCTCTTGACGATCTCCACAGAGGAGCCGTCGATGTTCAGCGGCGAGTGGTCACTCTGTGCTCTCCTAAAGTCAACAACCATCTCTTTTGTTTTGTCCACATTCAGAGGCAGGTTGTTGGCTCTACACCAGTCCGTTAGCGATGCACCTCCTATCTGTATGCTGACTCATCATTCTTGCTGATGAGACCCACCACGGTCGTGTAATCGGCGAACTTGATGATGTGGTTCGAGCTGTGCATTGTTGCACAGTCGTGAGTCAGCAGAGTGAACAGCAGTGGACTGAGCACACAACCCCAGTGCTCAGTGTGGTGGTGGAGATGTTGTTCCCGATCCGGAATGACTGAGGTCTCCCAGTCAGGAAGTCCAGGATCCAGTTGCAGAGGGAGGTTTCCAGGCCCAGCAGTTTCAGCTTTTCAATCAGGTGCTGAGGAATGATTGTGTTGAATGCTGAGCTGAAGTCTATGAACAGCATTCGAACATATGAGTCCTTTTTATCTAGGTGGGTGAGGGCCAGATGGAGGGTGGTGGTGATGGTGTCGTCTGTTGAACGGTTGGGATGATACGCAAGCTGCAGTGGGTTTAGTGAGGGGGGCAGCTGGGTCTTAATGTGCCTCATGATGATCCTCTCAAAGCACTTCATGATGATGGGTGTGAGTGCGATGGGATGGTAGTCGTTGAGGCAGGACACTGAAGACTTCTTTGTCATGGGAACGATGGTGGTGGCCTTGAAGCACGTTGGAATAACGGCACTACACAAAGAGATGTTGAAGATGTCTGTAATTCCTGTGAGCACTCTGCCAGGAATGTTGTCTGGTCCAGCAGCCTTCCATGGGTTGACTCTATGTAGAGATTGCCTCACATTGGCCGTGGTACGACAGAGCACTTGGACGTTTGGAGGAGGGCTGGTCTTCCTCGCCACCAGGTCATTCTGCACCTCAAAGAGAGCGTAGAAGTTGTTCAGCACATCTGGAAGGGAGGCATCTTTGTCACATGCAACTGGTGTTGTCCTGTAGTTGGTGATGGCCTGGATGCCCTGCCACATGCGCCGCGTGTTGCAGCTGTCCTGGAAGTGACTGTGGATTCTCTGTGCGGGTGCGCGATGTTCTTAGGGCTGCCTTGTCACCTGCTCTGAAGGCGGAGTCTCGGGTGCTGCAGAGCACACGCACCTCCGCAGTAATCCACGCTTCTGGTTGGAGCATGTGGTGATGGTCTTAGAGAAAGTGACATCATCAATACACTTGCTGATGCAGCTGATCACTGATGCTGTGTATTCCTCCAAGTTGGTAGAGTCACCATATGTTGCAGCCTCCCTGAACATGTGCCAGTCAGTACACTTAAAACAGTCCTGAAGAGCAGAGATGGCTCCTGCTGGCCAGGTTTTACCTGCTTCTGATGTGGTTTTGTGTGCCTAACGAGCAGTCTGTATGCTGGAATTAGCATAACAGAGATGTGGTCTGAGTAGCCGAGGTGGGGGCAGGGCTCCGCCCGGTATTCGTATGGGATGATTGTGTAAACAAGATTAAGCGTGTTCGCCCCTCTCGTTGCAAAGTCCACTACTGATGGAATTTTGGGAGCACTGTATTGAGATTTGCATGGTTGAAATCTCCGGTGACAATAATCAGTCCATCAGGGTGAGCGTTCCGTAATTCGCTAATAGCCCCATACTGTTCACAGAGTGCTTCCTTAGCATTAGTGCTGGGGGGAATGTAAACTCCCTTGGTAAATAAAAAGGTTTGCATCTAACAGTTACAAGCTCCACCAGCAATGTGCAGTAGCTAGAGACTAGAATAGTCACCACCGCGAGTCTTACCGCACAGAGCTGCATATCTGTTGGCATGAAACGAGTTCTTATGCAGGTTCTTAAAAGAATATTACAGGTTTAATACAAGTTAAGCTCAGTCAAAATTGTGGCAAAATGGCTTAAGGACAACAAAGTCAAGGTATTGGAGTGGGCATCACGAAGCCCTGACCTCAAACAGATTTGTGGGCAGAACTGAAAAGGCATGTGCAAGCAAGGAGACCTAAAAACTGACTCTGTTACACCGTCTGGGAGGAATGGGCCAAAATTCCAGCAACTTATTGTGAGAAACTTTTGGAAGGCTACCCAAAAAGTTTGACCCAAGTTAAACAATTTAAAGCCAATCCTACCAAAAACTAACAAAGCGTATGTAAAGTTCTGACCCACTGGGAATGTGATTGAAAGAAATAAAAGCTGAAAAAACTGACCTAAGACAGGGAATGTTTTCTATGATTAAATGTCAGGAATTGTAAAAAGGTTTAAGTGTATTTGGCTAAGGTGTATGTAAACTTCTGACTTGAATTTTTAAACATTTACTATATTTAATAACAATCCATCATGATATACTGTAAAAGTAATTTTATTAACAACACAATAATGCATAATGATTAAATTCATTATTTTCCTCAATTCTACAAACAATACCACCATAATGACAATGTGAAAGGTGTTTGTTTGAAATCTTTGCAAAAAAAAATAAAATAACACGCATGTACATATTCACAGCCTTTACTCAATATTTCGTTGAAGCACCTTTGGCACCAATTACAGCCTCAAGTCTTTTTGTGTATGATGCTACAAGTTTGGCACACCTATTTTGGCAGTTTCTCCCATTCTTCTTCGCAGGACCTCTCAAGCTCCAACAGGTTGGATGGGGAGCATCAGTGCACAGCCATTTTCAGATCTCTCAAGAGATGTTCAGTCGGGTTCAAGTCTGGGCTCTTGCTGGGCCACTCAAGGACATTTCACAGAGTTGTCCCGTAGCCACTCCTTTGTGCTGTGTGCTTAGGGTCGTTGTCCTGTTGGAAGATGAACCGTCGCCCAAGCCTGAGGTCCAGAGCGCTCTGGAGCAGGTTTTCATCAAGGATGTCTCTGTACATTGCTGCATTTATCCTTCCCTTGATCCTGACTAGTCTCCCAGTTCCTGCCACTGAAAAACCACCATGCCTCACTGTAGGGATGGTATTGGCCAGGTGAGGAGCGGTGCCTGTTTCCTCCAGACATGACGATTCAGGCCAAAGAGGTCAATCTTTCTCTCCAGAGAATTTAGTTTCTCATGGTCGGAGAGTCCTTCGGGTGGCTTTTGGCAAACCCAGGCAGGCTGTCATGTGCCTTTTACTGAGGAGTGGCTTCTGTCTGGCCACTCTACCATACAGGCCTGATTGGTGGAGTGCTGCAGAGATGGTTGTTCTTCTGTAAGGTTCTCCTCTCTCCACAGAGAACCGCTGGAGCTCTGTCAGAGTGAACATCGGGTTCTTGGTCACCTCCCTGACAAAGGCCCTTCTCGCCCGATCGCTCAGTTTGGCCAGGCGGCCAGCTCTAGGAAGAGTCCTGGTGGTTCCAAACTTCTTTCATTTACGGATGATGGAGGCCACTGTGCTCATTGGGACCTTCAATGCTGCAGAAATTTTTCTGTAACCTTCCCCAGATCTGTGCCTCTCTACAATCCTGCCTCGGAGGTCTACCGACAATTCCTTGGACTTCATGGCTTGGTTTGTGCTCTGGCATGCACTGTTAACTGTGGGACCTTATATAGACAGGTGTGTGCCTTTCCAAATGTAGAAACATCTCAAGGATGATCAGTGGAAACAGGATGCACCTGAGTTCAATTTTGTGTCATGGCATTGGCTGTGAATACTTATGTACATGTGATTTTTTTTTCTTCGTTTTTAATTTTTTATATATTTGCAAAGATTTCAAACAAACTTCTTTCCCGTTGTCATTATGGGGTATTGTTTGTAGAATTTTGAGGAAAATTATGAATTAGTAACATAACAAAATGTGGAAAAAGTGAAGTGCTGTGAATACTTTCCAGATGCACTGTACAATGGAGATGAATGGGGCCAATTTTTGGAGGGTTTAAAAAGGCAGAAATGGGAAGCTTATAATTTTATAGAAGCACAAATTAATTCTTCCATTTAAACTTGTGTAAAGTTTGAGCTGTATAGTTGTTTAAATCATCCTTTTATCGTTTGTTTACATTACATCATCATGGCAAGGAAGTTGTAAAAATGGATATAACTTTACACAGAAAGGTAAGTGATTTTATCAAAGTAAAATTGTGTTAACATTTATATAGTTTATTTATTGTGGCTATTCATTTGAAATAATGAGTATTTTAAAGTTTACGGATTGACCCCATTCGCCTTCATTGGTGATGTACGTCACTGGAACACAGATCTTTTATTATATATAAAGAAAAGGATGGGAAAGTCTAAATTAGTTTTTGTGGTAATCAATCAATACTATGCCACAGATTGATTGAGCTTGACTTGTATTGAACCTGGCATATTTTTACTGTGATATGGTAGTCACAAGGCTCATAACCTCTTAGTGTATATGTTACCAAGGAGTCTTTCACATCAGTGTAATCTCCTGTAAGGCTGGGTGTATAAAATCCATCTTTATTGATTATTTTAAACCTCTGAAACAGCTATTCAACCTTTAACTCATTTGTCAAATAGGCGATATCTTATGAAATACAGAGGTCACTTGTAGGCTTTGTGTGGAGGGCAATGATTAAAGTCGAAATGCAAACACACGTGTTTACTAATTACCAAAGTCTCCCACTTTGCCTCGAGTATATTAGATTTCTTAAGTTAATTTCTTTAAGATTTTCTTGTTACATTAACACCATCAGATAACGTGTTGATTCTACAATATATTCAGTTCTTTTCACCCTGTTGGGACTGGTTCAAATGAGGGCAATAGGTGTAACACTGACCCTCATTATATTTCTTACGTCATGAATTCGCTCCTTGTGATAACGGTCACCGCACAAAGAAAATCTGGGTTCATATTACTAATTAGTTTAGGTATGTGTCTAATTAGTCATATTACTAATTAGTCTTCATGTCAACACTGGATTATTACACGAATACAGTGACTGATTAGTATAAAACACAAATAACAACGCACGAAGGCTGTAAGGAAATGCAGAAGTTACATCAGCAGCTGGCGGCAAAACACCGGTAGCACGTGCAAACAAATCACACCGCAAAGACAATGGAGACTATTGTAAAATCGCTTTATATCCCCAAACACGTTTATACAGTTGCAATCACAAAACCACTCAACACCGTGTTTTAGATTATGAATATTTGTGGCACTCACAAGACTCCATCGCGTTCATTTATTCTTACCCAATAGCATTTCCATACACCGGTCCATCGCTTCTCCGTGGATGACTTTTAAAACTCGTTGTCGGTTCACTTGAGCTGGTACCGCTACTTGAACTTGCTTTCCGAACCAGTGGGTAAGTAATAGCGCTATTATTAACAGGTAGGAATCTGTTCTCCCGGTTTAAAACGTTGATACCGGCTCGCCGTGATCGCTGTATGCTCCCGTGGCTCAGATTAGCATTACGGAAAGCCACCGACAGTCTCATCATGCTTCTAGAAAGTTTGTGCCACTTGGCTCGGTTTTTTAAGATGCAAAGAGATGTCTGTACTGATGATCTGGTCAGGTGATCTCGAGCAGTGCTGTACAACTAGAGATCTCAAGCCAAGTGTGAGTGCGCGACACAGATGGGGCGGGAAGGGGTGTACACATGGAGGGAATGTTGCTGAATTGTCTTTTGGTGTTTCTAAGGATATGCAAATTCAATTATTATTTTCAAGTCTGGGCAAGAAGAAATGACTCACCTGGCATGGCAAATTCCATTGGGCATCATCATCTCTTTTTTCATCACCTTTTAAAAAAATCTTTATTTCAAATATGCATGATGTCATAAATGAATAAATTAACATTACATTTATAAAGCGCTAATATAAATGTATGTTGATGACAAATTCAGTCTAGAAGTTATGGGTGTGCAACATCAGTAACCAAAGTCATAGCCTACTGGCAATTATAACAAGAGGTGAGCAAGAGTTTCATTAAACCAGAATAATTAAATGTTGGAACGAGAATTGAACCTAAGCAGGAGCAACAGTATAATTTAAGTCATCAGACTGACCTGTCCAGATACAGTACAATCACATTCATATCATGGGCTTTGTGTGAGTATGGTGAACATACAGAATTTACAGCACATCTCTCAGTGTTTAGGCCTGCTCCAAGGCAACTACATGCCAAAGTTGTCATTACAATACAGTCTTACTCTTTACTTTAAGTTTTTATAGTATTACATAAAACAACCCTACATTTCTTTGCCACAAAAAGACAAAAAGGTTTTTATATTATGCCATGTGTTGGTTTAATAGATGCAAACAAGGGACATCATGTTCCACATGAGGTATACACATGTGACTTAATTAGGCTAACAAAGTTACTCTCTAACATCTGCAAAGAAACTTTGCACACACATAGAATGTGAATCAGAGACACAGCTGATAAAACTGATCATCCCAGTCATGCAATATCTTTGGAATTCCTTTATCAAAACAAACAAACAAACAAAAGGGTCTACTTTGTGATTACATTGACTCATAGCATAATGATTAATTCAAGGGGTTCCAAGCTTAGCACATGGGTGGCAACTTAAAGAGAAAAAAAGATACCCAGGCATCAGATATGAGTGCCTTTGAAGGAATAGTTCACCCAAACTCATAAGACTTTCTCTCTTCTGTGGTCCAAAACCTTCAAGCTCCAAAAAGGACAAAAAGGCATCAAAGTAGTAGTCCTAATAGCTCAAGTAGTTTAATCCATGTTTTCTTAAGTAATATGATTACTTTGTGTGACCAAAATATAAGTCATTGAGTTATTTTAAAAATACAGACACAAGTTAAAATGATAGTGTCACGAGTTGAGTTTTGTTAGGATACTTTAAAATGTACCTTACTCGCCAAAAGATTGATGTTAAACACTAAAAAATTAAAATGTGACATGTTATTGATGTATAACGATACTGGGATTGAGTAGCCAACCTGGCAACTGTGTGCAGCGTCAAAGAATCACGTCTTGGAAGCCAGCACTGTTCCAACCGTGTCAATATTTATAGTGAATAATGACTTATATTTTGGGTTGATTCTCACTCAAAGCAGTCGTAAAGTTTCAGAAGACATGAAATATACACTCAAATCGGATTCATTTCTTTTATGCTACAATGTAAAGTAGTAAGTGTACAACTTGTATAACAGTGTAAATTTGCTGTCCCCTCAAAATAACTCAAAACACAGCCATTAATGTCTAAAAAGCTGGCAACAAAAGTGAGTACACCCCTAAGTGAAAATGTCCAAATTGGACCCAATTAGCCATTTTCCCTCTCCGGTGTCATGTGACTCGTTAGTGTTACAAGGTCTCAATGACCATAAAGATGGCCTAGGCTATAAGAAGATTGCCAAGACCCTGAAACTGAGCTGCAGCACAGTGGCCAAGACCATACAGCGGTTTAACAGGACAGGTGCTACTCAGAACAGGCCTCGCTATGGTCGACCAAAGAAGTTGAGTGCACATGCTCAGCATCATATCTATCTAGAGGTTGTCTTTGGGAAATAGACGTATAAGTGCTGCCAGCATTGCTGCAGAGGTTGAAGGGGAGGGTGTCAGCCTGTCAGTGCTCAGACCATACGCCGCACACTGCATCAAATTGGTCTGCATGGCTGTCGTCCCAGAAGGAAGCCCCTTCTAAAGATGATGCACCAGAAAGCCCGCAAACAGCTTGCTGAAGACAAGCAGACTAAGGACATGGATTACTGGAACCATGTCCTGTGGTCTGATGAGACCAAGATAAACTTATTTGGTTCAGATGGTGTCAAGCGTGAGTGGCAGCAACCAGGTGAGGAGTACAAAGACAAGTGTGTCTTGCCTACAGTCAAGCATGGTGGTGGGAGTGTCATGGTCTGGGGCTACATGAGTGCTGCCGGCACTGGGGAGCTACAGTTCATTGAGGGAACCATGAATGCCAACATGTACAGTGACATGCTGAAGCAGAGCATGATACCCTCCCTTCAGAGACTGGGCTGCAGGGCAGTATTCCAGCATGATAACGACCCCAAACACACCTCCAAGATGACCACTGGCTTGCTAAAGAAGCTGAGGGTGAAGGTGATGGACTGGCCAAGCACGTCTCCAGACCTAAACCCTATTGAGCATCTGTGGGGCATCCTCAAACAGAAGGTGGAGGAGCACAAGGTCTCTAACATCCACCAGCTCTGTGATGTCATCATGGAGGAGTGGAAGAGGACTCCTGTGGCAACCTGTGAAGCTCTGGTGAACTCCATGTCCAAAAGGGTTAAAGCAGTGCTGGAAAATAATGGTGGCCACACAAAATAATGACACTTTGGGCCCAATTTGGACATTTTCACTTAGGGGTGTACTCACTTTTGTTGCCAGAGGTTTAGACATTAATGGCTGTGTGTTGAGTAATTTTGAGGGGACAGCAAATTTACACTGTTATACAAGCTGTACACTCACTACTTTACATTGTAGCAAAGTGTCATTTCTTCAGTGTTGTCACATGAAAAGATATAATCAAATATTTACAAAAATGTGAGTGGTGTTCTCACTTTTGTGAGCTACTGTGTGTGTATATGTATGTGTGTGTATATATATATATATATATATATATATATATATATATATATATATATATATAAAATTTACAAATACATATCCAACAAACAATGCTCAGTCACGAAAATCCAAAAATTCAAATGTTATGCAGTATAATTTCTTGAGACAGTAATAGCCACTCCCTCATACATCCTTTTGAGACTTTTAAGATCTTGTGCAAATAGATGGTTCAATAGAGAGATTGTTAAACCTAAAATACAATCTGAACATATTTGTCAATTGCAATGGGAATATAGAAAGTTTGGAGCTAAAGCTGCAAGACTAGAAGAACATGACCTGGCCTCAGTGTTCTATCCAGTAGATGATTTTCTGTGTATTTACTGCCCAGTACCGTAAGTTCAGGAGACCTAATCTCCCTATGCTTGTTTCTTTGAAGAATATCCCCACTCAAATGCAAACTCCTCACCTTTCAGCAAAAGTCACCTTTTCTGAAGCTAATTTGCTCAAATTATTTGGTTATATTTTCTACATTTTCCTCATCAATAGAAAGGGTTACTTTAAGCTTAAATGCTTATAAAAGCTTTAAAATACAACAAACAATTCACCAGAAAGACTATCTACACAATGGAAAAAATACTTTGGGAGGAGAATCCGGAGGCATTGGAAAAAGATATAAACAAATGTGGCAGAATGTTGAATACAACTAACTCTAAAGGCCATGACATGTGAAAAGTACTCCATCTCTTGTTTAATTTACTTAATTCAATTAATTTAATTAAAATGAACTAAAGCGAAACAATTCTAGAACATTTAGTCACAACTTGATTTATGTATCATGTATCTAGCATGCCAATATTCACTTACAATCAGGGATGGGGAGTAACGGAATGCATGTAAAGTGATTACGTATTTAAAATAAAAAATATAAGTAACTGTATTCCACTACAGTTTCAATTTCAATAATTGTAATTAGAATACGGTTACATTCAAAAAGAATTTATTACTAAATAGATTACTTTGCTTTTTATTGTCATTTGTTTCAATAAATATTTAGTCCTTTCAGATTTTTGAACCATGGTGAAACACTTTCTTATGATGTGTTACATTCATACGAGCAGACAGAGAAGTAAGTTTGAAGTAAGTTTGGAATAGAAGTGTTTATTGTCAGCTTTACGCTAAGCTAAAATGCTATTTCTAGCCATTTTACATGCACGTTACAGACATGATCATATTTTTTTATCAAGAAAATTAATGTTGGATCATAACTTCTAGTAAGATCTTGATATTAGGGCAAAAATCATATTCTTGATCATTTTTGTATTGTTTTCCTGTAAAAATATAAAAAAAAACCCTAAAACAAGATCAATTTGATTGATCTTGTTTTAGAAACAACACTGCATAAGATGTTTAGGTATTCAGAGAATGTATTTTTAACTTGTGTATTTTGTCTTACTGTACTGAGTTTTTAAAGTGAAAATAATTGTAAAAAAAAATCTACCAGTGCTGAAGAAGTAATCCAAAGTATTTACGTTACGTTACTGACCTTGAGCAATCTAATGGAATACGTTACAAATTACATTTTACAGCATGAATTCTACAGCTGTGGCCAAAAGTATTGGCAGTGACATAAATTTTGTGTTTCGCAAAGTTTTCTGCTTCAGTTGTTGTGGTGTTGATTCACATTGTTTCTAGATTATTGTGCAGAGTGATCAGATGCATTTTAAATAATTACAAAAAGCTTCATTGGCCAATTTTTTTTTAACTATATCACAAAAACCCAAATTTCACTGTTTTTTGGCCCTGGCACAAAATTACCAGCTATCATCATTTCACTAATCATATCAGCAGCACCAGGGAAAGTGTGAACGACTACTAGTCAGGTGAAATCACTATCATTCTGATTGGATTATAAGAGCAGACTGATTCCTATAAAAGGAGGGAAGAAGTGCTTCCAATCATTGTGTTCTTGTTAGCAAGGGTTACCTATAAAGAAAGACATGCAGCCATCATCGCTTTGCATCAAAATGGCCTCACATGCAAGGAAATTGTTGCAAAGAATATTGCACCTGAAAGAACCATTTCCCAGATCATCAAGAACTTCAAGGAGAGAGGTTTAACTGCAGTGAAGAAGGCTTCAGGACATCCCAGAGTGTCCAGCAAGCACCAGGACTGTGTCCTCCTGAGGAGTCAGCTACAGAATCGTGTCACCACCAGTGTAGAGCTTGCTCAATATTGGCAGCAGGTTGGTGTGAGGGCATCTGCACGCACAGTGAGGCGAAGACTTTTGGACAATGGCGTGGTGTCAAGAAGGGTAGCAAATAAGCCACTTCTCTCCAAGAAAAACATCAATGACAGACTGAAATTCTGCAGGAAGTACAAGGTTTGGACAGCAGAGGACTGGTGGTGCAAAGTTATTTTCTCTGAAGCCCCCTTCCGACTGTTTGGGACATCTGGAATATCGATAGTCCGGAGAAGAAAAGGTGAACGCTACCATGAGTCCTGTGTCGTGCCAACAGTGAAGCAGCCTGAGACCATCCATGTGTGGGGTTGCTTTTCATCCAAGGGAGTGGGCTCTCTCACAATTCTGCCCAAAAACACTGCCATGAATAAAGAATGGTATCAAAACGTCCTGCAAGAGCAACTTATCCCAACAATCCAGGAGCAATTTGGTGATGATCCGTGCATTTTTCAGCATGATGGAGCACCAACATTTCACAAGGCAAGAGTGATAATGAAGTGGTGCAGAGATCATTACATTTAAATTTCGGATCTGTGGCCAGGCAACTCCCCGGATCTTAATCCCAAAGAGAACCTGTGGTCAATCCTCAAAAGGGGAAAGGACAAGCAGAAGCCCACAAATTGTGATCAACTCTGAGCACTAATAAGGCAAGAATAGATCGCCATCATTCAGGATTTGGCCCAGAAGCTGATATCTAGCATGCCAGAGGGAATTCCAGAGGTTATGAAGACCAAGGTTCAACACTGTAAATATTGACTCTTTGCATATATTTAATGTTTTTGCCAATAAAAGCCTTTCAAACTTGTGAAATGTTTATCAGTTTTCTAGTATACCATAAAAACATGTTAAAAAAATAATCTACAAATACTGAAGCAGCAAACATTGCAAAACACAATGTATGTCACTGCCAATACTTTTGGCCCCAGCTGTGTAATCTGTAGTGGAATACATTTCAAAAGTAACCCTCCCAACCCTGCTTACACTAGTTACATGAAGATATGAGTTACATATGTCTAATTTTGTTGCGTTTACCCTATTAAACTTTTCTACACAAAGTGTTTGTGTTGAGATTAATTAGTAAATTGAAGTTAGTAAAACTCATTTTTAAACATGTGGAACCACTGTCCATAACTGAATCAAGTTCAGCCAAAGAGCTATTTATTTATGATTTTATTTTACAAAGATTTGTTATTTCTTGAACCATGTTAATTCCCAAGTACTTAAAAACAGAAATGGCCATCCTAATTGGTAAGTATTTTAGAGGAAGTAAGAGAGCTGATTTATTTAAGGCTAAACACTCACTTTTAGCCAAGTTTAACCTATAACCAGTGAATGTGCCAAACCTTTGAAGTAGGTCTACAATTAATAGTAAATATTGTATTGGATGTTTTTTTTAATATTATAAGATAATGGAATACAAAATAAAAATCACAGATCAGCTCACATATTTGATCACTTTGTATATTTCTTTTGAACTATGTGATATCTGTGTCCAAGTCATTGTCTCCAAGAGAACAATTTCTTAAATGGATTGTTTCTATCATGCCTTAAGTTTCAATTGACCCCATGCTTCTCCCCTTTGCATGAGAATCTATCTTGCGAAGGTGCACAACCATTATCTGTCCGCGAGTCCTGATGTCAGCAACAATAGCAATGAATTTGAGATATGAGCAGAGAACATAAATGAGTTTTTTTCCATGAGAAGTGGGAAGAGCTTGGGCGATTTCATGGTCCTCAAAGTCCCCTTTGACTCTGACACAGCCTGGAAGTGATCAAGTCTGTCTCTCATGATGATTCAAGTATTAAACTGAAAAGATATCAAAATATTCAGTCTACACAGACAATTATTACAAGGCTACCACACATGAACATAACTGCAGCTACTAACATATAAATGTTGGTAACAACAACCAACTCTTGCAAAATTACTATTCGTTGTCTGATAGACGTAACCCAGTCAAAGTCTGACAGGCACATGCGGAAATTAGGCCTACTTGCGTAACCAACATGACAGACAAGATAAACTTGTTCGCAGGTCCACGTTGGCGTTGTTATAGGCTTTTTTTTTTTCAAGCACTTCTACTTTTTAATGACTACGTTAGATTTGTATAAAACACGCTTAAAATCTGCTCAAATGATGGCCTTCATTGTCGTGTGTATATATACTATACTATATATATATATATTAAGTTATTCAACCTGTTAACTATCCCTGACTGTTAAAAATGCATTTACCTACAACGTCGCAGGTAAGTGATGATGCACCAGACACAAGCCCCGCCCTAGGAATGCAATTAATATGTCCAGCAGAGAGCAGCAGAGACCCGTCACTTGAACAGCGACCGAGCTCTTATTCGATGAACGAGAGAACTGCAGGATGCTTTCTTCATAGTTTTTTTTTCTTTCTCGTAAACAAACGACCCGATCCATTGACCGTCAATTCGTTTTTTTTGTGGAATCTAGCTGTGTATTTAATTCCCAAAAATGCATTAACTTGAAAAGACAAAAGACTTTATAATTTGGTGCATGTTTCTTGGCAACTAATGGAGCCACCTAAGGTCTTTGAAATGTACAATTAATAATTATTAAGAAAGAATATACTATAGGTTTTTCTGCCTTGTCAGCTATGGAGTTTCCATTTATTTATAGCATATTTATTTATCCGTTCGTTACTTTGTGGTGGCGAATAGGCTTAAGTGTCAGTTCATAACGCAAGACGAATATTTTAATTGATTTACTTATTTTCCAACCACATTATCGCATAGGCCAGGCGGTTTAAAACTGTGATCCGGAGGCCTTTTGGTGCCGCGAGGTGGTGCTGGAAAAGAGAAAAATTGTTCAGAAAATAAAAGCATATATAGGCCCTATATATGCTATTTACCGAATTTAACATTATTGCAATTTCAGTATAATCCAACTGTTTCTCTTCAGGTTTATTACAATTTACATTTACGCATTTGGCAGACGCTTTTATCCAAAGCGACTTACAGTGCACTTATTACAGGGACAATCCCCCCGGAGCAACCTGGAGTTAAGTGCCTTTCTCAAGGACACAATGTTGGTGACCTTCTGATTAACAGTTTGCCAGTTATGTGGTTTAGACCACTACACCACCACCACACCACAGGTTTATACATTTAACATTACTAATTTATTGGGTAGAAAATGCCTAGCCTACATAAGAACTGCTTAAACTTTAATTATTGGTTTTATTAATAGCTATTCTGCTGTATTTTCTTCTTTATTTTTATATTCCATATTTGATTGTACAGCACATTGGTCAACAGTCTTTATAAATAAATTGACATTTCCATTGAAAATTATCAGGCAACATAATACAAAGTAGGCTAAATATTTTCCAGATAATTAGGGATGCACGGTCACAGAGCGAGACAGAGACCAAAGAGCAGAGGAACAGTTCAAATAATTTATTTGTAACTCAAAATAATAACTTCAGCAAGTTATGAGGAATCCTCCGATGAGCGCTTCCGCAGGCGATGTGCCGTAACAGTGAGGAGGAGAGCCTAGGAAAGGGATTTATATAAGCAGGAACAAACAAGGGACAGGTGCCACTGGCCAGCTGAAAGTTGGCATAATCAGCATTTCCATGGAAACATTCAGGGTTCCCATGGAAACGCTGATTCCATGTGTCAGTTGCACCTGAAACACACGAGGGAGAAAACATCAACACAGTTAGAACAAACGAAAGAGAACATGCACCTTTTAGCTGGTTTGCCAACCGCCATAAAACTCCCAAAGAAG
Source organism: Xyrauchen texanus (assembly GCF_025860055.1). Classification (NCBI taxonomy): domain Eukaryota; kingdom Metazoa; phylum Chordata; class Actinopteri; order Cypriniformes; family Catostomidae; genus Xyrauchen; species Xyrauchen texanus. The sequence goes on along the minus strand of NC_068303.1, from coordinate 19,685,688 downwards.
AAGAAGAAGAAGAAAGAGAACATGGAGATTAGTGTCCGGATCCTGACACTGAAACCGAACCATGAAACAAGACTGGCCGAACAAGACTGACAGAAGAGCCTGTTGGTCCTGTCAGACAAAAACCCAACCTGACAAAGTGACAGGACCATGACATCATCGCCCCATATTCTGTCTTGTCTTTTGTGTCCTGTCTTTGTGTTGAGCATATGGTCCACGTGTGAGTTACTGCTGTGTGCTCTTCTGTAATGTCAGGGTCACTCTGTCAGGTTGGGGTTTTATTTTTAATGGGACAGTGACATCATCATCCCATGTCCAATTCTGTTTTGCACTTCTAAACAATTGAACACACATTTCACATATTATGATAAGACATTACAAATTCATATTATGGATTATTATATTCAACATGCTTTACTCATTTGGGTTTAATTCATTTTGGGTATTTATCAGGGATGTAAAGAAATTATTCTTATTCGTAAGCATTATATTAAGTATTATTTTTTGGTTATTTGTACTTGCAATTTAAACTGAATATTTGTACTTTTACTTAATTACATTTCCAAAGAATATGTTTTACATTTTACTTCTTACAATTTTATTTAAACTTGAAAAGTACTCGTTACATTTTTGTAGATCAATTTCTTTCATCTTACTGGACAGAAGCCGCCCTTTTACTGCATCCAACAAACAACAGATGATGTCCGGCAGTACAACGATTGGACTTTTTACTTGGAACTTTTAATCTAATAACGTGATGTCGCAGCTCTGTTGAGTGATTCTTTTATTTTTTATTATTATTATTAGAAGTAGTAGTATTTTATCAAGTGTAAAGAGATTGCACCTGATGGCAGGGGCAAGACAGAGAGTCCGACTAATCTGATCCACCAATCAGAACATTCATTTCAGATGTGATTGGATATTTGCTAACAATCATATTTTCCCTTTCAGTAAGGGGTGGGACATTTCCAGCATCTAATGCTAAAGTACAACGCTGGAGTAACCATACTTTGCGCGGTAAATTTATGTATCTATAAATGTCCCTGCTAAATGTAAATAAATACATTTAAATTTAACGTATGCAATTAAACTTGAAATTGAAAATACTGAATGCTTTTGCACAAGCGGTAGTTTTGATGCTCTTCGTAGATGCTGAACAACTGTGTCCCTTAAAGGTGCTATATGTAAAATGTCACATAAATTGACCAGAATATGTCGTTAGAGAATTAGGAAACATCCTAAATTGAAATACTGGCTTCTCTGATAACAATGCTACAGACAGTATATTCTACTTTGAGTTTCCATTCCAGGCCGGAATTTCTGTTTATGTTTTTGGTCTGCGTGATCCCACCCACTGCCCTCTCACCAATAGTATTTGACACCACCGGATTGCCAGATATGAAGAAGTTTGCAGGCAAACAACACTGCGTGCTGCAGCCATCGAAGCCCGCAAATGAACTGGATCAGAGATAACACATTCCACCTGACCTAAAAAGCCTCGCCATCCATCTAAAAACCACCATGACCAGAGGTGTAGTAAAACAAGGATAAATATTGAAATAGTGATGCCCAGAAATCCTTTAAAACGGATGCTGGGTTGGCTAAATTGCATGTCAACATTCTGGCAACCTGCATGAGCTTCGAGTCTGGGGTGGGGCAGACAACTCTCCAATATTTTGAATTTGGACTGCAGTACCCATTTCAAACACTTGTTGTCATTCTTATAGCACCTTTAATTATATTATATTATATATTTTTTCTTTCATTTTTTGCCTTATATGTAAGTTCAATTTCTCTATACACAGAAAAGCATATATAGTACACAAAACGTCTCGGGTTACATGTGTAACCCTTGTTCCCTGAAAAAGGCGGAACGAGATGTTGCGCTGCTAAGCGCTACGGGGGAACAGCTTTAGCTGTGAGCCGAGCTGAATAAATGTGTGGAACACGTCAATGAACACTGACCGGAATTTATAGCCTCGGCTGATGTAATCATTCGATGCACCTGAGGCCAGGCTATAAATGGATACGTCACCAGGTGTCGTCAGATACTTCTTTTTGAAGAGCAGTCCTGGGATGCCCCAGTGCGGCAAAGCAGCGCAACATCTCGTTCCGCCTTTTTCAGGGAACAAGGGTTACACATGTAACCCAAGGCGTTCCCTTACAAAAGGCTTCACTACTGATGTTACGCTGCTAAGCGCTACGAGGAACGCAATATCCACGCCGCCGCGCTGTGGCTGTCCGGACCCCTACGGTTGTGCAGTGTACTCACAAAAGCGTGAGAGGTCTCAGACATGAGCTTCAGATGTCGACTCAAGGGCATAAGAGCCCGGAGTAGCATAAACATCTAAACCATTCAATTTTGATGAATGTGTGCGGAGAGGACCAGCCTGCCGCATCACAAACTTGTTCAGGCATGAGCTGAGATGTCGACTCAAGGGCATAAGAGCCCGGAGTAGCAAAGCATCTAACCCATAAAGTTCGATGAATGTGTGCGAAGAGAACCCTGTCCCAACACAAACTTGTCATAAAAACTGATGAATGTGAGCGGAGAGGACCAGCCTGCCGCATCACAAACCTGTTCAGGCATGAGCTGAGATGTCGACTCAAGGGCATAAGAGCCCGGAGTAGCAAAGCATCTAACCCATAAAGCTTGATGAATGTGTGCGAAGAGAACCCTGTCGCACCACAAACTTGTCATAAAAACTGATGAATGTGAGCGGAGAGGACCAGCCTGCCCCATCACAAACTTGTTCAGGTATGAGCTGAGATGTCGACTCAAGGGCATAAGAGCCCGAGTGCAGAACATCCAAACTAAAAAGTCCAATGAATGTGTGCGGAGAGGACAACCTGCCGCATCACACACTTGTTTAGGCATGGGCTGAGATGCCGACTCAAGGGCATAAGAGCCCGGAGTAGCAAAGCATCTAGCCCATAAAGTTCGATGAATGTGTGCGAAGAGAACCCTATCGCAACACAAACTTGTCATAAAACTGATGAATGTGGCGGAGAGGACAAGCCTGCCGCATCACAAACTTGTTCAGGCATGAGCTGAGATGTCGACTCAAGGGCATAAGAGCCCGGAGTAGCAAAGCATCTAACCCATAAAGTTCGATGAATGTGTGCGAAGAGAACCCTATCGCACCACAAACCTGTCATAAAAACTGATGAATGTGAGCGGAGAGGGCCAGCCTGCCGCATCACAAACTTGTTCAGGTATGAGCTGAGATGTGGACTCAAGGGCATAAGAGCCCGGAGTGCAGAACATCCAAACTAAAAAAGTCCAATGAATGTGTGCGGAGAGGACAACCTGCCGCATCACACACTTGTTTAGGCATGGGCTGAGATGCCGACTCAAGGGCATAAGAGCCGGAGTAGCAAAGCATCTAGCCCATAAAGTTCGATGAATGTGTGCGAAGAGAACCCTATCGCAACACAAACTTGTCATAAAAACTGATGAATGTGAGCGGAGAGGACAAGCCTGCCGCATCACAAACTTGTTCAGGCATGAGCTGAGATGTCGACTCAAGGGCATAAGAGCCCGGAGTGCAGAACATCCAAACTAAAAAGGTGCAATGAATGTGTGCGGAGGGGACAACCTGCCGCATCACAAACTTGTTTAGGCATGGGCTGAGATGTCGACTCAAGGACATAAGAGTCCGGAGTAGCAAAGCATCTAACCCATAAAGTTCGATGAATGTGTGCGAAGAGAACCCTATCGTAACACAAACTTGTCATAAAAACTGATGAATGTGGCGGAGAGGACCAGCCTGCCGCATCACAAACTTGTCCAGACATGAGCTTGAGATGTCGACTCAAGGGCATAAGAGCCCGGAGTGGCAAAACATCCAAACTATAAAAATCCAATGAATGTGTGCGGAGAGGACAACCTGCCGCATCACAAACTTGCTGCAGAGGGAGACCTCTAGCCAAGGTTTTAGAGGAGGAGAGCCCTCTGGTAGAGTGCGCCCTGAAACCTACTGGCGAAGCTTGACCCGCGCCTCGTAGGCACGGGCAATAATGAGGATGCCTCTTTGAGGGCACCCGCCCACCAAGCCGTGGCAAACCGCAGTGGCCACATAGAACCTGGCAGTGGCGAGGCAAGTGCCCGCTGACAGTTCTTTCTACAGAAAATCCAGAACTGAAACAAACTGGCAGTTAGCTGGTTCTGTAATAAGAACTTTAGTAGAAGGAAACACATGCAGGTGCATTTGTGTTACTACGTTCAGCCCCTCCCAAGGGGGAGGGGGAGGGGGGGACTGGGCGACTCGGGGAGAAGTAGAGGAGACATTGCGCTATCAACAGAGGCGAAGAGGTCCTCTTCTGCCCTGTAAAATCTACCCAGATCAGTTCCAAGTGGAGGGAGACCTAGCACTTGAAATGGTCTCGATAATCTCAAGAGAAAACCCTGTGAACCTCATTTGGTACCCTTAGGGGCCAGATATGAAAGGTTTCACAATTCGGGCCGGGGATGAAATATCGTCCCCTGTGCCTGAGACAGAAGGTCCCTCCTGTCTGGAATCGCCCAAGGCGAGCCGTCGAGGAGAGATATAATTTCTGAGAACCAAATCCTGTTCGGCCAGTGAGGGCTATCAGTAAGAGGCAAGACCCTTGCTGGCGAACTCTGGCTAAGACTCCGGGAGCAGAGAAACCGGGGAAAAGCATACCGACACATTCTGGGCCATGTATGCGCCATCGCGTCCAGACCCAGGGGGCTGGGTGACTCAGAGAGAAGTAGAGGGACATTGCGCAGTCTCTTGAGAGGCTGAAGAGGTCCACTTCTGCTCTGTAAAATCGCTCCCAAATTTGTTGTACTACCCGGGGTGGAGTTTCCACTTGCCCCTCGGTATGTTCTGTCTGGACAGCAAATCTGCTCCCACATTTAGGCGTCCAGGGATGTAAATTGCCCTGAGTGACAGGAGCTTGCCCTGGGCCCAAAGGAGAATCCGGCGTGTCAGAAATACAGCTGACAAGAACGTGGGTCTCCTTGATGATTTATGTAAGAGGCTACCGCTGTATTGTCCACCAGCATCAAGACATGGCAGCCTCAGGAGGAGGTATTTCAGGGCCAGAAATACAGCCATCAACCCGAGACAGTGACTGTGACAACCGAGCTGGCGACCCTCCTATCCCCTTAAGCTGGACTGACCACTTAAGGCCGCTACCCGCCCGTCAGGGAGGCGTCTGTCGTTAGCAGTCTGCGACAACAAGACGCACCTAGAGTGGGACCCAAGGCAGAAAACCGGGGTCTTAACCACATAGAAAGGAGCGAAGCCTGAGGCGCAGTAACCCTATTTAGCCCAGGGGTTTTGGCGCTTGGAAGAAATCCCTGGCTTTTGGCCACAACAAAAATGGTCTCATGAGCAGAAGGTCCAGAGGGATCACCGTGGACGCGTTCGCCCTGAGACCTGGAAATCGTTGATACTGATAACAGTGCAACCTAGCCTGACTTTGCTCAGGGTGATCTGAATGGACTCAATCCTAGCGGGAGACAGTTGTGCCTGCATAGTGATTGAACACCATACGATGCCCCTATAGACAGTGTTCTGAGTGGGAGAGAGCACGCTTTTCATGGCGTTGAGCCTCAACCCCAGAAAAACAGATGAGCTAAGACGATGTCCCTGAGCTGAACTGCCAGTTCCTGGAACTGCGCTAGGATCAGCCAGTCGTCTACAAAATTCAGAATGCAGATGCCCCGGAGTCGCAAGGAGCCAGCGCTACATCATGCATTGTGAATGTGTGGGTAAAAAGGGCTAGGCTGGGTGAAAGAACCTGACCCTGGAAGACTTCGCCCCCGGAAGTGAACCTCAGGAACTTTCCATGTTGTGGCAGAACTTCTAAATGAAGTATAGAAGTGCGTCATAAGATCGATGGTGACCAGCCAAACGAGTTGTAGGGCTTGAGACACGACCGTCTTGACAGGCATCATCTTGGACTTGAACACCCACGGGTAGTTCAAGCTTAAGATCTAAGCCAGACGCCACCCCTCACCCTCCATGGGAAGCGGGAAGTATTTAGTGTAATAACCTAACTCTCTCTCTGGAAGGGGAACACATACCATGGCCCCTTTAACCAGGAGATTGAGAGTTTTTTTTTTTACAAAAAAGAAATCCGGTTACTGGTAGTGAGAACACGCCGTTGAAACACGGAAAAGCGGCGAGAGAATTAAATCCTGACGCCCTTATAAGACCCACAGAAAAGGATATATCCGGCAGAAGTTTCCACGCTGCCAGGATCTCTGAGATGGGTATTATATTTTAACACTTCCTGTTGAGGGTTGTCGGGTGTTTCGCGTCCTGAATAAAATGCAGGAACAGCGAAAACACCCAATTTTGACGGAAGCCTCTGCAACCCGAAACACCAAGAGGTGGCGGGAATGGAGGGGCTTCGAGGGGGTACCGGGAGGGGTGAAGTGAAGCACGCGCCCGTCCCGAGGGAGCTACCCCTAATCTAGGCGCAAGACCGTCAGGGTCTTCTCTTACTAGAATTTATAGTCCTGAGGGCTGGCAAGGGTGGCGAGACTGTCCCCAATCCCTGGGAGGAGGAGCACGACTCGCCACGCTTTGCTTTTGAGCCTCCCTTCAGTCAGGACCGAGGTGGGTCTGAGGCTTGCTCGTCAAGCGCAGAACCCACACTCAGGTCGTCCAGGAGGTCAGCCTGGTATGCCTGAAAAACAGCATAGTGTGCAGAGCAGCACCAGCCTGACCTGCTGCTTGATAAGCCCTTCCCACTAAAGTGGAGGTTGTCCTATAAGGCTTTGAGGGGAGAGAGGGCTTCTTAAGTGACGATGTCGAGCCCGGCGAGAGATAGTCCGCATGCATCTCTTCGACCGGCGGCATCACTGAATACCCCCGTGCCTCAGCACCCACGATAGTCGAATATAATGACGTCTAGGGTATGTGAACACGGGAAGAAAATATATATATATTTTTTTTATTATTTATTTTTTTTTTTTTAGGGGTTCTCCATGAGCGAAAAAGCTCTTAATGGAGGTTACAAAGAAAGGGAAGGGACCCATGAGGCGTTCCCTTTCTTAGACTGGAAGATAAAATCTATCCCCTAATTGGAGCGTTTGAGGGTCTCTTTTTCGCGTGGCCAGTCCAATCTGGCAACCGCACGAGTAACAACATCGAGCAATTCCTCCGTAGATTTTTTATCGAGGACGGAAAGCTCGGAGGCGGAAGAGAATAGCGATCCACCTCATGATCCGAAGAAGCGTCGGAGCAGCCGAGATCATGTGAAGGACCAGCTGGGTTTGGGGAGAGAGTGAGAAAGGGATCAACCCGTCTCTTGCTCCTCAGCCAAATCCATGCACGAGCCCCACGAACGATCTTTTCGTGAGTGCTGACTCCGGAAGCAAGCGAGGCGAGCACGCCCTGCTGCAACGCGAGAGCAGCGTGCTCTACCCCAAACAAACAGCAAAAACTGATGTGTGCCGTCTTCAGCTATAGAGCAAGAAGAGGGAACACGCACCGCTTGCTTTCAGTCATTCTCTCTTTCTTTTTTTTTTTTTAGATATATATATATATATATATATATAATATTTTCTAAACAGAAGAGAAAAATAGAACAACGTTCACTGCACACTGCCTAACTGAATCTATCTCCTAACAGAGGAAAGAAAGTTTTGACAGGGTGTGTGAAACACACAGAAACAGAATCGCTCTGAAAAAAGAGTTTCTGACGACACCTGGTGACGTATCCATTTATAGCCTGGCCTCAGGTGCATCTAATGATTACATCAGCCGAGGCTATAAATTCCGGTCAATGTTCATTGACGTGTTCCACACATTTATTCAGCTCGGCTCACAGCTAAAGCTGTTCCCCGTAGCGCTTAGCAGCGCAACATCGTAGTGAAGCCTTTTGTAAAGGGAACTGCAAATTATATGCAAAGGGTGACTACTTTGAAGATGCCAAAATGTATCACAGTTTTTATTTATTTTGGATTTTGTTTAGTCACAACATAATTCCCATAGTTCCATTTATGTTATTCCATAGTTTTGATGATTTTAATATTGTTCTAAAATGTGAAGAAAAAAAATATATTAAGAAAGAATGAGTGTGTTTCAAAACTTTTGACCGGTAGTGTATATATACAAAAGGCTTTTGTAATTAAATGTGTACATGAAATTTAGTTAGCTAAAAGCGGGTGTAATGTTCTCCGGAACAGATGAGGTTTTCTGTCTAGATTTAAATCAACAAAACCTACCCCTATCCTAAACCTAGAACTAACCGATAGTGTCATAAATAAACAAATGTGAGATGAAAAACACAATGTCATGTGTCGACTCGTGTGCATTTTAGGACTGTCCAGGACTATGTTCTTTGTGTCGTATATGCGACACTCTATCAGTTGAGCTACTGCACAAATGTATCAAACTTAAACAAACTTGCACATGTGGTTGGTCATTAAAATGCATTATGCACTATAGTAAAAGTGTTTAGGTGTCATAAGAAAGCATTGTGCGAGGAACAGAGTGAAAAGTAAGAGTTTATTAACTGATAATCTGCGTTTTACTCATGATTTGTGTGAAAGGGGATAAAATTAATCTTTGTTTTACTGCCTCTAGTGTTCATTCCACACTGAAAAATTTGCAAAAATTAGGTTATTGTAACATTATTCTATGACCAGGTTGTGAATGCCAATGGGGGAGAAATATGACAGTCGTCAGAGAGTAAAAAGGCAACTTAACAAATCAATCAAATTTAAAAGCATCCTCTCTCACAAAATGTCCTCTCTTCTTAGAATTTCATTCTATCTTGGAAAAAAGTTACTTTTTACTTTTTTATACTTAAGTATGTGAATACTTTTTACTTTCACTTCAAGTATGTTTTTGGCGAGATATACTTGGACTTTTAATTGTATAGTATCCATAATTTATATGGATATAAATATATATAATTATATATATAATTTCTGAGAACCTTTTACACCCCTGATAGCCTATTTATTATATTAGGTACAAAGGGGCTAAAGCCACACCTTAAGAAAATGTGTTTTTTCTCTGGTCACAAAGTGTATCAAGATATTAGATGGACTTGATGGAGCAACATAATTTGTGTGAAAAGAAATAATAACGGAAAGTTGTTTTTATAAAAAAAAAAAATTTTTTAAAAGGTGGCAAGGGAGCCTTTTACCCCACACTTGGTGTAAAAGGCCCACATGGGGGTTAAAGAGACATGGCGTAAATATAGTGACAATACGGTACATATAAGGAAAAATTTGTCAACTTTTAAAAAACCTTTGAGACAGCAAGATGCTTTTTTTGAGCAAAACATTAAGATGATGATTATTAAAAACAACCTATTGAGAAAAGGGTTAACCATTACATGTTCATTTCAATCACATTTGGCTTTTCATAACATCTCAAGTATTCTATAAACATATCAATCTCAATTGTGATTGGATCAGTCAATGTGAGCCCTTTGAATATTTTTCATAACAAATCTTTTCAACAGGGGGCTTTTTGACCCAAATACTATCCTGTCACTTATTGGACAGTTATTAAAAACTTTTGATTCATTCACCTTAGACGAAACTTGAAAATGACAAATAAATATTTTGTCCAAAATAAATGTGATAATTTCAGAGATTCCAGCTGCAATCATTTAAAAAAAATAAATAAATATTTGATCAAAATACCTCAAAATAACACTCTATTGCAGGCAATGATCTGAATATTTTGCAGTGTAGTGACAAACAGATGTTAAGGATAGTACTGTGGTAGTTTGTGTTACAGTTTAGTGTTTTGAGAGAAAATAAAATCAAAAGTTAATTTTTTCCCGCGCGGGGCCTAGCCCCCTTGTACCCTACACACAGAAACTGATTATAAACGCATGCAACGCAATACATTTACGTATTTAATTATAAATTAACCCAAATATATAGCCTCCTTAAAAATGTAATCTAGCTATTCGATCATGGAGATCAATGCTGTACGCCTATTAAATGCGGTCTATTGGCCCTATAGCTCGTTCTGTTGAATCTTTTATAAATATATAATCGGAATCAGCCATAGCCTATCAATAGGTTGCGTACTGATATCTACACTATGGGATCAGAAACATGGCATGTCACAATTGCAGAGATCATCAAAAACCGAGATCACATCTTACTGTTTAATGCATTTTATTTCATGGATTGAATGCATAAATAGCCATTTCCCTTTGACGTAAAATATCGAACTCATTATTGTCCCCTTTGAGAAAACAGAGAATATCTCACGGGTTAACGAGACAGACACATGCATGACATTCTTTTCAGGGAACAGGTTTGGTGTCAAAGTCACGCCCTGGAACGCGCATTCCTTCCACACACCGATTCAAATGTCAGCTGCTCCAGTGTAATGAGGAAGGTACTGCATCAGGATGATATCGTTGAGGTGAAACTGCTGATTTTATTTTGGACAAACGAAATAGGTAATGTATTTTTAAAGTGTATGGCATGGGTTTTTTCTTTTCTTTTTACCTTTTCAAACCTCACCTTGACTTAATGATTTTAAGAATAAACATTGCTGGAGAAATATCTATATTTGTTAGAAAGTTGTACGCCGAAAAATTCGAAATGATTGAAAATGTAGCCTTAAATGACAATGAATAAAATAGTAATGCAAATGATGCTTTGAAAAATAAACAAATAAAAAAACCTGATCGTTTATTGATTTTCAAAAGTCGTCTGAAGCCAAAATATATTCCAAATTAAGTAAACAATAAGAAAAAATGACATTTGTAGATTGTAGAAAAACACCATCATACAGAAACAAAAGATGTGAACTATCCATTCAATCTATTCCAACTTGTTTGGTGAGTGACGCCACTCAGAAATAGTTTCACTAATTAACTGGTCAAACTTGTGACTTATTCAGTGTCGATAAGGAAGTATCATCTCCCCTCTTTTACAGTCAATTCCATAGGGTATCCACATAGAATTTAAAATGAGTTTTTCCCCCCAGTGGATTGTATCTGCATAAAAATGATTATCAGGGGCAATTATATACTGTAAATATAAATATTATCGTGTAGGCTAAATTGTTTTAGACTGCTACTCAGTTGTCTAAATCAACTGCTATCCTTTCCTGCTATCACTTTTGGTGACACTGAGTCTTCTGTTGTCCTTTTCTGTTAGTTTTCCGCTGCAGCAATAATGAGGGATAGGCTGGATCATCTGCAGACCATCTCAGAGTCTAACAGCCAGCTGGAGGAGATGGAAGCAGACTCTTTCAGCAATGTGGACCTGGAGGAGAGTTTCAACCAGCAGGCTGTCATTTTTAACAATAGTGATGAGATGGAGTCAGTGCTTGATGAAGCTCAAGAGACTAGGCGTGAGATTCATCTAATCCGTCTTGAGGTGAAGCGTCTCAGGGAGCAAAACACGCGTCTACTTAGTGAACCAACTCGCACAACTCATGTAAAGCGCAATGCTAATGTTATCGTCGGTGACATCAAGACCCGTGGAGAGGATGTTCTGGCACGCCTTCACAAGATGGATAACCACGCTAAAGAGCTTGAAGAAGAGCACGGTGTGAACTCGGCTGTGGCGAGAATTGCCCGAACACAGTATGCCACCCTGAGCAACAACTTCCGCGACACATTGACAGAGTACAACGATGCAGAGATGAGCCACAAGGAAAGTTGCAAGCTTCACATCCAACGGCAAATGGAGATTGTGGGCAGAGATGTTTCAGGCGAGCAGATTGATGAGATGCTGGAAAATGGCCAGTGGAACATCTTCAGTGACAACATTATCTCAGAAGGCAAGACGGCTCGATCTGCACTCAACCAGATTGAGAGCAGACATCGGGACCTGCTGGAGTTAGAAAGTCGACTCAAGAGCCTTCATGAAGTGTTCCTGGATGTGGCTATGCTTGTAGAGGAACAGGGACCCATGACAGACTACATCTTAAACAATGTTCAGAAAACCGATGCTTTTCTTGGTGAAGTCCTTGTTAAACTGGAAAGAGCCAAGAGACATGACAGTAACAACCCATTCAAGAAAATGTTCTGTGGATGCTTTCCATGCGCAAAGAGTTGAGGCTGTTGATCAGAATCCGTTGAGATCTTAATCCTCCAAGACTAAAGCTTTCTTATACCCATCCAAATCTAAGAGATCACAAAACCTTATTGTTCCAGTAAAACAGCTGAGAGGAATTTAAGTGAATACAAGTAAATACATAGACATAGATATATTTAAATAGTTACACATTTTAACATCATATTCATACACAGTAAAGTTAAGGATCTTTTTAACTGATGTTATGGCTGAAATTGTGTGGAATTAAAAGTTAAACATACCGTATGCATTACCTTTTCCATCCAGAAAATATTTTTTCATCCAGTTGCATTCTTAGATAGTGGAAATACAACACACTATTTGTCATTTGTCATTGCACTTTCTTGCCTATATGTTATAAAACCGGATTATGAAGCATTTGCCATGTTTTGCCATATTTGCAAATCAAGTTGTTTTGATTGTCTTGTTGTTTTTCAACTTAATAATTGGTTTCTCTTGAATACACAATATGCATAATGTCTGAATTATTTTATTAGTCAAACATCAGATAAATAAAGAATCAAATATTATGTAATTGTTTCTTGTTTTGTCTTTGTATAATTTTTGTTTGGGATGTGACATCATTCCATTTCCTAAATTTTTTTCAAATCCTCATTTGCCATAGTCCTACATGTTAAATGAAAGTGTTGTAGGCCTATGTTAATTGTAGCCTAACTCATTGAAATTTACATTCAGTGCTAATAAAGCTAACAAACTCATTGGCATGAAAATATGTTTAGTGTTAATTGTGTACCACTAGATATTGACAAAAAATGTTTATCCCTTTAAAAGCTGTGATTCTATGGAAACATGATTTCACGGCCCAACTGACCCGCAGTGAATGAAAAAGCTGGAGTGTTAATACTGTAGCTCATATGTCCAGTTTCCATATCTAGCATTCACTTCTGTTGGCCCTTCTTTGTTCTTGCGAAAAGGAAAACCAAAATCATAAGTGGGAATAAGATAAAACATTTGTGGTGAAATATAAAAAAAAATTCATTCATAACCGAGTTTAAATGTCCCCTGTTCATTTCAAACTCTATTCTGTGATGTTCAGTTTTGGGTGTCATCCAGTTACAAAGTAATTAGTTATTGTAATCTAACTACTTTTTAGTCAAAAAAGTAGTGTAAAGTATAACATTTTAAATTATTGTAATCAGATAGAGTATACAGTAATACAGTTACTGACTTTCTATTAATTTAATTACTTTTAAATACATGAAACTATTATGCTTATTTCTAATATATTATTTATATAAAATACATGAATTATGGTCCCAAAACAAGTCATTGTAAAGGAGAAATGTGAAGTGCTGAGTGTATGACTTGTGTTTAATAATGAACAAGAAAGAAATATAGACATTAAGTAATATAATTAAACATTTAGATAAATAATTAATTTGAAGTGGATTACAATTGTTTTAGAAAATTACCCAACACTGGCGATGTCATTACAAAGTTAATATAAACTAGTGGATTATAAAAAATATATTATTATTTTTATTAAACTATGCATTAAAAATATTTGTTATGCTGTTTTGCCTGTTTTTTATATATCTTTTCCAAAGCATTAACAAGAAAAACCCCAATACAGTTGCAAAATTACTCCCACATTCTCCTTTTCAGACAGAACAGAGTATAAACCAATACAAATAAGGAATAATAATTACAACAATAATAGGATAAAATAAAATACACTTTGCCAAATGAACATAATGTCCATATCAAGAAAGCGACAACAAACATTACATCACATGTATTCTAATCTCTGCTTCATTCGTGGTCTGCACATACAATATGACTATGTGAAACTGAAAATAACACAGGGGATCTTACTTAAACTAATAAATCTATATTAATCAATTATGAGGGAGAGTCTTTACCCTCTCAAAATATGTAATCATGTGTTTCCAAATCCTGTAAATATTTGGGCTGATCCTTTCATTAAATATATAATGTTCTCCAATTTCAGATCACATAACCATATTAAAGTCTTAGGCGGCTTTGATGATTTCCTCTCTAACAGTATTCTTCTCCTTCCCAGAAGAGAGGCAAAAGAAATAACACTTTTTATTTTGTTCGACAATGATGCTCTTCGTGACTCCAAAAATAGCAATTTCAACACTGGGTTTTAGATCCAAGTTAAAAGCTTAATTTAGTCTTTAAATGTAAATGTAAAGTAATCTCTCAACTTTTGGCAGGACCAGAACATATGAACAAAACCTGCTTTACCACTCTTGCATGAATCACACACATCATCAACATTTGGGTAAAAGTCTGGATTTTGTATAGTAGGCACGGTGTAGGACTTTCAATTGTATGAGACTGAGGCAAGCACAAGTGTTTGATTAATTTACTCTGATCAGAGCCTCATCCCATATTTCATTAGATTTTTCAATTCCCATGTCCTTTACCCACTCCCCTCTAATTCTTTTAATCAAAAGACATTGTTTAAGGACATAATTATATTATATATTACTAAAATATGACCTTTAAAGACCATAGGAATCTGTAAAATGTATCTAATAATGAAGTAGGTGGTAGAAAAGGGAAGGCTGGTCTCTGAGTTTGTCGGACTTGATAGTCACGAAACAGGCTGGACTGTGACAGCTGAAATTTCTCAGAAAGATCACTAAAATTGGCAAAAGTGTTATAAGTATAAAAATCACATTTGACCAAGCCTACCTTCTGCTACTGTACAAAAGTACTTTCCATTTTGCAGCAGGATTATTGCAGATAGGACTTAACATAAAAAAGTAATTAAGTTTATTAATTTGCCTAAATTGAGACCATATCCTAAGTGCAGAGCGTTCAACTGGGCTTGAAGTATACTGAGAGGGAAAAAAAGGCAATTTCATTGTAATTAAAGCAGAGAGTGATGTGGAGGAACAAGTAATTTCTTCTGCCTTACACCAGTTAGCCTCAAGGGACTTATGCCAACAAATAATATTTTTAAGATTTGTGGCTCAATAGTAAGGAAGGGCTAATCCTCCTTGTGAATCTGGGATTCTTCCCCATCCAAGTGAGTGAAAAAAGTACTTTGGGTGAAAAACTGGGAGAGACTGAAATAAGTATAAATACCTGGGTAAAACATTCATTTTTATACAATTTATAAAAATTGCTAAAGATTAGTGCAATGCATTCCATCTCTGAGGATCAGATTTCATTTTGTTTATAAATGGTAAAAAATATATTTGCATTAACACCTGGAAAAGTGCAGGTTATATAGACTCCCAAATATTCAAATCCTTAATGTGTAAAGCCAGGGAATTAATCAGGAAACACTCTGTAAAACAGTTAAAGGATGGGCAAAATTAATTTGCTGCTACTGAAGTTGAGGTACATGTAGGTTTAGGAGTAAGGGTAGGATTACGGGCAAAGTTAACAGTGTATCTATAAATGTAATTAAATGCAAGTATTTCAATGTAATTACAATGCAACAACAGGAATGTACATAATAAGTACATTGTATCAAATGGTTAAGAACATAGTAGTTAATGCCACCTAATATAAAGTGCGTCCATGCAAATAAATAGTTGCACTACATTCTGTCGAATGCCTTCTCTGCATTCAGGGATACCACCACCTCTGAGGCCTCCCTGGATGCAGGCAAATGCTATATACCAAGAAGCCTCCTTATATTGGTAAATGAGCAATGACCCCTGATAAAGCCCTTCTGATCTGGAGAGACAATTTCTGGTATAATAGTATTAATGCTAGATGCTAACAATATGGAAAGTATTTTTACATCAACATTTAACAAAGACATTGGTCTGAACTTCAAAAGAAGTGTGATGAATGCTTCTGTAAAGTGTCTGTGGTAATTTTGCATTATTTAAAAAGTTTTCAAACATTTTTAGAAGAAGTGGGGCTAATTTTGAAAAAAAAAAAAAGCTTTATAAAATTCCACAGGATAGCTGTTGGGGCCAGGGGTTTTACCATTTTACATTACACTAATGTTGAGTTGAAAATCTCTTGCAGGTCGATTGGCTGCTCTGTTAATTGTCGAAATATCCAAGTCTTTCAAAAAAGCTGACATACCCGAATTATCACCTAAATTTACATTTATTCATTTGGCAGATGCTTTTATCCAAAGCGACTTACAAAAGAGGAAAACATAAGCGAATCATCTTAAAGAGACAGTGGTACGAAAAGTGCCATATTACAAAGTTGCACTAGCATCAGAATAGTATACAAAACAGATTAAAGAGCAATAAGAATTATTTTTTGTAGTGACTATTTAAGTGCTCATGGATGTTTTTTAAGACAGAGAGTAAGTCAGCTTCACGGATGGAGTTCAGAAGGTCATTCCACCAACGTGGTATGATGAAACTGAAAGTCCGGGAAAGTGATTTGGTGCCTCTTTGTGCTGGTACGACAAGGCGACGTTCCTTAGCTGACTGTAGGCTTCTGGTGGGCATGTAGTTCTGCAGAAATATTTTAAGTATGCTGGGGCAGACCCAGTGACTGTTTTGTATGCCAGCATCAGAGCCTTGAATTTAATATGTGCATCAACAGGCAGCCTGTGGAGAGAGACAAAGAGTGGTGTAACTTGTGCTCTCTTTGGTTCATTAAAGACCAGACGTGCTGCTGCATTCTGGATCATTTGCAGAGGTCTAATTGCAAATGCAGGGAGGCCTGCAATGAGAGAGTTACAGTAGTCCAGTCTAGTTATGACAAGTGACTGATCAAGCAGTTGTGTGGCATGTTCAGAGAGAAAGGGTCTTATCTTCCTGATATTGTAGAATGTAAATCTACATGATCTTGCAGTCTTTGAGATGTGGTCTGTGAAATTTTGCTTGTTATCAACGGCTACCCCTAGATTTCTGACCGTTTTGGAAGGCGATACTTTAGTTGTACCCAGCTGCATGGTGATGTTGTGTTCAACAGCAGGGTTGGCTGGAAAGACAAGGAGTTCGGTCTTGGCTGGGTTGAGTTGCAGGTGGTGTTCCTTCATCCAGGCCAAGATGTCTGCCAGGCAGGCAGAGATTCGAGCAGTCACTGTGGTGTCGTTGGGCTGGAAAGACAAGTAGAGTTGTGTGTCATCAGCGTAGCAGTGGTAAGAGAAACCAGACTGAGAAACTAAGACTGAATGATGGGTCCCAGTGAAGTTGTGTATATAGAGAAGAGAAGTGGCCCAAGTACTGATCACTGAGGTACCCCAGTAAGTAACTGATGTGGCTTGGATACCTCACCTCTCCAGGCTACCTTGAAGGACCTACCTGAGAGATAGGAGTTAAACCAGTCAAGCACAGTTCCTGTGATGCCCAGAGTATAGAGGGTGGAGAGTAGGATCTGATGGTTGACTGTGTCAAAGGCTGCAGAAAGGTCCAGCAGAATTAGAACGGATGATCTGGATTCAGCTCTAGCTTGTCTCAGCGACTCAGTGACAGACAGCAGGGCAGTCTTGGTGGAGTGTCCACTTTTGAAGCCTGACTGATTGTCATCCAGCAGCTTGTTCTGTGAGAGATAGGCAGAGATCTGATTGAAAACTGCCCTTTCAAGTGTTTTTGCCATGAATGGGATGAGAGAGACTGGTCTGTAGTGTTCTATCTGTGTGGGGTTAAGTGCAGGTTTTTTCAGCAGAGGCGTTACTCGAGCCTGCTTAAATGTAGTGGGAAAAGTGCCTGTAAGTAGAGACACGTTAATTATGTGTGTGAGTCCAGGTAAGATGGATGGAGAGATGGCCTGGAGAAGGTAAGAAGGAATGGGGTCAAGGGAACAAGTAGTAGGGTGGTTGCAGTGTCAGTCAGAGGAGAGAACATAGAGAAAGAAGAGTTGCATACAGGAGACATGTGTTTGACAGGGTGTGGTGCTGTGAATGTATTGCTGATGGTTGTAACCTTATTAGTAAAAAATGTGGTGAAGATATCTGCTGTCAGTGATGTGTCAGGTGGTGGAGGGGGAGGACAGAGAAGTGTGTTGAATGTTCTAAACAAGCTACGAGTGTCTGTGGTGCTGTTGATCATTGTCTGGTAATAGGAGGTTTTTGCAGCTTTAATGTTATCTGAGAAAGTTGCAAGCAGAAGCTGATAGTTACCTAGATCTGCTGGATCTTTAGATTTCTGCCATCTACTCTCAGCTGCCCCGAGGTCAGCCCGATGTTCAAGAAGGATGTCAGACAGCCAGGGGCTTGGTGGTGTAGTACGTGCTGGTCTAGAGGAGAGAGGACAAATGTTGTCTAGACAAGTTGTTAAAGTAGAGCTAAGTGTGTCTGTGGCAGTTTTTCATCAAGCATGGAAAATACATTTATTGTGGGAAGAGAGGTAGAGACATCAGTGGAAAGGCGAGAGGGTGAAAGGGAACTGAAGTGTAAAATATTAAAATCTGAATAATATTCTTTGAAAGTGTCATCAATTTCTTCAGGGTCTACTGTCAGTTGTTGGGATATGTTACGAATCTGTGGAATTAGCCTGGAGGCTGATTTACTTTTTTCAACTTTTTCATATTGTGCTTTAAGTTCCATTCTATAAAAAAAAATAAAAAAAATAAATATAAATAAATAAATAATTCCTGAGGGAGCTAAAGAGTGATCTATTATGGCTATAGAATCAATAGAATCAATTTGTTGTAGTTTTCTTTTCTTTTAAAAAAAACCCCAAAAAGTTATCTATCGCAGTAGATATGAATGGATGAATGAATTAATTAATTAATATTTTTATCTGCTAACAAGGTAGAGTTAAATCTCCAAGCTGGGCGATATACGATAAGAGTAAACCGTAAATCAAGAATTAACAGAGCATGATCTGATATTATAATTGCTGAATACTGAGTCTTCTCCACTGAAGGGAATCGTGTCGGAATTCGGGTTCAAACGATCTAAGACTGGGTTAATGACACAATTTAAATCAAGTTTTTGAAGACGAGCATGGTCTGTTCATGCCTTTAATGTTCCAGCTAGTGAATTGAATGGTGGACCCTCTGTTGTTCCTATACGTATCACCAATTAATTAATCAATATAGTCTATTTTAATCTGTTATACTGCCTTATAGAAGTTGTTGTAAGTGAATAGTGTTAAGTAATAAAGGATAGGACCCACTGATCTATATATATATTGTTATATATATAGATATATAGATCAGTGATGGGACCACGTTGCCGATAAAGAACCAGCAAGCGAGAAGAAGAAGATGAAGAAGAAGAAGAAAATACATGTTTTGCCTGTTTTAATGACAAACTCAAACAAACACAAAATTGTTAATGAATTGCTAACATATTTTTTCAACTAAAAAATTTATTCTTAATATAGAGGGGCATCCATCGTTGAAAAAGCCTCTCTTTAGCCTATCTTAGCCAAAATTAGGAAACACGATTTTGGATACAATAATTGTCCCACTTGCCTATATTGTTTTTAAATTATTGCATGCCAAATATCTCTTTAACAGCTCTAATTGCTGTTTTCTATATGGTTGTGTATATAATTATAAATTCTGAACATTGAGCCACTTTTTAAATGCACAGATTTCGCAACTACAGTATTTAGGGGATGTTTCTCACATAAGAGTAGATTCCTTGTTTAAAAAATAAATAAATAAATACCATACATGCCACTAATCAAATGTGTGCAGCAGCCTATGTTAAACTCAGTTTCTGGATTTCCATGTTACAATGAATGTTCTACAGTATAGCTACATTGTAGGCCTACAAATAAATTTCACCATTTTGTGTGTGTGTATACAGTCAGGTCCATAAATGTTGGGACATCGACACAATTCTAATCTTTTATACACCACCACAATGGATTTGAAATGAAACGAACAAGATGTGCTTTAACTGCAGACTTTCAGCTTTAATTTGAGGGTATTTACATCCAAATCAGGTGAACGGTGTAGGAATTACAACAGTTTGTATATGTGCCTCTCACTTTTTAAGGGACCAAAAGTAATGGGACAATTGGCTGCTCAGCTGTTCCATGGCCAGGTGTGTGTTATTCCCTCATTATCCCATTTACAAGGAGCAGATAAAAGGTCCAGAGTTCATTTCAAGTGTGCTATTTGCATTTGGAATCTGTTGCTCTTAACTTTCAATATGAGATCCAAAGAGCTGTCACTATCAGTGAAGCAAGCCATCATTAGGCTGAAAAATCAAAACAAACCCATCAGAGAGATAGCAAAAACATTAGGTGTGGCCAAATCAACTGTTAACATTCTTAAAAAGAAAGAATGCACCGGTGAGCTCAGCAACACCAAAAGACCCGGAAGACCACAGAAAACAACTGTGGTGGATGACCAAAGATGATCTTTCCCTGGTGAAGAAAACACCCTTCACAACAGTTGGCCAGATCAAGAACACTCTCCAGGAGGTAGGACTATGTGTGTCAAAGTCAACAATCAAGAGAAGACTTCACCAGAGTGAATACAGAGGGTTCACCACAAGATGTAAACCATTGTTGAGCCTCAAAAACAGGAAGGCCAGATTAGAGTTTGCCAAACAACATCTAAAAAAGCCTTCACAGTTCTGGAACAACATCCTATGGACAGATGATACAAAGATCAACTTGTACCAGAGTGATGGGAAGAGAAGAGTATGGAGAAGGAAAGGAACTGCTCATGATCCAAAGCATACCACCTCATCAGTGAAGCATGGTGGTGGTAGTGTCATGGCGTGGGCATGTATGGCTGCCAATGGAACTGGTACTCTTGTATTTATTGATGATGTGACTGCTGACAACAGCAGCAGGATGAATTCTGAAGTGTTTCGGGCAATATAATCTGCTCATATTCAGCCAAATGCTTCAGAACTCATTGGACGGCGCTTCACAGTACAGATGGACAATGACACGAAGCATACTGCGAAAGCAACCAAAGAGGGAAAGGAGTGGAATGTTATGCAATGGCCAAGTCAATCACCTGACCTGAATCCGATTGAGCATGCATTTCACTTGCTGAAGACAAAACTGAAGGGAAAATGCCCCAAGAACAAGCAGGAACTGAAGACAGTTGCAGTAGAGGCCTGGCAGAACATCACCAGGGATGAAACCCAGCGTCTGGTGATGTCTATGCGTTCCAGACTTCAGGCTGTAATTGACTGCAAAGGATTTGCAACCATGTATTAAAAAGTGAAAGTTTGATTTATTTGCTAATCTGTCCCATTACATTTGGTCCCTTAAAAAGTGGGAGGCACATATACAAACTGTTGTAATTCCTACACCGTTCACCTGATTTGGATGTAAATACCCTCAAATTAAAGCTGAAAGTCTGCAGTTAAAGCACATCTAGTCAAAAAGATTAGAATTGTGTCGATGTCCCAATATTTATGGCCCTGACTGTATATATATACATTCACTACCGGTCAAAAGTTTTGAAACACTTGACTGAAATGTTTCTCATGATCTTAAAAATCGTTTGATCTGAAGTGTATGCTTAAATGTTTGAAATTAGTTTTGTAGACAAAAATGTAATTATGCCAACATATTAATTTATTTTCATTATAAAACTAAAATTATTTAAAAAAAAAAAAAAAAAAAACAATTTTAAAATGTATGACTTATAATAAAGAAAAGCAGCCACTAATTGCCCAATATAGATGGGCTCTCCTTCAATGCTGTTTAAAAGG
This sequence comes from Xyrauchen texanus, assembly GCF_025860055.1. NCBI lineage: Eukaryota > Metazoa > Chordata > Actinopteri > Cypriniformes > Catostomidae > Xyrauchen > Xyrauchen texanus. The sequence continues at coordinate 19,664,086 of NC_068303.1, read as the reverse complement.
CATCCCAGGGTGATACCTCAAGAAGTTGGTTGAGAAAATGTCAAGAGTACATTTCTGCAAAATGTAGGCAAAAGGTGACTACTTTGAAGATGCACAAATATTACACAATTTTGATTTATTTTGGATTTTGTTTAGTCACAACATAATTCCCAGTTCCATTTATGTTATTGCATAGTTTTAATGACTTTACTATTATTCTAAAATGTGAAAAAAAAAAAAAAAAACATAATTAAGAATGAGTGTTTCAAAACTTTTAACCAGTAGTATATATATATATATATATATATATATATATATATATATATATATATATACACACTCAATACTCAGATTACAAATACTCAGTTACAGAAATACTCAAACCAGCCCATCTGGCACCAACAATCATGCCACGCTCCAAATCACTGAGATCACATTTTCCCCCATTCTGATGGTTGAAGCGAACATTAACTGAAGCTCTTGACCCGTATCTGCATGATTTTATGCACTGCTGTCACATGATTGGCTGATTAGATAATCGCACAGATGATTGTTGGTCCCAGGTGGGCTGGTTTGAGTATTTCTGTAACTGCTGATCTCCTGGGATTTTCACACAAAACAGTCTCTAGAATTGAGAATGGTGGCAAAAACTAAAAACATCCAGTGAGTGGCAGTTCTGTGGATGGAAACGCCTTGTTGATGAGAGAGGTCAACAGAGAATGGCCAGACTTGTTTGAACTGACAAACGTAACTCTACAGTAACTCAGATAACCGGTCTGTACAACTGTGGTGAGAAGAATAGTTGGACTCATGTTGGTGCTGTTTTTGCAGAACAAGCAGGACCTAAACAATATTAGGCAGATGGTTTTAATGTTGTGGCTGATCAGTGTATATATATATACTATTTTCACCCTGAGGTCTGAACCCTGAATGTCCATTCTTGTATAATGTTTCTTAAATATGATTACATTGAGCTTGCTTATTATGGGTTGTGGAGATCTGCAATGTTTATGTTGATGATTTAGGCTTAGAGTTTGAGTCAGAGAAATTAGTTTGATAACAATTTAGATAATATTTTTGGTTGATACCCAAGTCATGTTAAGTAACGACACGCTAATATGGTAATCTTCAGTAAAACAATAATAACTTTATGAAGTCACAGTATGCTTTTGTTGTATGGAACAGAGCAGCATCTCCTTTTCTGTTCTATGGGAGAAAGAAATCATAAGGGTTTGGAATAATATAATGGTTCGTGAAGGATGAAAGAATTTTCCAATGGGTTTAAAAGAAGCAGTGTGTTGAAGTAGCCAATACAAACAGATACATTTACAAAAAAAAAAAAAAAAAAAAAAAAACAGCAGCATGGAGGCGAGTTTGGACTTGTAACTTTATCAAAATTTTGGGATTTTTAGAGCTTCAAGTTTATGGTAAGTTTTTGTGTAATTTTATGAAAAATCAATATTTTTGCACATATCAAAAGTAGGTCATTTGATGCTATGTAACAATTGGTCTGGTAAAAGGATGCTAGCTGATTTAAATCAGACCATTCAAACATGAACACAGCATACAATGGCGTGACAATGAATCAACAAGTTAGTGTAGAATATGTTTACATAATTGCACATAAATCAACAATTCCATCAGTTTAAAAAACATAATTATTCAGATTATATTGTTCGGTTTCTACATACTATACAATTCAGTTATAGTCATCATCATTTCTAAGATTAACATCCTAGTCTTTTGCATTAAAAACAAATAAAAAAAAACATGGCTGGCCATTAAGGATGAAACCAAACCACGTAAAAAATAAATAAAGACCACTGCCCTGCAATAAAGTGGCTTGTGATTATGAGCATTTCCGTCAAAAAGGCATCCATTTATTACATATCCATTTCTGATAATCAAATCTTTTTTTCTTTTTTAGAATGTTAAGCATCTTTTCCACCTATAAGAAAACACACACACAAATAATGAAGAGTGTGGGTGAGAGAGAGCGAGTGAGATAAGCAAAAATCAAGTGTGATAAGAGGTTTATTTAGTTTACTCACAGTGAGGTACGATTTATTTATGTACTTGAACCTCGTCTCTATATACAGTTGACTGAAAGGTGCAAGAACGTGCAGGTGCAGGTGCGGGACAGTGATATTTGGTGGAATGTGGAACCCTAGGCCGACACACAGTCATATACTCATTTAACAAGTGCTTCATCCAAATGAACACTTAACAAATATGATCTTAATGTTGTAGAATATATATATACCTGATGTCTTCAAAATCTGTGACATTCTTGGCTTTCAATACAGCTTTTCCCATCTCTTCCATCCTCCTCAATGTTCAGGAAAATCACATTCTTACTTAACTATTGTAAGTAAAAGGCCCTTTATTTTCTCGTTTACATGCATGTTTTTTTTTACCTAATCAATTACTAAAAACGCCCACCGTATCATGATTGTTTAGTCTAATCAATGCAAAGTAAGCCAGGGCTGGATTCTTCATTTTGTTGACTTGGTTTCAGGACCAGCTCAGAACCAATTGGTTCTGACCACCATACAAGTTTACTGGTAATTAGCCACAACTGTTATTCTGTGAGTCTGTGAATTAGGCCTATCCTCAAAATGCTTTTTTTAAAGCCTACACTATTACTGCCCCCTGCTGGCTACAAATAAACACAAAACAGTCTTTTAGCAAAATAAGGATTCTCACTCTAATAATCAAATGCATCCCTGAAAAAACATCCCCTTACATAGACTGATATCATCCACTTTGAGTGACAAACAACTATGGATATGTTTCCTTGGTATAACCAGGTAGTGATGAGGTGCGCTTGGAAAAATGTCCTGGAAGCAAACCATGTCCTTATCCTGTCAAAGAATCACAGAACATTTTTATTTACTTTCACATTGATATGAATATTCTAAACATGTAATTATATTTCCATCTTCAGGTACTGAAAGACCATTTCTATTGTTTATGTTGGTTAGCATCGATGTGGTTTATAGTATATGTACTGTGTTCACCCACTGATAATTCATAGTTTTAATACTATTACATAATAAGAATCCATTGATTTTACTAATGGCAAACAGTTTTGTCCAAGATATTTTTTTTATTTTTTATTGAATTATGAATAACATACAACCACACTAGTGTACATTGTGGCAAGGGTGAACTACATAATGAAGGTAGCTTTTAAAGGGATAGTTCACCCAAAACTGAAAATTCTCTCATCATTTACTTCCCCTCATTTAATCCCAGATGTGTATGAACTTCTGCTGAACACAAATGGAGATTTTTATTAGAATATCTCAGCTCTGTAGGTCCAAACAAGGAGGTGATCGGTAACCAGATATTCAAAAATTTGAAAGAATGTGAAAGTGGAGATTTGCTGTAAAAAAGGGACTTAAATATTGATCTGTTTTTCACCCACATCTATCATATCGCTTCAGAAAATATGGATTTAACCACTGGAGTCGTATGGATTACTCTTCTTTGGCCTTTATGTGATTTTTGGGGCTTCAAATGTCTGGTCACCATTCACTTACATTGTATGAACCTACAGAGCGGAGATATTCTCCTAAAAATCTTAATTTGTGTTCAGCAGAAGAAAGAAAGTCATACACATCTGGAATTAAATGAGGGTAAGTAAATGATGAGAGAATTTTCATTTGTGGATTAACTATCCCTTTAACAAAGTTTAAACAATGTTCTCAGGACAAGAGTCTAAAACAATTACAAAGTACAAAAAAATAACACAATTTCATGAAACTCAAAAATCTAAAAAGGTAACATACAAAAATACAAAACCATTGTTTTTGCCAACCAAACTGTAATTAATACATTGAATAAATGTATAACATTTCAACTACATTACAACTTGCCCTGACTTGACATTTACAGAAAAAATAAATAAAATGTTGTCCTTAGAACACAGGTCGCAGTAACCTTTTGGCTAAAACCTACCTTCATTATATAGCTGACCCTAATTATACTAGCATGCTAGAGTGGTTTTGTGTTCACCTGTTTCCCCAACTGCTACAACAAAAATAAGAATGTGAATTTGAGTTTGATAACATCCATTTTTTTTTAGATGGGTGTTTCAAACCAATATACAAAATCTGTCGCCGGTGAAGGCGCCTCCTCCCTCAGTCGTCAGAGATCGCTTTCACCCGAATTCTGATCAATTAAACTACATTTCCCTTCTGCCCGCATACCTAGGTCTGATTAATCCCCAGTTGTTTTGTGTTACCCTACCCTATTTAGCCGTGTTTAGTCCTTCTTTGCGAAGTCTTGTTTGCCCCGGCGACATTACCAAGCAAGTTATTCTCTGACTCCCTTAAAGTTATTCTGTGTACCGATCCAGCCTGTTACTTAGACCCTGTCAGTTTGCTGCCTGCCTTGTTTACCTCTTGCCTGTTCCGTACTACGTTTGTTTGCTGCCTGCCCAGACCTCTGCCTGTTCTATATTCTCTGTTTGCCTGCCCACGACCTTGCTTGTACGACTTGTGTTTTTCTTATAAATAAACAACCGCAGATGGATCCCAACTTGCCGGAGTCCTCGTTACAAAACCATAGCTAGAGAACACACACATTTTTATAATTTGACTTTTTACTTAAAGCCTTGTTACGGAGACAGAAAAGTCGTACAATGTCTCTGGGTAGGCTACAGTCAACCGACTAACTCCGCCTAGTTGAACATGGTATTTCCCCATGTGAAAGTAAAACAGTTGCCGACAACTACATTCTAAAAAAGAAATTTTTATGTAAATGCTTCGAGACGTATAGCACAGCACATACTGTTCTCGAAGTATTAACATTTGTTCAGAGGACGGTGTTTTAGGAAGTCCTTTGTTGACATTTGACTTTGTAGTTCGTCAACACTTGTCTTCCTCTCGGACGGATGACAACAAAAATGACCCTTTGGAATCTACAGTGCTGTGTGAAGAACACTGTCAAACCCATTGTTTGTATTTTTACCTTTTAGAAAGAGGTAGCAATCTTTTGTAGTAGTTTAAGCCTACCGGATAACAAGAAAGAAAGTAGATAGTGTCAACTTACATCAACCAATATCTGAGTTTATGGTCGTCGTTTGCGATCGAGCAAAAAATACAAGTTTCACGTGAGCTGTCGTTAGAGGAATACCTCTCATTTTCGCCGACGCAGCTTTCTTCAGTCATTCTGCCAGCAGTCTCTGTGTAACATGGAAGTTACTCTCACCTTATTTCCTCAGGAACCATGGACAGTTCTTCCGTGTTGACACGCGATTTATGGATTTGACGGAAATCGTTTGACTCATTCTGCTTACGGAAAGCTGCCGTAATAAGCTTTAAATATAGCCAATGGTGGTATTAAAAGCGTCTTTAATACCTGTTGTCGGTAGGCCTACTGCTGTACAGGCACATACAGTGAGGAAAATAAGTATTTGAACACCCTGCTATTTTGCAAGTTCTCCCACTTAGAAATCATGGAGGGGTCTGAAATTGTCCTCGTAGGTGCATGTCCACTGTGAGAGACATAATCTAAAAAAAAATCCAGAAATCACAATGTATGATTTTTTAACTATTTATTTGTATGATACAGCTGCAAATAAGTATTTGAACACCTGAGAAGATCAATGTTAATATTTGGTGCAGTAGCCTTTGTTTGCAATTACAGAGGTCAAACGTTTCCTGTAGTTTTTCACCAGGTTTGCACACACTGCAGGAGGGATTTTGGCCCACTCCTCCACACAAATCTTCTCTAGATCAGTCAGGTTTCTGGGCTGTCGCTGAGAAACACGGAGTTTGAGCTCCCTCCAAAGATTCTCTATTGGGTATAGGTCTGGAGACTGGCTAGGCCACGCCAGAACCTTGATATGCTTCTTACAGAGCCACTCCTTGGTTATCCTGGCTGTGTGCTTCGGGTCATTGTCATGTTGGAAGACCCAGCCTTGACCCATCTTCAATGCTCTAACTGAGGGAAGGAGGTTGTTCCCCAAAATCTCGCAATACATGGCCCCGGTCATCCTCTCCTTAATACAGTGCAGTCAGCCCTGTCCCATGTGCAGAAAAACACCCCCAAAGCATGATGCTATCACCCCCATGCTTCACAGTAGGGATGGTGTTCTTGGGATGGTACTCATCATTCTTCTTCCTCCAAACACGGTTAGTGGAATTATGACCAAAAAGTTCTATTTTGGTCTCATCTGACCACATGACTTTCTCCCATGACTCCTCTGGATCATCCAAATGGTCATTGGCAAACTTAATACGGGCCTTGACATGTGCTGGTTTAAGCAGGGGAACCTTCCGTGCCATGCATGATTTCAAACCATGGCGTCTTAGTGTATTACCAACAGTAACCTTGGAAGCGGTGGTCCCAGCTCTTTTCAGGTCATTGACCAGCTCCTCCCGTGTAGTTCTGGGCTGATTTCTCACCTTTCTTAGGATCATTGAGACCACACGAGGTGAGATCTTGCATGGAGCCCCAGTCCGAGGGAGATTGACAGTCATGTTTAGCTTCTTCCATTTTCTAATGATTGCTCCAACAGTGGACCTTTTTTCACCAAGCTGCTTGGCAATTTCCCGTAGCCCTTTCCAGCCTTGTGGAGGTGTACAATTTTGTCTCTAGTGTCTTTGGACAGCTCTTTGGTCTTGGTCATGTTAGTAGTTGGATTCTTACTGATTGTATGGGGTGGACAGGTGTCTTTATGCAGCTAACGACCTCAAACAGGTGCATCTAATTTAGGATAATAAATGGAGTGGAGGTGGACATTTTAAAGGCAGACTAACAGGTCTTTGAGGGTCAGAATTCTAGCTGATAGACAGGTGTTCAAATACTTATTTGCAGCTGTATCATACAAATAAATAGTTAAAAAATCATACATTGTGATTTCTGGATTTTTTTTTTTAGATTATGTCTCTCACAGTGGACATGCACCTACGATGACAATTTTAGACCCCTCCATGTTTTCTAAGTGGGAGAACTTGCAAAATAGCAGGGTGTTCAAATACTTATTTTCCTCACTGTATGAGGAATGGCTGTTTTATAAAGTTTACAATCCAAACCTATACCTAACCTTAACTATTGGTGTATGAAAAATGTAATGTTAGATGTGAAAATGCAGTGTGCGCAGCAATCACTGATCGAGATTACTCCCTGATCATAACACAGGAGAAACCACGTAGGCTACTGCAAAGTAATGATATTTCTCTGATCACTACCTCAGCTAGTTACACTTAGCAGATGTTATTCAATCCACACCTCAAACTCGATAAGTTTTTCTCAATTTCTCAAATAAAAAAAAATAAAAAAACTACCTCCCAGATGTGTTTTTCCTTCCGGTCTTTCCTTCGTGGCTTCCGGGCATGAATCCTGTACAAACCCTGTTCTCCCCTTTTACTGACGGAAAATATCTTTAGTAGGATAACATATTGAGAAATAAATTTGTCAGAGCTGAAGACATGAAAGCATGTCTTAATTTAGTTGTCATAGCACAAAATTAAAAATTGTGAAAAGGGGTTCAACTAAACCCACTACTGGGGTAAGATGACCAACAAAGCACAATTTTCCCAGCTGCCATCTGATTTCATTCTTAATAATGTAACGTTGTCATGTAAAGGAATATTCTGGGCTCATTAAGCTCAATCAACAGCATATAATGTTGATTAAAAATAGTATAACTGCACAACTCAGTTGTTCTTTATTTATCTCACCAACGTTTCTGCTATCAGCCTTTTTCAAGGTATAATGTCATCACAATGGGAAGCACACATATATAGAGTCATTAATTACCAACAGGTGATGACAATTACATAGATTAATATAATGTTGATTACCACACACACACACACACACACACACACACACACAAAGATGCAAAAAGAAAATCGAGGTTACAGTGAGGCACTTACAATAGAAGCGAATAGGGCCAATGATTGGAGGGTTTAAAGGCAGAAATGTGAAACTTGTAATTTATAAAAGCATGTATAGGAATACTTCTGTTAAAACTTGAGTATTATTTGAGCTGCAATGTTGTTTAAATCATGTAGCTTTTATAGTCATTTTAGGATTTATGTCATTAATTGGATATGACCTTGAAAATGTTAGTAAGTGATTTTATTACACAGAAATCACGTTAACACACATTTTGTTTACATCTTATGGCTGTACTTTTGAAACAGTTAGTATTTTAATGTTTACAGATTGGCCCCATTTACTTCCATTGTAAGTGCCTCACTGTAACCCATATTTTGGCTTTTTTAAAAGAAAAGGAGGGAGAAGTTGAATGCATTTTTGTGGTAATCAACATAATGCCACAAATGCTGTCTATTGAGATTAAAATGTCTTGAATCCAGAATATAACTTTAAAGTAAAACATTAAATCAAATGTAATTATGTATGTAAATGTATGTATCATATAACAAAATCCAAGTCAAAAGAGATTCATCTGAATGTTTTTTTATGAATTATATACTGTTAACTTCAGGGCTATATACAGATGTCTATATTTTTAATTGAAGGGATGTCATAATAGCAATACTATGAATTCAGATTTAATTCCACTCAACTAGCATGTTATAATGAATAGTGAAGATCTTTGAAATGTACATCTAACACATGGAATTATTTAACAATAACCCCATACATTATATTACTATTCAATTAAACAATAATAACACCCACAGCAACATGCCACTGGGGGACATCTTACTCCAAGAGTCTAACTTTACCTTTTCACTTCAAAATAAAATGTATGTTTTTTTATTCCTTAAAATCTCAATACATTATGTGTACACAAATCGTACATTATCACATTTCAGAGATCACTAGTTTCCTGTGACATACATTTAGATCAGTTAACCTCAAAACTGTTTTGATGGAATATATTTTCCAAATAATGATGTTCAGATGAACTGTAAAGAGGTGCACAGCCACAGATTTAGTGCCATCTGTCAATAGGAAAAGTGAATTGGGGCATTTTATAAAATGCCCACAGATTCTGTCACTGATACATATTTTTAGGTGTGTATATTTTTTATGTCTATTGTTAAATCTGTTTATGTAAAAATTGTAGCCTTTATGTAAAGCTGCAGGTTACACAAGTTACACAAACATGTTGCACAAGTGTAAAGAACACCTTTATGTAAAAAATCTCATTATGTCAGGGTATTTAGAAGTGGTATTGCATTATATGTGACGTAAGATGGCTACAGAGTTCATTGCTAACAATGAGAGTTGAAAATCATAGGCCTTCTCATAAACTTCCTTAGTCGATACACAACCTGTCATTCCCAGTCTCTTTCATCACCTCACCTCACACGCAGTCACACCTCCGAATTCCTAAATCAAAACGTCCTCCAAAGTATTTACATTTATGCATTTGGCAGATGCTTTTATCCAAAACAACTTACAGTGCACTTATTACAGGGACAATCCCCCCAGAGCAACCTGGAGTTAAGTTGAGCCTTGCTCAAGGACACAATAGTGGTGGCTGTGGGGATCGAACCAGCAACCTTCTGAATAACAGTTGTGTGCTTTAGCCCACTACGCCACCACCACTCCAGTATAGCTTCCCAATCCTTAGAATGTAAAAATCATGATGAAAGTATGGTTAAAAAAGGAAAATAGGGACAGCACTGAAAAGTGCATTTTCACTGATGACACCTCCTACACACTGGCCTCATGACAATTCTGCCCTTTCTCAGTACTGTAAAAAAGCTCTCCACTGCCCCAAAAGTCATCTGTTACTCACTGTCATGCCATAGATGAGGTTGACTTACTTTTTTTCTGCTGAACACAAAGATTTTTAGAAGAATAGTTAAGCTCTGTAGGTCCATTCAATGCAAGCAAATGTTGACCAGACCTTTTAAGCTCCAGAAATCACATAGAGGCAGCATAAATGTAATCCATACAACTCCAGTGGTTTAATATATGTCTTCAGAAGTGATATGATAGGTGTGGGTAAGAAACAGATCAATATTTAAATTTTTTTTTTACTATAAATCTCCACTTTTACTTTCAGAATGCAAAAGTAGAGATTTATCTTTAAAAAAGGACTTAAATATTGATCTGATTCTCACCCAGAGTGATTGCATGACTTCCGAAGACTTATATTAAACCACTGGAATTGTATGGATTACTTTTATGCTGTCTCTGTGAGCTTTGGAGCTTGAAAGGTCTGGTCACCATTCACTTGCATTGCATGGACCTACAAGCTTAAATATTCTTCTAAATATCTTTGTTTGTGTTCAGCAGAATAAAGAAAATCATACACATCTGGGATGGGCGTGAGTGTGTGAAAATAATGAGAGAATTTTCATTTTTAGGTGAACTGTCCCTTTAAGCACACAGGGAAATCCTGACTGAAAAGTCTTGAGTGAACATTTTGCAACCAAATGATATATGCAAAATCATATTAGGCTAAAAATAGGTTTGAGATGTTTAAATCTGCACAATCCATTAATCTAATATTGAGATGTTGCTTTAACTTTTCCCCTTAATTTTTATTCTGTTGATGGCGCTGTTCTGTCTTATTCAACCAGTCTCCATTTCTGTAGGCCTACAGTACATGCAGTTGCAAAGCTGATTTAATATGGTTGTGTCAACATTGGAGTATGTTAATTAGCCAAACATTTTGGACACCCAAATTAATTAATATGAGATTCAAGCTTTGAAAATGTAGCCTACTTTGGTAAGAGATAAATGAACGCGCTTCATTAAATCATATGATACGTATAAACAAATAGCTGACATTTAAATTGCGTCGAATTCAAAGAAATGAAATCTAATTTAAAAAACGCCAAAAGTCCCGCTTAAACGTATGTGGGTTTAATGTCAACTCAACAGCCCCCGCGTGTTTACGGGACGTCCGTCAGATCACTCGCGCTCGCGGCAGGTGCGTGGAATCTTGTATGTGTCTAAAACGCTCCGCCCCTGTCAATGCAAACAATTTAAGAAAAGTCGCGGTCGAAAGCTGAACTACGTTACTGACGAATTCCAAAACTCGAAAGAACTGAAAGAGAGCAGGACGCGCTTCAGTGGGCTACTTTCTGCAGTAGGCATATGTCAATTTTTAACTCGTGCTACTTGCATTTTTTATTTATTTTATTCATCTACATGTTTTAACTTATTTTTAAAACATGTATTTGATTGAGGGAATTAACTAAATGTTATTAATTTCAGTTTTTGTTATGTTTTTAGATGTGTTCAGATGAAGAGCGCGCGATGACTGGGGGCTCAGGTAACGGAAAGTTGCGTCAGTGGCTGATCGAGCAGGTGGACACTGGAAAATACCCTGGACTCGTGTGGGAGAACGAGGAGAAGAGCATCTTTCGGATTCCGTGGAAGCACGCGGGCAAGCAGGACTACAACAGGGATGAGGACGCTGCGCTCTTCAAGGTACAGTCAGGATTGACGAGGAAAGGATGCGCGCGCCGATAATAAAAGCGAAACAAATGCACGCGCAGATTAATTGTAGATTCAGTCCAGCATTAAACTTCCCTAGGATCTTAGAAAGTTGTTATATGTCGGCCTCTTGGTCTGAACTTGCTTTCCTGCAGGCTTGGGCGCTGTTCAAAGGCAAGTATCGGGAGGGGATCGACAAACCTGACCCGCCAACGTGGAAAACGCGCCTTCGGTGCGCTCTCAACAAAAGCAATGACTTCAATGAGCTCGTGGAGCGCAGTCAGCTTGATATATCGGATCCATACAAAGTGTATAGGATCGTTCCGGAGGGATCAAAGGCGAAAGGCAAGGGAAAAATGCACTTCACACGAGCGCACGTGTCAGCATGTGTTCTGTGCACACTGAATTCACGTGTCCATAATCAACCCCCTCATATTTATTCATTGCGTAAATGAATGACATCATAGACAGTACAGCAGCTATTTACGGAGTTTCTCCTAACAATAAATGTATTTATTGGACTGTTTTAGCATCAAGATCGTTTGAAGATTCACAGTCCAATTCAAGCTCGCCCAGCTATCCAATACATCCACCTTATGCACCAGCAGCTTCTCAGGTGAGAATGCAATCATCTTAGTTGTGCTTCTGTCTGCGTTTCTATGCATGCATTTCGAATATCTATGCATTTGGTATTGCAGGTGTGCAAATACATTTCTCCAGCAGAGAGAGGATGGAGGGATTACCCCACCCTGTCTGAGATCCCTTACAGCCAGAGCCCATATACTTCACGCTGGGACCCTGGTACTGTGTTTCTGTGTACAGTATAGCTATATTGTTTATTTAAAGCAGCATGCAAATGCATGAACATGTTTCTGTGTGTGTGTAGGATACCAATTCAGTGGCACCTTCTACAGTTGCACTGCTTCAGATCCACAGCCCTCACCGTTCTCCCTGGATGCCAGCATGAGATCAGCTGAGGCTGTGGCCCTTTCAGGTACACATTCAAGGATGGTCATAAACTGACATGCTCAATAGTTGTCAATTCCTGTCTTTTTTTAAATCATGAGTGTAAATGCGAGTATCTCCATTCCAGTGATACTTTTTAAATTAAGTAATAATCCTTTTATTTGCTCTTCTTCTCGTTTAGATTACCGCTTACATGTGATGGTGTTTTACCGGGATGCTCTGGTACGAGAGGTAACAGTGAGTAGTCCAGAGGGTTGTCAGCTGGGCCCGAGCAGAGAGGGACAGATCTACGCTTCACCTGGGGCCCCAGAACTGGTTGAACTCCCTCATGCTGAAGGGGCATCACTGGAGCATGGCGTTATGCTCTGGATGGCCCCTGATGGGTTGTATGCCCGGCGTCGCTGTCCCTGCAGGGTGTACTGGGAGGGAGCTCATGCACCACCTACTGACAAACCCAATAAACTGGAGAGAGAGCAAACATGCAAACTGCTGGACACTCAGCTTTTCATAACAGGTTCGTGCAAGGGTTTTTCTTTACATGGTGAAATTACACTAAGAACGAAGAAATAAACAGGTTACTTCACCACACATCTTTCTCTGTAAGTGCTGACAGTCATTTATCGCAAATGTTTATGTTGTTTCCTTGTTGACCGTGCACATCATAAAAGCCCATCTCCAAAATTACATACATATTACAGTAAACAAACAGGTCGAAAGCCTTTACAGTAAACAGTGTGTCACGCTATCTGTGGGTTGAGATATAGCGTCAGTCATCTATGGGTTACAACTCACGCCCACCTTCTGCATGTCATAGATTCACCGATTGTTGTTATTCTCACAGGACTTTCCAGCATATGATTAATACAACTAAGATACCTCAGAAATCACGTGTACCTGTTAGATTTAATGCTCAAAATAAGGAAAGAAAATAAAGAATGAGGGGAAAAGAGAAAGTACATTTGCAATATATAAAGCGAGATAATGGAGAGAAAGTTAGTAAAACAGTCCTATTGCAAGGACACCCAATGCCTTGAGAAACATTTCTAATTACTTGCCAAATGGACCCACTTTAAATTAGGTGTCTTTAACTACTATGCACTTAAGCATTTGATTCAATTAGCTTATATACGTATGTGTTGTTGTATTGTACTTAGTAGCTGCTTTAATTAAATCTGTAGTTATACTGTTAACCTTACCCCTAAACCTAACCCTTAACTCCTAACACTAAAGTTACCCATATATCAGGCGTTCTCAGCGGGGGCGTTCAAAGCATGCCAGGGGGTGCTGAGAGCAAATTAGTTGAGAGGGGGGGCATTAGGTTACAAATGGGGGGTGTTTATCATCATAATCAAATCTATCGTCAAGTTCCTCTTAGATTTGGAGTATATCATTTGGTTCATTTTTTAAATGTATTCCACTACAGATTACAGAATTCATGATGTAAAATGTAATTTGTAACGTTTTCTGCAGCTGGGGCAAGGGAATGAAGTAGGGGGCGTTCATCAAAAAAAGATTGAGAGTCACTGCATACATCAACCTCAGTTTCAGCAAATATGAATCTTGTGAGAATTTTGCAGAATAACATGTAGTTACATTAAAATACATACAATACAATGTACTTACAATGTTAGTAAATAGTAGTTAAGGACACCTAATATAAAGTGGGACATGCCAAATTTACAAATGAACACATTGTAAAAACAAAGTTGAAATTCAAGATTCTGTGCCACACTGTAACCTTGAGTTTTGCTTATGTCTATGGTGGTTGCGTCCAAGCATTGTAATAAGACATTTTCACAAACATTCAGGGTGCCTGTATTTATTATAATTCATAATCAAGGATCACTCTTATTTCTCCCTCTCTTCCAACTCATTTGATCATGTGCTGTATTTATTGATCTCACCTATAATTGGATTAAAATCTCTCCATCTTCATGTTTCCCTTAGATTTGCAGAGTTACTCCCTACATGGTCGCCCTGCCCCGTGTTCCCAAGTGCTGCTGTTCTTTGAGGAGGAAAGCACTGATGCACAAAGACCAAGAAGAACCCTTACAGTACAGGTGCATATTTTAACCAACAGTCCCATTCCAAAAATGTATCTGGTGGTTTTTAACACAGATGAATAGCATAATGGTATTCTTGCATGCTATACTCTGTGACTAATCTTACTTTCCTCTGGTCATTGTGTCATAGGTTGAGCCACTGTTTGCTCGCCAGCTTCTCTTTCTTTCTCACCCTGGCAGCATAAACTACATCCGCACTCATGAGCTTTCACACTTGCCCCCTGAACATGCCCTCTCTCCATGTCAAGATTTCCACAGAGTCGTCACGCATCACCATAACAGCGGCCCTTAAAATTGACCCTAAACAGCTTTTCACACTACGCTTAACCTTGAGTTAATGTCCTTTTTTAATCCCGGGTTAGAGTCAGTTTTAACCCTGGGTTAGCATGGTTTATCAAGAGTGATTAAGAGACATTTCCAGAGATGGACAAGCAGTTTTTATGCAGGTTTTGTGCTTGCAACATGATGTACTTGTTCAATAATTATTCAAATAAACATGTGAATTGTCAGAATCTAGATAACCCAGGATTATGTTAACACAGTATTAAAAGTGACCCAGGGTTGGCAATTTCAACAATGAAAGGCCCATTCATATTTCCAAGCTAAAGCTTAACAAGCAAATGGTGGAATTCAGCAATGTAATGTAACTCAAGCTTCAGTTCCTTGGAATGGAGCAGAACCACACCAGAATAATGTGCTAATAGATTGTTGCCATAAATCATGTTTAAATCTGAGAAAGACTCAAAGCATATGGCTGTGTACAAATCACTAGAATAAATTATTGTATAATGCCAGCATACCCTTAAAGTGTGGGCTGTTTGCTGACATGACATAGAGGAATGTAAATTGTGCATATTAGCTGTGCATTATTGTGTTTGTCACACAAGCATTGTTACATTTATTTGAACTGCAATGCAACTGTATTCGGAATGTAAAAGCCAAAGAATTTGATGTATATAAGCTATGCATGTACTTGTTTTTAAATGGAAATTCTTTTCTAAACTTTTACTTGTACAGTTCTGACAAAATGCTCTACTTTTATTCCACTACTTTAGCTTTTTCATGTTGTAATGCCCAGAGTGCCTAAAATGTGTCATATTTGTGTCAAACTTCCTGTTTAGTGATTCATTTTCTCTTAATAAAAATTTCCAATTAATTGTGTGCATTGATTCTTAACCTGTACAAGGTTAGTCTCCAAAAAAATTATACAATGTCAAAAAGTTTTTACACTTGTTCCATTGTTGGTTTGAGGTTAACTTTTCTGTAGTTCCTAGTGCAGTGGATTCTCAAACAAGTGGACGTCATCGGTCTTGATCACTTTTTAAACGGTGGGCTGACTGTGGTTAAAGAATCTAAGCCTGAACAAAGAGCAGGAGGGGGATACTTTCACTACAAAAACTGGAATCCCCATGAATGAGTGTAGATTTGAGGAGACCTCAAGCCACTTTTTACGTTGAGTGGAAGCAATATGTTAACTGTTGAGTACATAGACAGGGTGTAAGCATATGACAGCGTGCACACAGGATGGCGTTTGTGGTTTGAAGACAGGATGGTGCTGCCAGATAGTTACAACCTGATGACATCACAGAGGAAGTACTTTTTATTCTTCCTTCTCAATAAATACACTTATTTTACTTCACTTGAAGTTTGCCATAAATACTTACGGAGAACTTTATTAGGAACATCTGTACACTTACTTATTCATGTGATTATCCAATCAACCAATCATGTGGCAGCAATGCAATGCATAAAATCATTCAGATATGGGTCAGGAGCTTCAGTTAATGTTCACATCAACCATCAGAATGGGGAAAAGGTTATCTCAGTGATTTACACCATGGCATGATTGTTGGTGCAAGAAGGGCTGGTTTGAGTATTTCTATAGCTGCTGATCTCCTGGGATTTTCATGCACAACAGTATCTAGTTTACTCAGAATAATGTCAAAAACAAAAAAACATCCAGTGAGTGGCAGTTCTTGGGACGGAAACAACTTGATGAGAGGGGTCAGCAGAGAATTATGGAATGATTTTCCGGAAATTTGTGGACGCATAAAATGTGACATAATCCAAACGCAATTGCAAATCGCACATTACCGTTTGCATTTTCGTTTAAGCGAACGCACAGTGACTGCCAGATTTCAAATGGAAAAGCAAAGTCCGTTTGCAACTGTGTTTCCCATATCTTACGAGTTTTGGCCCTGTCATATTTAAATAGCAATTTCAATTACCACGTCTGCTTTTTCACTTTCTCAGCGTTGCGTATGTAGCCAGCCAAACCTCAAATGGAATACTAATTCCCTTAGTATTTCCATTGATGCCTTACATGGAAACCTGTCAATCAGGGTCAAGGGTGGGATTATGCTATGGGGCGTGTTTGTCTTGGGAAGAGACGTCACTCACAGTCGACGGTCAAGAGTCATTATATAAACAAGCATTAAAAGTAATGGACCAGAAATCTGTAAGATGGCATCACTGCATCATTCTAAGGAAGCATAATATCTTGAGTTTTGACAGTTTTGTAAATTTTTCTTTTTAAAACTAATTTTTAAGTGTGTGAACAACGTTGCACCAGAAATATTCTGTCAACTAGTACATAAACAAAAGAGCGGAATAAGAACTAGAGGCACAATAAGTGGAAACTATAGCCGCAAAACGTAGAACAACATTTGGTCAGACATCATTTTCAGTAAGAGGCATACATTTGTGGAATGCATCTGAAATTAAAACATTGACAGACTTCAAGGTTTTTAATACACATTTAAAGCAATGGCTGAAACTGAAACAACTTTGTGAACACTGACTGTACAGGACATAACACAATGCATACAAACATAATGTTACATATGTGAGCACGCACAGACATATGCACCCTTTTGTGTTCTTGTATTGTTAAATGTGTCTAGACTTTGTTTTATAGTGACTTCCACATCTACTTAAGCCCATATCTTATTTCATATATGGGATGTATTTGTTGTATGTATTTTATTAATTATAAATCTTAAACTCAATACTCTGTAATTTTTGTTTTAAATTTATAAGCCTAACCAGGGACAGGGGTTGCAAATTAGTCAAGGCTAGAAACATGTATGCATGGCATCTACTTTGTATTCTTTATAAAGCAATGTTCTATGCATTTGTCCCTGTCAAATAAACATAAAAATAAATACAAAATAAATAAAGAGGTGATGCCCTGAACAGACGCCGGTTTATTTGATCTTGACCGTCGACTGTGAGTGACGTCTCTTCCCAAGACAAACACGCCCCATAGCATAATCCCACCCTTGACCCTGATTGACAGGTTTCAGTGTAAGGCATCAATGGAAATACTAAGGGAATTAGTATTCCATTTGAGTTTTGGCTGGCTACATACGCGACGCTGAGAAAGTGAAAAAGCAGACGTGGTAATTGAAATTGCTATTTAAATATGACAGGGCCAAAACTCGTAAGATATGGGAAACACAGTTGCAAACGGACTTTGCTTTTCCATTTGAAATCTGGCAGTCACTGTGAGTTCGCTTAAATGAAAATGCAAACGGTAATGCGCGATTTGCAATTGCGTTTGGATTATGTCACATTTTATGCGTCCACAAATTGAAAACGCAATTGTAAATACAATTTGCAATTCCTTTTGAATAATGTCCGGAAAATCATTCCATAAGAGAATGGCCAGACTGGTTCGAGCTGACAGAAAGGCTTCAGTAACTCAGATAACCACTCTATACAATTATAGGACCATAGCGTTCCTAACAAAGTGCTCAGTGAGTGTATATTTCTAACAAGGAACTTTTACTATGCTATATGAGCCTATTACACTGATATCACCGATATTAGCTTATGTATGGAAATCCCTGAAAAAAAAAGTTTAGATGTTTTACACAAACAATTCTTTTGATATATTCCACTGTTTATGGGCTCATGGTTCTACATTAGCACATAAACATGATTGGATAATTTTCCGCTGCCTACAGAACGGAAAGGTACATCATTGAAAACTTCCCTTCAAGTCTAACAGCCTGAGATCAATACACCCACTCTTTTACCTGGTGCCAAACATGGCTTTGATGCGATTCTATCAACCTGCTTCCCTTAAATGAGTGGGTGTTCAGAGCTCTAAATTTAGATGAGAAAATCAACAAACAAGACTTCAGGAAAGAGGTATCTTTGTGTCACTTTGCAGCCCAATTTCAGGGATTCACAAAAAGCAGAATGTCTTACAATGACAAAAGGGTAGAAACAAACATTATTGGTTCATTGTGAAGTTTTTGAGATAGCTTGTTAACAGCCTGCAAGAGCTGTTAACTTAGTGACTAGTTTGTTTTCTAGCAAGTTATGCCTTAGCAGTTAATAGCAGTTTATTGTAATGGGCACATCCTAAATACTGCACACTTCCTCTCCAGACAGGTACAAATATCCCCATACTGCTGAGGCAGGGCAGGGTGTGACTTTCTGTCTGACACTAAACAGGGTGTGCACACATCAGCGTGTGGTCATAATATACTTCTACAAGAAACGTTTCTTTTTGTCAAAGACGACTGACAAGAGTCATTTCAAAACTCAAAAGCTTCATCTTTCCAAAAGCAATACGCTCGCTCACTATTTCTAACTCTCTCATACACACATGCATATACACAATCCTTGCAATTACTCTGGTAACTGCTTGCAGAAAAAACTCACTTTTTGTAAATGCACATAGATTTATTTATTTAAAATGCATTTCAGTCACTGAGGTGGACAAAAAGAGGCCCTAACTTATCAGATTAATGTGCCAGCAACATTTTTAAACATTCTTAATCAGGTTGCCACATCCTCTCTACTCACGCAAACACAGAAGCATAATTTAGCAAGTATAAAAAGACTACATGTTTGGCACTAACTTTGTTGTGTTAACTGAAATGATCACTTAGTGTTACATTGTAGAGGCATTGTGTATAATGGGTTTTGTGAACGCCTATCTCTTTACAGGCTGAAAAGTGGCAGGCTTGAAGCAATTAAGCTGTAACTTCATGCTGCTCTTAAATTTATTCAGTAGCTCCTCCAAGAGCCTGAGAAAGAGAGAAAATGTATTGGGAGAGTTATTATACAGGCCATCACATCAGATTTTTATGAGTCAACGAACATCAATTTCTCTCAATACTGCTTTTTAGGTTTACCCAACAATTTAGTCAACATGTCTGTAAAGGTTCTCATTCATTGCAGAATCTCATGTTCATTAAATCATTATACCTGAACTTATTTATCCTTTTTGTTTAATATTTCACCACTCAACTAAGTGGAACATATTTGCTATCTACTGGATATACAGCTTAACACCACCCACCTTTTTTAATTTTAAAAGGATAGTTCATCCAAAATAAAACATTATTTACACCCCCTCAAGTTGTTCCAAACCCATATGGCTTTCTTTCTTCAGTGGAAAGGAAATTTTAGGCAGAATGATAAGGACTAACAGCCTCAGTCACCATTTAATTTAAAAGCATCTTTTTAAATGGTGACTGAGGCTGTTATTCTGCCTAACATTTAATTTTTGTGCTCCTTGTCATTTTTGGGGCAAACTATCCCTTAAAGTATAACAGTTCAGTGTTTCTGTGACTGAAACATCTGATGTAATTTACAATTTGAGTTTAAACTCACTTTTTGTCAGCGCCACTCTGCAGCTGTGGAAGAGCTTCTATCGCCTGCTTAAAACTAGTGCTGAGAAATAAAAGATGCAGATATCAGAGAACATCAAACAATCACATAGACACAAATTATAATACTAACACTCTTTTCTGTCCTCATTTTCTATAATCTGCAAATGTAAGCTAGTGACCATTGTATTGCGACAAGGGCTGTCGATCAATTAAAATATTTAATCGAATTAAAAACATGATATGCCGATGAATTAATCAAATGAATTGCAAAAAATCCAATATATAAATATTTGCCTGGACATTCCCTTAAAAATCAATAACGTGTATATTTTAAATATTCTAATTTAGATCATTCAAAAGCATGACATTAAAATGCATTACATTATTGTGGCAGATGAGTAAAGCACTGATAAGACAATAGAAAAAGTGTCAACTAAAAAAGTTTAGAAGGCAATATTGTCTGAGATAAATTTATAATAAAAACTTGTCTAAGGATGTGTCAATGTACACAAGCCTCAGACGGATGCTTCTGGAGCATCTCACTTTTGTTGCATTACATCATAAATACAGCATTGCTGTGTCAAGTTGAATAGTTTGAAATGTAGAAAAACACATCTCGATCGATTCAATTGACAGACCTAATTATGACATGAATGTTGAATGTGTGCAATTCTTACCGACTCTCTGATGTTAGGTAAGGCTCTAAGGCGTCTTGCAACGCACAGATTTCGAGACGTGCCTGCAGGAAGCAATATTCATGAGAAATATTATTGTGTGGATTTCAACACCTTAAGATCAATTGCAAAATGTCCTGGTAAGAATTTGTGTGAGGGGTGTCCTGTACCTGCAGAGCACCATTTTTACTGAAGGAGGACACACACTGCATCAGGCGACTCATTTCTTCAGCTACAGCCTCATTGATCTTTGCCAAAACACGAGGAACGAGCTCCTTGGACACCGTGAAAACCTGAAAGAACAATCAATAGATCAACAGAGTCATATCGAAGAAATAGAGAAGATTCAAGGCAGGTTTTGGAATAGAAAAGGGAGCCTTGAAGGCGCAAGTAGTATTCAAGATGAAACAGGGCCACTGTTAGATCAGATTACCCTGTCATCAGAGTTTGATTGTCACTGAAGGTTAGTGCATCTTACCTCAGCGTGCACAGAGATGATGCTGACCAAAGCCTCCTTCAAATAACTCCTCACACCTGAGTCAGAGAGAAAGAGAAGAGCTTAATATCCGTACATTTTAAGGATCATTAAAAGGTATGCGACAGAGACACCATTTTAAATACCTTGTTGCCAAGGATCAACTCATATCAGATACAATTTGAAAGTGTTAAAACTAACCTCTCCAAAAATTTAGTCACTCTATCATTTTTGCCATAAAAGTTCACTAGGCCTAAAACATTGTGAAAACTATAATTCTAAAAATACATATTTGTTAAAGACAACTATTACTCTCGTGTTTACGTTTTCTCTCTTCAGAAATTTTTTTTTCTGTTTGCAGCTAAGTATACAAACTTGCTAGGTGTGGCTTGGTTAATGAATATTAATTACATTGAGACATTGGTCCTAATTTATTTGCTGAATAGCAGACATTGATAAAGGAGCACAAGGATGGGATTATAGTTTACTGCCTGCACATTCATACACTTTATTGCAAAAGCAATTGCTTGACTTTAAACTAAGATATTTTGGAAAAATCACCTACATCAAACTTTAAGCCTAGTACTGTTTTTTGTGGTTAACACTTTTTATTGATTCACAAAATTGACAAGAAAAGCAAAACATATATTCACAGAATAAACATTTAACACCCCCATTACTCCTCCCAATCCCCAACCCCACCCTGACCCTCAACAAATATCCCTGAGGTCACACATATATACAAAAAAAAAACCTCCTTTGGCTGTCAGCTTAGCTTCAGATTTAGACCAATTAACTCCTGGGTTTACACCTAAATTTATTTGATAGGAAATGGGGCAGCTTTATGGGCTTCTTGGAGTGCTCTCGGGGAGGGGCAGTGGAGAGAGAAGTATAGTTTTAAATGCATGTTTTATATATATATAGATATATATATATATATATATATATATATATATATATATATATATATATATATACATATATATATACACACACACAGTATCTCACAAAAGTGAGTACACCACTCACATTTTTGTAAATATTTGATTATATCTTTTCATGTGACAACACTGAAGAAATGACACTTTGCTACAATGTAAAGTAGTGAGTGTACAGCTTGTATAACAGTGTAAATTTGCTGTCCCCTCGAAATAATTCAACACACAGCCATTAATGTTTAAACCTCTGGCAACAAAAGTGAGTACACCCCTAAGTAAAAATGTCCAAATTGGGCCCAAAGTGTCAATATTTTGTGGCCACCATTATTTTCCAGCACTGCTTTAACCCTCTTGGGCATGGAGTTAACCAGAGCTTCACGGGATGCCACTGGAGTCCTCTTCCACTCCTCCATGATGACATCACAGAGCTGGTGGATGTTAGAGACCTTGTGCTCCTCCACCTTCCGTTTGAGGATACCCCACAGATGCTCAATAGGGTTTAGGTCTGGAGACATGCTTGGCCAGTCCATCACCTTCACCCTCAGCTTCTTTAGCAAGCCAGTGGTCGTCTTGGAGGTGATTTGGGGTCGTTATCATGCTGGAATACTGCCCTGCAGCCCAGTCTCTGAAGGGAGGGGATCATGCTCTGCTTCAATATGTCACTGTACATGTTGGCATTCATGGTTCCCTCAATGAACTGTAGCTCCCCAGTGCCGGCAGCACTCATGCAGCCCCAGACCATGGCACTCCCACCACCATGCTTGACTGTAGGCAAGACACACTTGTCTTTGTACTCCTCACCTGGTTTCTGCCAAACACGCTTGACACCATCTGAACCAAATAAGTTTATCTTGGTCTCATCAGACCACAGGACATGGTTCCAGTAATCCATGTCCTTAGTCTGCTTGTCTTCAGCTAACTGTTTGCGGGTTTTCTTGTGCATCATCTTTAGAAGAGGCTTCCTTCTGGGACGACAGCCATGCAGACCAATTTGATGCAGTGTGCGGCGTATGGTCTGAGCACTGACAGGCTGACCACCTCCCCTTCAACCTCTGCAGCAATGCTGGCAGCACTCATACGTCTATTTCCCAAAGACAACCTCTGGATATGACGCTGAGCACGTGCACTCAACTTCTTTGGTCGACCATGGCGAGGCCTGATCTGAGTGGAACCTGTATGGTTAAACCGCTGTATGGTCTTGGCCACCGTGCTGCAGCTCAGTGTCAGGGTCTTGGCAATCTTCTTATAGCCTAGGCCATCTTTATGTAGAGCAACAATTCTTTTTTTTAGATCCTCAGAGAGTTCTTTACCATGATGTGCCATGTTGAACTTCCAGCGACCAGTATGAGGGAGTGTGAGAGCAATGACCCCAAATTTAACACACCTGCTCCCCATTCACACCTGAGACCTTGTAACACTAACGAGTCACATGACACCGGGGAGGGAAAATGGCTAACTGGGCCCAATTTGGACATTTTTACTTAGGGGTGTACTCACTTCTGTTGCAAGTGGTTTAGACATTAATGGCTGTGTGTTGAGTTATTTTGAGGGGACAGCAAATGTACACTGTTATACAAGCTGTACACTCACTACTTTACATTGTAGCAAAGTGTCATTTCTTCAGTGTTGTCACATGAAAAGATATAATCAAATATTTACAAAAATGTGAGGGGTGTACTCACTTTTGTGAGATACTATATATATATATATCCCTGGAAAATCATCCCCTCTTTCTTATCACGGCTGCTAATTGTTCCAGGGCAAGCAGAACAATAATGGAAAAGAGGGCCCCTATCCAGAGTAAAATAATTTGAAATTAATCCATTTGATTGTACCGCCGCTACCAGGTGTCTATAAAGTAATTTAATCCATTCTCGATTACATTTCCAAAATCTTAAAAAGATAATCCCATTCTACCATATCAAACGCCTTTTCGACGTCAAGTGAGATGGCAGCGACCAGAGTCTGCTCATTCACCACTGACCTAGAAGAGCTACAACCCCGATTAAAGCCCACCCATGTATGAGATGTCATAACTTTACTTAATCGGTTACAATTGTTTTTTGACAATAACATCTAGCTGGATTAGGGAAATTGGGCGGTAACTCTTACACTAGCTTGGATCTTTGTACTTTTTAAGAATCAGACTAATCCGGGCTTGTGTCATGTTTGGCAGAAGCTTTCTATTCTTTAATGATTCCGTTTGAACTTCTTACAAAAGTGGAGCCAGTTCTATAGCATAAGATCTAAAAAAGTTGCAAAGCCGTCTGGCCCCAGGCCTTAATTACATTGCCAAGCTCGTCCAAGGTTGTCTCAGAATCAATAGACTTTTTTTGCTCAGACATCAGTTTAGGAAGTTATAATGGAAGTTTTATAATCAGTAGACGAAGACATGGAACTATAGAGATCAAGATAGAATTCTTTAAAATTATTAATATCCATGGCTGAGGTATATATTTCACCACCAGCAGATTTCATAAAGCATGTAACACCCACATTTTTAGTCACTTTAGTCATCAAAATAGCATGCACTGCCTAGTTAAGCAATAACATGACTTATTAGAAAGTAATTAAAGAATACTTATTGATTAACTATAAAATGATGAACTGTTTTAACTGTAAAAAGATATTTTCACTTTTGTCATACTATGCACTCTATGGCATAATTAAGTCAAAGAGATAGATGATATGGAAACAATAATTTTTCATGTCCATTGAGGTGTTGGTGTATTTTGGAGCTAAACAAGATGATCATTCTAACTGGTTTATACTAATTATTCATATTGGGATCGAAATATGAGCAGTAGTGAAGACGAGTCGTTTTCAGCAGAAAAGTCTGAGATGTATGAACTGTTCTTGCAAATACACAAATGATTCACAAAACCAATGGATTTTAGTCAAATATGCACCACACAGGCTCGCTCACTCACTCACACTCTCTCACTCTCTCTCTCTCTCTCTCTCTCTATAAGTACACACACACACACAACCATGACTGAAACTGTGACATGTTACATAAAGACAACGAGGGGAGACTGAAACTGTAGAATCAAGGCAAGTACTAGTCTTCCTCTAATAGTACTGTCTTTATGGTGATGTTTTTCCAACATTCAAGAGGGCGATGCATTCTAGAAATTCTCACTATATTTTCTGCATTTCGCCAGATAACATGATTCAGGTGTGTGATACCTGTAGGTGGTACACAGTCCTTCCAGTCAAAGTAACCAGCATAGATGCCCGGCTCCAGAGAGCCGACAATAGGGTCCGATTTCTTCTCGATGTACGTCTCAAACAGATGTTCGTCCAGCTGTCTCACTGCCTCTATGCTCACCTGAAAGAAAAAAACAACACGTGTTCAGTCTAATCACAAGAATGTATATTAATTTAGGAATCCATTAACATCAGACCTGTATAATCATACACTCCTTGCAGAATGAGTAGAGTTCACTCATGTATGTCCACCATTCTGATAGTAAAAAAAAAAAAAAAAGTCCTCAAAAACCAAAATGGAAATCACCATCTCAAAAGGGGAACGATGAACATATCTATTTAACATATATAACACCAAAGAGGGACATGTGTCCAGACAAATGAGTGACAAACCTCTCTGAGAATTGGCCTGAACATTATTGCAAACTATAAACAATTTTAAAGGGATAGTTCACCCAAAAATGACAATTCTCTCATTATTTTCACACCCGCAAGCCATCTCAATGTGTATGACTTTCTTCATAAATTTTTTCTGCAGAACACAAACCAAGATTTTTGGAAGAATATTTCAGTTCTGTAGGTCCACACAATGAAGTGAACTTTGAAGCTCCAAAAAGCACATAAAAGCAGCATAAAATTAATCCATATGAGATCCAGTTTTTCAATCCATGTCTTCTGAAGCGATCCGATGTCATTGGATGAGAACAGAAAAAAAACGGAACTCCTTTTTCACAAAACATCAGCATCCTCCTTGGAAATCATGATTTCAAGCTTGATTACACTTCCTAGTGCCATCTAGCACTCTGCACATGCATCAAGTGCTAGGAAGTGTAAACAAGCCAGAAATCATAATAGTGCCTTGAGACTGCAATGGCAAGATGTACAGTGAAAAAGTAGTTATATTTTTGTCTGTTTATCACCCAAAACCAATTAGATCGCTTCAGAAGACATTGATTATCAGACCACTGGAATCTAATGGATTACTTTTATGTAGGGCTGGGCGATATGGCAAAAAATATTATCACGATATTCTTTTTCATATCATTCCATATCAATATGTATCACGATATTCAATCACTTTTGCACATTGCTCATAATGAAGGTATATATATATATATATATATATACACACACAGTGGATATAAAAAGTCTACACACCCCTGTTAAAATGCCAGGTTCTTGTGATGTAAAAGAATGATAAGAATGTGAAAAGATGATAAAATCATGTCAGAACTTTATTTACCTTTAATGTGACCTATAACGTGAACAATTCAATTGAAAAACAAACTGAAATCTTTGAGGAAAAAAATAAAAATAAAATCACAATAACCTGGTTGCATAAGTGTGCATACCCTTAAACTAATACTTTGTTGAAGCACCTTTTGATTTTATTACAGCACTGTCTTTTTGGGTAAGAGTCTATTAGCATGGGACATCTTGACGTGGCAATATTTGACCACTCTTCTTTGCAAAAGCGCTCCAAATCTGTCAGATTGCGAGGACATCTCCTGTGCACAGCCCTCTTCAGGTCACCCCACAGATGTTCAATTGGATTCAGGTCTGGGCTCTGGCTGGGCCATGCCAAAACGTTAATCTTCTTCTAGTGAAGCCATACTTTTGTGGATTTGGATGTGTGCTTTGGGTCGTTGTCGTGCTGAAAGGTGAACTTCATCTTCAGCTTTCTAACGGACGCCTGAAGGTTTTGTGCCAAAATTGCCTGGTATTTGTAACTTTTCATAATTCCCTACACCCTGACAAAGTACCCCGGTTCCAGCTGAAGAAAAACAGCCCCAAAGCATGATGCTGCCATCACCATGCTTCACTGTGGGTATGGTGTTCTTTGGGTGATGTGCATTGTTGTTTTTGCGCCAAACATACCTTTTGGAATTATGGCCAAAAAGTTCAACCTTGGTTTCATCAGACCATAACCCATTTTCCCACATGCTTTTGGGAGAGATGTTTGTTTTTGCAAACTTCAGCCGGGCTTGGATGTTTTTCTTTGTAAGAAAAGGCTTCCGACTTGCCACCCTACCCCATAGCCCATTCATATGAAGAATACAGGAGATTGTTCACATGTAGCATACAGCCAGTACTTGCCAGAAATTCCTGCAGTTCCTTTAATGTTGCTGTAGGCCTCTTGGAAGCCTCCCTGACCAGTTTTCTTCTCGTCTTTTCATACATTTTGGAGGGACGTCCAGTTCTTGGTAATGTCTCTGTTGTGCCATATTTTCTCCACTTGATGATGACTGTCTTCACTGTGTTCCATGGTATATCTAACACTTTGGAAATTCTTTTGTACTCTTCTCCTGACTGATATCTTTCAACAATGAGATCCCTCTGATGCTTTGGAAGCTCTCTGCAGAAAATAGATTTTGCTCTGAGAAGCAACTAAGAAAATGTCAGGAAAATCCTACTAGAACAGCTGAACTTTATTTGTGATTAATCAGAGTCACTTTAAATGATGGCAGGTGTGTAATGACTTCTATCAAACACAATAGTTTGAATGTGATTGGTTAATTCTGAACACAGCCACATCCCCAGTTATAAGAGGGTGTGCACACTTATGCAACCAGTTTATTGTAAGTTTTTTAATAAAAATTTTCCCCCACGAATATTTAGGGCCCAAGCACAAAGTGCGTAGGACCCTATTGTTTTCGTTAGGATTATTATTATTATTATTATTATTTTTTTTACGACTATTGGGGCACTTTTGGGGCTCTTAACGTGCTCAAAAACTCTTGAAACTTTGCACACGGTTCAGAACCCGCGGCTGTCAGGGCCGGGCTGAAGCTGGTACCGGGCGTGGCAGGGGCTCGACAGCGCCCCCTGGAACAGGGTCCGAAAACTTGGTCTATAACTCAAACACGCTTGCATGTAATAATATGAAACTTCGATGCACGTATAGATCTCATCGTTTCATATATCCTTCATACTTTTACTTTTTACCCCAGGCCAACAGCAAACCGTCTATTTAGGGTTGTTTGAAAACGCACGCAATGGAATTTGGAATACTCCTCCCAGAGAATTCCACCAATCGCCACCAAACTCGGTCAGCATGATGTCAAGACATTGAGCATGAAAAATTGCCGGCAGATTTTTGATATCTCGAACGGTTTGGCCGTGGCGAGGAAACGAAATGATGGCGTAAAAGAGAAACAGGAAGTGTGTTATAACTTCTGCATACATTAATTGATCTCCATGAAACCGCAGCGTGAGCGTGGAAAGCTCGCATGGATGTGACTATTGTCAGTCAAAGTTATAGCGCCACCAACTGGCAGAAGGAAGTGTGTCACTTTCAAAATGCTTTGAAATCACCCACTTATTTTTACCCGATTTACTTAAAACTTTAGGTGTATAATGTAAACACACGGCAGATGTAGACATGTGAAAGGATTATTGATATCTTCGATACTGTAGCCGCGACAGCGCTTCAAAGTTGAATATTCTTTTTGATGCTTTTGAGACTCTTAGCATACTTGAAATTGCATGAAACTCGACAGACACATCACATTTATTAGCCAGTACACATGTGCAAAGTTTCAGAAACGGGCGTGGTGCAGGGGCTCAGTAGCGCCACCTTTTGACAAAAGTGGGGGGGTTGCTTTACACTTTGACCCACAGTCACAAAACTCAAGATTTTTATTGTTCTCATCGAGCCGGACAACTTTCTAATTTACAGTCATTAGCTCAGACCAACAGAAAGTCAGATATTTTGGTTTGAATGTGGATGATTTGGAGAATTTTCTCTGTCTCTCTCACTGACCCTACGTCTCTCTGTGTCTGGGGGGAGGGGGGTGATTTGGCTGTTGAATGAGAATGCTTTTATTTTTGTTTTTCAAGGTTTTGGGGCCCTTAACGTGCTCGAAAACTCTTGAAACTTTGCACACGGGTCGGAACCCGCGGCCATCAGGGCCGGGCCGAAGATGGTACCCGGGCGTGGCAGGGGGGCTCGACAGCGCCCCCTGGAATGGGATTCGAACACTTGTCCGTATATCAAACATGCTTGCATGTAATGATATGAAACTCGGTACACTTGTAGATCTCGTCGGGCCGAACAACTTTCGTGCTCTAAGTTTTACGCCAGCCCAACAGGAAGTCGTCTATTATGGGTTGTTTGGAAACACGTGCTCTGGAAATATATATTTTCCTCCTAGAGA
The DNA here is from genome assembly GCF_025860055.1 of Xyrauchen texanus. NCBI lineage: Eukaryota > Metazoa > Chordata > Actinopteri > Cypriniformes > Catostomidae > Xyrauchen > Xyrauchen texanus. The sequence goes on along the minus strand of NC_068303.1, from coordinate 19,634,609 downwards.
ATGAATCAATCGCCACCAAACTCGGTCGGCATGAAGTCAAGACATTGAGGATGCTACATTCGGACGGATTTTTGATATCTCGAACGGTTTGGCCGTGGCGAGGAAATTGATTTAGGACTAAAAATGGACACATAAAGTGTGTTATAACTTAGTTAGTTCTATCTACAGTTACAAAACTCGGCGTGTATATTGTTCTCGTCAAGCCGAACAACTTTCTAATTTACAGTCATTAGCTCCGACCAACAGAAAGTCAGATATTGTGGTTTGAATGTGGATTTCTTAAAATTTTTCTCTTTCTGAGTGACCCCTCCTCCTCCCTTTCTGTGTTTTTTCTCTCAGTGTCTCTCTGTCTGACAGACAGAATGGGCCTGCCAAATTTTTTTTTGTGTGTGTGTGTGTGAGGAGGGGGGGGGGTTCTCTGTTGGGTTTAGATTTTAAATTCTGGGACTTTTGGGGCCCTTAACATGCTCGAAAACTCTTGAAACTTTGCACACAGGTCAGAACCCGCGGCCATCAGGGCCGGGCTGAATCTGGTACCCGGGCGTGGCAGGGGGCTCGACAGCGACACCTGGAATGGGATTCAAACACTTGTCCATATATCAAACATGCTTGCATGTAATAATATGAAACTTCGGAACACTTCTAGATCTCGTCGGGCCGAACAACTTTCTAATTTACAGTCATTAGCTCAGACCAACAGAAAGTCAGATATTTTGGTTTGAATGTGGAACACATTTCAAATTAACTTTGAAGCTCCAAAAGCACATCAAAAGTAACATAAAAGAAGGGAGTGTGTTATAACTTCTGCATACATTAACTGATCTCGATGAAACTTCAGCAGTGTGTTTTGCGGGAAGAGGCCGGTCGCATGGATGTGACTACTGTGAGTCAAAGTTATAGCGCCACCAACTGGCAGAAGGAAGTGTGTCACTTTCAAAATGCTTTGAAATCACCCTCTTATGTCTCAAGTGAACAAACAGACCAACAGAAAATCAGATATTTTGGTTTGAATGTGGAACACATTTCAAATTAACTTTGAAGCTCCAAAAGCACATCAAAAGTAACATAAAAGAAGGGAGTGTGTTATAACTTCTGCATACATTAACTGATCTCGATGAAACTTCAGCAGTGTGTTTTGCGGGAAGAGGCCGGTCGCATGGATGTGACTACTGTGAGTCAAAGTTATAGCGCCACCAACTGGCAGAAGGGAGTGTGTCACTTTCAAAATGCTTTTAAATCACCCTCTTATGTCTCAAGTGAACAAACAGACCAACAGAAAGTCAGATATTTTGGTTTGAATGTGGAACACATTGCAAATGAACTTTGAAGCTCCAAAAAGCACATAAAGGCAGCATAAAAGCAAGGAAGTGTGTTATAACTTCTGCATACATTAACTGATCTCGATGAAACTTCAGCAGTGTGTCACATGGATATGACTATTGTGAGACAAAGTTATAGCGCCACCAACTGGCAGAAGGGAGTGTGTCACTTTCAAAATGCTTTTAAATCACCCTCTTATGTCTCAAGTGAACAAACAGACCAACAGAAAGTCAAATATTTTGGTTTGAATGTGGAACACATTGCAAATGAACTTTGAAGCTCCAAAAAGCACATAAAGGCAGCATAAAAGCAAGGAAGTGTGTTATAACTTCTGCATACATTAACTGATCTCGATGAAACTTCAGCAGTGCGTAAATTATAATTACATTAATAAACCTGAACAGACACCTCCGGATAAATACTGGCCTTCTGGATTAACACGTTTAAGTGCTGCAAAAGATATTGACCTATGACATCAAAAATTATTCTACATTTGAATTACCTCATAGATGTGACTATTGTGGTTCACGGTCCTAGGCACTGTCCCTGTCTCAAATGGCACACTTCATATGAATTTTCAGTCTTGTGTACTTATTTCGTGTGTCCATTAACTCCATGAGACCGTAGGGTGTCTCATTTTTCATTTTAGGTATCGGAAGGGTGCTCACACATACTTTGTGGTTGATATGTGCCCTCCATGCGAACTTTTGCAGAGCCCACGCTGATGCGAGCTCTACAGCACACGTCTTCTCGACGGTCAAAGCGAGGTTACGTTATTGCCCATCGTGCACAGCGACCCTAAAGGCACGGGGGTGGCGGTGCCACCGGCTTGGGCCCGCCATCGCTGCTCGCAGCTATATTTCAGTTTGTTTTCCAATTGAATTGTTCACATTATAGGTCACATTAAAAGTGGAAAAATTTCTGACATGATTTATCTTTGTCTCATCCTTTTACATCACAAAAACCTGGCATTTTAACAGGGGTGTGTTTTTCTTTTCTTTTTCCTTTCATATATCTTTACATACAGATATCCAAGTATGGAGGTATAGAAGCCATTGTGATACTGTATGGGGATTCAGGGGTATCTCCAGAGAGAAACCTTTGAAAATGTAAAAGTCTGAATGGACCACTTTTCTATTTTCATTAAAGTGAGAAAGACTAGGCTACAAACTAGTAACTGTTTTGTCTTTCATTATTGTCTGAATAATTTCACAAAATTAGAACAGAAATCTATTTGTTTATTATTAAAGGCTTGGAACATGCTGATTAATAAAACTAAATTTAGAAAGAAAAAACACTATGGTCTAAAGGCGCTCTGGAAACACGCACCTCATGTTTACTCACATGTGGGGAAAAGAGGAAGCAGGTGCGGACCGGGACAAGGCATCAGTGAAGTTTAAGTGCTAGAGTAAAATATTCAAGAATACAGCGCAGAAAGATCAGATATGATGTAACCGGTATGGTTCTGTTACGATGCTCACTAGAGACGATGAGAGGGCGTAACCGTCGTCATGATATCTTGCAGTCAAAATGGAATCGATCTGCAGGGGCAATAGCAACTTCAAACAGTCTGAGGCCGCATTTCCACTGACGCATAAGAAACCCACACAAAGCTACTCCAAACGCTAGGGAAACGCTTGCCCCGCGCTGCTGTCAATTTTACAATCCACCTCGCGAGCTTGACGCTCAGCTTCTATAGGAAGGAATTGAAAGCGCTCGCTCACATTCACTTATCACGCGCCAGTGGAAACATACGATAAGAAAGCCAAACTGCTAGCATTTTTAGCAACACGCATGTCTAGATGTAGAACACAGGCTAAATATCTAAAATTACTCAAAAGCTTATCGTCGATATCGTGGAGTTTTTTTATTGTGATAAATATTGATATTGTTTTATCGCCCAGCCCTACTTTTATGCTGCCTTTATGTGCTTTTTAGAGCTTTAAAGTTCTGGTCACCATTCACTTGCAATGTATGGACCAACACAGCTGAAATATTCTTCTAAAAAATATTTTTTTGTGTTCTGCAGAAGAAAGAAAGTCATAGACATCTGGGATGGCATGAGAAGGTGTAAATGATGAGAGAATTTGTATTTTTTAGGTGAACTACACCTTTAACTAGAATGTTTATACTTTAACTATGTTTATGTTCTTGCCCTAAACTCACAGTGCTACGGTATAGTGTTGTAAGTTTTGTTATTCATTTGCTAAGATGTTCAGAGTGTTTTTATAATGTTTTGCTAGAAGGTTGCTAGGGTATTCTGGGAGGTAGCTAGGGTGTTGCTTACCGGTGGTCCAAGTCAAAAGAGGTCATCCCCAAGTCTCAGTGGTACACTCATCCCTAGATATGGCTCGGATCCTTCCTTCAATGCAAGTCTTTAAAATTTTTTAGGCCTATTTTATTGTCTGCCAGGCACAAATCTAAGGTTCAATTGCTTAAAAAATATATACTACACCTCTCCTCAACAAGCCACACAAACGAATGCATCATTCATGTCTGCATAAACAGTGCGGGATGAGTTAAGTGGCAAAATTGAGTGCTATGTATTATGGGTTAGTTCAAATCCCTTACCCTAAATATGAGCAATACTAACAGCAATGCTTGCTTAATTAGTCATTGCATGTACTTAAGCATCATACTCAAGCATCACTTTGGAATATACTAGAAATACTATGATGCACGATCACCACTTGCCATTCTTTAATATGAATTTACAAGATAATGTCACTTTGTGATTATGCACAAAGGTTATCCAAGGAGTAATTAAGTTCTTCTTCAGAGTTAGATATGTTAGATTAGATATCCCTGAAAGGTGCTATAATAATTCTCATTTCACAAGAACTACGTAATGCTCATGATGACTAGAAGTGTGAACTAATGTCAAAATCTGTTACAATGTCATGTTATATTTATCTAAATTAACCATTTCCTTAAAGCTCAACACACAGACTCACTAATTCACTATGATCTGCACCAATAACCATCTGCATTTACTGGAAAGGCCAACCATAACATTTAGTAAGGTCTTTCAACCTCTCCACTTCAGGGTGCAAAAGCCACCTCAAGTGAGTGTGCTCTACTTCAACTGTGAAAAACCCCAGAGCTTCTCCTCAATTTGTGTGAGTCATTCTCACATCAATAAAACAAAACAAAAATGACCACACATGGAAACACACCTGTTATCACTAAGAAAAGTGAAAAGGAAACTGTAGACTGGAGTAAACAGGAAAAGGGAAGTGTGTACGTGTTTGTACCCTGATGATCTTCTCTGCTGTGGTGAAGCCATTCTTCTCCAGGTGTTCAGCCAGGTTTAGGAATGTGTGTCTCTCCAGGTACTGACAGTTACTGAGGATGATGAGGAGACGCTGCTCCTGGATGTGTCAAAACACAAGTTTATGTAGGTACAAAGAACTAGAGCTGTCAATCGCAAAAAATGTTTTTTTTTTTTTAAAGCAAATTAATTACATGATGTGTTGAATAGCTGGAATAGTGGCTTTAGAAGTCAATACACTGTTTGTTTTATTTCCACATCAATGAATATCACAGTGCATCAATAGCCTACAGTTCACAGTAGGGGTGGTAAAAAAAACTATTTTTTTTATGTATTGCGATCTTTATTTGAACGATCTCGATATTGATTCTTAAATCCCAAGATCGATCTTTTACTCAATGCACAACCCTCCATTACAATGAGAGGAAATCAATCACATTTGCCAACTTTCCAACCAATGTGCTATGTGGCTAAAATGTAGATATTTGACAACCGGATGGTAAATGTTTACATTTCATTCACCAATGATTGTGTAGTTCTCTCATTACAGAAATGCTGTTTTTTTTAAAGCGACAGACACGATTTTAGAACGTTTTCAACAAATCAATGTAAATACTAAAAATTATGCAATTAAACAATAAACATGTAACAAAAATAATATCTTATTTATTGAATGTAGACATGGTTGTAAATTGGTTGTAAATGATCAAAATTATGAAAAATAATTATATAAAATATAATTAGTAAAATTAATATAATTAGTAAAATTAATATTTTCGTAATGTACCTAGTTAGAAGGTCCTCTGTATAATTAACATAATTAGCTGGGAGATAATTTATTTCATATGTAAGTAAAAGGGACATTATAATTAAAATAAACGCATATGAATCGATATCAACTCAGACTCGAATCGAGAGCTTATGAATCGGGATTGAATCGAATCAGGAAACTGTGTCAATACTCAGCCCTAGTTCACAGCAATCCATTTTGCAATGTAAATTGTTAATCTGTCTAAGATTGACAAAGGCTCCGTTTCCACCTAGTATTAAGATGCGGTTCAGGTGATCCAATCATATGTGGTCAGCCCAAAATACAGGTCTAAACGGGGTTTGTGATAGGATAACAGAAACCACAAACAAATGTGGTCAAAAAGGCATATCCACATTGCATTTAACATGGAAACGCCAATCCGTCCCGAATGTGTCCTGCTGCCGATACAAACATAAAAAGCAGATACTACACAATCATGAGAGCTTCGTGGATCTTCTTTAGTGTTTGATATCAACACATATGGCAAGCACCTGATACTCCTTTAATACAGGTAATGCACTAAAATAATGGATAATTCTGCTTGACATGTTGCATTTGTGCCTACACCGCATCTGGGAGAAAGAGTGCGCCATTTTTTTTGCGCACTTTCTTTGTCTTTTCTGACTTGGTTGTGCTTTAATATCATGCAGTAACACATTGACTGATGCATGTCGTCATGAAACAGAGACCCTCCCCTCCAAATCCGAACACAAGTGATAACAGGAGACATATTTAAACGACCAGGCGTAAACATTGATGTGCCTCACCTGACCACAAGTGATCGGATCACCTGAGACGCATCGTAATAGTAGGTGGAAAAGGGGCATAAGATGCAATAAGAAGCAATTCACAGAGCGAGTAGTCCCATTTCGTCTGCACTACCTTTTTATTGTTAGTCTATGTACACACCCAGACTTATACACATTTAAACTTTAAAAAACGTGTCTCAAGACCCTAGTGTAATATTTCATTCAGTTGCACTCCATCCAGCTGTATCCTCTGCTGACTGCCTCCAACTGTAAGCTTACATTGCTCCAATGGCAGGAACATTTCTTATTATGGAATTTACATACAGGCATTTGGCATGATTAATAGTGTTAATTTCATAAAGTATCATTTTTATTTTATATAATTACTCTAAACTAACACATATAACTGACAGACCTAAAAAGAATACATATAATTTAAACTAATCTGAAAGGGTGGGAGGAGTATTTACAGTATCTCACAAAAGTGAGGACACCACTCACATTTTTGTAAATATTTGATTATATCTTTTCATGTGACAACACTGAAGAAATGACACTTTGCAACAATGTAAAGTAGTGAGTGTACAGCTTGTATAACAGTGTAAATTTGCTGTCCCCTCGAAATAAATCAACACACAGCCATTAATGTTTAAACCTCTGGCAACAAAAGTGAGTACACTCCTAAGTGAAAATGTCCAAATTGGGCCCAAAGTGTCAATATTTTGTGGCCACCATTATTTTCCAGCACTGCTTTAACCCTCTTGGGCATGGAGTTCACCAGAGCTTCACAGGTTGCCACTGGAGTCCTCTTCTACTCCTCCATGATGACATCACAGAGCTGGTGGATGTTAGAGACCTTGTGCTCCTCCACCTTCCGTTTGAGGGTTTAGGTCTGGAGACATGCTTGGCCAGTCCATCACCTTCACCCTCAGCTTCTTTAGCAAGGCAGTGGTCGTCTTGGAGGTGTGTTTGGGGTCGTCATCATGCTGGAATACTGCCCTGCAGCCCAGTCTCTGAAGGCAGGGTATCATGCTCTGCTTCAGCATGTCACTGTACATGTTGGCATTCATGGTTCCCTCAATGAACTGTAGCTCCCCAGTGCCGGCAGCACTCATGCAGCCCCAGACCATGACACTCCCACCACCATGCTTGACTGTAGGCAAGACACACTTGTCTTTGTACTCCTCACCTGGTTTCTGCCAAACACGCTTGACACCATCTGAACCAAATATGTTTATCTTGGTCTCATCAGACCACAGGACATGGTTCCAGTAATCCATGTCCTTAGTCTGCTTGTCTTCAGCTAACTGTTTGCAGGCTTTCTTGTGCATCATCTTTAGAAGGGGCTTCCTTCTGGGACGACAGCCATGCAGACCAATTTGATGCAGTGTGCTGCGTGACAGGCTGACCCCCCACCCCTTCAACCTCTGCAGCAATGCTGGCAGCACACATACGTCTATTTCCAAAGACAACCTCTAGATAGATATGATGCTGAGCACATGCACTCAACTTTGGTCGACCATGGCGAGGCCTGTTCTGATTGGAACCAGTGTCAGGGTCTTGGCAATCTTCATATAGCCTAGGCCATCTTTATGTAGAGCAACAATTCTTTTTTTTTAGATCCTCAGAGAGTTCTTTGCCATGAGATGCCATGTTGAACTTCCAGTGACCAGTATGAGGGAGTGTGAGAGCGATGACACCAAATTTAACACACCTGCTCCCCATTCACACCTGAGACCTTGTAACACTAACAAGTCACATGACACCGGGGAGGGAAATTGGCTAATTGGGCCCAATTTGGACATTGTCACTTAGGGGTGTACTCACTTTTGTTGCCAGAGGTTTAGACATTAATGGCTGTGTGTTGAATTATTTTGAGGGGACAGCAAATTTACACTGTTATACAAGCTGTACACTCACTACTTTACATTGTAGCAAAGTGTCATTTCTTCAGTGTTGTCACATGAAAAGATATAATCAAATATTTACAAAAATGTGAGTGGTGTCCTCACTTTTGTGAGATACTGTGTGTGAGGCAAAGATTATAGACATGATAAGGTATGTTTGTGCCTCTACTTGAAAACTACTGAACTATAAACCAGGCTTTGAGATAGAGAGAGTAAAACAGAGACTGCAAGAGAGACAGAGGGGAAACCTGAAGCTCTTCCATTGCAGGCTAGGGGAAACCCCATGTGAGCGCCTGCATTGTGCTGAAGAGAAATTTGTCTGTTTTTTACAACACATGACTCCTGCGTGTGAAGTTTGAATGTTTGCTATGTTGCAGATGGAAACAGTGACAAACACATCCATAACGGAAATAGAATGTTTTCTTAAGAAAAGGGTTCTTTAGAACTAATAAATCACAAATATATGCTCTAACAGTGTGACTTATTTGAGGTCACTGAATATTTTCAATCATCAAGGTGCTGTTTAGTTTTCATAATTTCAAACACAGAGCCTTGTTACCTGGTTTCTCTATCTCCATCTCATCAACTTTTCTTATCTCTTAGGTTTTTAGGTTTCAGTAAAACTGTGACACTTTGTGGTTCTAATACACATAAATTAAGTGCTATTTAGATTTTAGTCAGAATGTCTGACTAATCGTTTAAAATAAGTGAGGAACTGAACATCAGGGCAGTGTGAGGGCAGAATTTATCTCCACTCACTTCCTATTCTCCGTACTGAAATATCCTGTCGCATACATTGACATTCTCCTCTGCAGTTTACTGTACTGTGAATAAAATACCACGTATTTGGCTACATACTGTGATAACTGGCCCACACATACTGTGGTTTACTCATTTTTGTTTTATTGACAGTGAGAATGGACAATTGACATGAAGCAATGGCGAGAAGAGGGAAACGTACTTAGTACACGATGCGAGCAGGCTTCAAACCCACGTCTTTCATGCGAGCACAACAGCTTAATGTGCCAACTGCTAGGCCGCAACTATAATTCATTTTCATTGAAAATCTTACTTCAGCTTTAAAGTGTGTTACTGCTGTGAAGAGAGAGAGAGAGAGAGAGAGAGAGAGAGAGAGAGAGAGAGAGAGAGAAGAGATGGAACATAAAGGTGGAGATTGTGAGGAGAGGTGAAGAATGGCCTTACAGGTTTTGAACTAAAGTCTTCATTGATGCTTCTAAATAAATCAGGTGAAGCCAAATCCACCGACAAACTGAGAGACACAAATAAACATAAACACATAAATAAATATAAACACATTCATTCTAAACATTACATATACACAAATATTCATGTTTTGGCAAAAAACTTACTGAGAAGTGTCAATGTCTCCATCAGTCTTGGTGCTGAGCTGCTCCAGGAATTTAATAAAGACCTACAACAAGCAGAGATACAGTATTCAGCTCTACTACTCATTCATCAACAATTATACAGTGTTTACTATTTACACATCTCAAACATACAGTTGCAAGAAAAAGTATGTGAACCCATTAGAATTACCTACATTTAGTTGGCAAACCCAGCATGCAATTAATGAAACTAGATTGGAGATGTGGGTTAAAGCTACTTTGAATTATAAAAAGCACTCAAACATTTTGAGTTTGCTTTTCACAATAAGCATCTGCTATCGTGGACCATGCCTCACAAAAAAGAGATCTCAGAAGGCCTATGATCCAGAATTGAAGTGTTGCATAAAGCTGTAAAGAGTTACAAATTTATCTCGAAGAGCATAGATGTTCATTTGACCAAAGTTAGAAAACTGTCTATAAATGAAGTCGATTTAATACTGTGGCTACTCTCCCTAGAAGTGGCCATCCAGCTAAGATGACTCAAAAAAGGCACACCGCAGAATGCTCAATGAGGTAAAAAAGAACCTTGGAGTGACAGCTAAAGACTTGAAGGAATCATTGACACTCGTTAACATCTCTATTCATGAGTCTACTATACACAAAACATTAAACAGGCATGGTGTCCATGGCAGAACATCAAGAAGGAAGCTGCTGCTTTCCAACAAAAACATTCCTCAGTGCCTGATGTTTGCCAAAGACCACATTGACACTCCACAACGCTACTGGGAAAAAACATTTGTGGACTGATGAAACTAAGGCTGAATTGTGTAATGTCAGGGTGACTGTGCACTAGCTCAATCTCATTAGAAGTTGGGTGATGCAGCAGGGACATGGAAACATGGAAGTAAACATGGCTTCAAAAAATAAAAATCCACCTTTGGAGTGGCCCAGTCAGAGCCTGGAACTTAACCCAATAGAGATGCAGTGGAATGACCACAAGAGAGCCGTTCACACCAGGCATCCTCAGAATATGGTAGTGCTGAAACAGTTCTGTAAGGAAGAATGGTCCAAAATTCCTTCTGAATTTTGTGCAGGTCCAATCTGGAAATGCTTGGTTGAGGTTACTGCATACAAAGGAGGATTAAATCCAAGGGTTCACTTACTATGTCCACAGCACTGTGAATGTTCAATGGGATGTGTTCAGTAAAGACATGGAAGATTATAATTTTTTGTGTGTTGTGTTTGTCTATACTTGTGACTTTGATGACGATCACCAATTAAGGCAGAAAACCAACTAATTCCAAAGGGTTCAGATACTTTTTCTTGCCACTAGATAGATACATAAATGCCATTGCACAAACCTTCATGATAGCAACACACTGTTCACAAGCTTTGTCTTGAACGACATCCAGATTCAAGATCTGAGGACCAAAAGAGAGAAATTCATTTTCCTCTATATCTGCAGTGGAACAGTAGAGCTTAAGGGAATGTTGTATTTGTACAGTACATTGATCTCTCCAGGTTTACACTCCATAGGCTCCTTCAGAGACTGCAGCATCTTAGCCATGCACTGCTCAAACTGGGCTGGCTAAAACAAATACACAGTTTATTTTGAGCTTTTAAATCTAAAAGTTTGGTAAGAATTATACATTGAATTATAATGATCAAAATAAAAGCATAAAGGTTGTACCAGTGACGTGATTCCTTCATTGTCCACAACCCAGTCTTCCTTTTCTGCAAGTCTCTTCACATCTGAACATTAAAATTAATTTAATTAATTTTGGATCATCATTTACTCACACATATGCCATCCCAAATTATGAATTTCTTTCTTTTGCTGAACACAAACAAAGATTTTTAGAAACATATTTCCGCTCTGAGCATCTGCAGTGGCCAGAACTTTGAAGGTCTAGAAACCACATAAAGACAACATAAAAGTAATCCATACGACACCAGTGGTTAAATCAATATCTTCAGAAGTGATGTGATAGGTGTGTAGATAAATATTTATCGTATATCATAACAAAAACAAAAAAAACCTCACCCACCCTTTCCAGATGTCAACTAACTGGTGTTTGCTAATCTAGCCATGGTTATAGTCACTAGAGCTGTGTTGATAAAACCCTAAAAATAATATCTCTAAAACAATTAAAGTGCACTTAAGGATTTGCTGAGCAGTTTATAATTGAACTTGAATGCAGGTCCATTCAGTTATAAGCTCTAAAGCACCCCCTGCTGTCTGTCATCTGGAGCAACAAAACACTGGTGATGATAGGCTAGGCCATTTTGCCATTTTGACCTTATCAGCAATGACCGATAACCTTGTCAGCTTGGCTGACTAACGGAAGGGTTACTGCCTTTGTGTCAGTTTCAAATTATACTGACAGAACTATCAATATTTAGTTTCCATCCAAGTTGCAAATATAATTTATGTGAAAAACCATATTATCACAAAAAAAATGTGCGAATAAAGTCACGTGTTCAAAAGCATGAAATCGTCACTTCCGGAGAAATTAGCCCCAGTGAGTGTTTTTAAAAAAATTTTTTTAAAGGGGACCTATTATGCAAAATTCACTTTTAAATGGTGCTTGAACATAAATGTGCGTTGGCAGTGTGTGTACACCCTATAATGATAAAAATCCACCCAGTCCTTTTTTTTAATCCCCATTAATCATAAGCACTGTCTCAAAGTGATGTCACTTTGTACAGGCCCTGCCCACGACTGTTGAAGGACACTGCCGACTGACATGTTTGTTTGTGTGTGTTGTTTCATTATAGCACATAGAGAATGTTGTAACAGTATTTGTATGTGTTTTGCTTATCTGAAAAAAACTCTACAACAAATAAAAAAATTTATCAAATAACCAATCTTAAACTTCCTGGTTCATTCTCAAAGTCTTTCACTCATCAGTGTCTGACTCTGGTTCAAACATATAGGGCTAAACACCATTTTTGCTGTCAGACATATTGCTTATGATGTCTAGTTATCTGAAGCAGAGATTTCAATAAGGGGCGGGGAGCACCAGCTCATTTGCATTTAAAGTTACACATAAAAACAGCTTGTTTTTATTCCCACCCAAAAAAAATATTTTCAACATGGTATAATAAATAATCTGTAGGGTATTTTAAGCTGAAACTTCACAGACACATTCTACAGACACCAAAGGTTTAAATGACATCTTCTGAAAAGAGGCATAATAGCTGCCCTTTAAATAAAATACTGGAGTTTTAGAGCACAAAGAAAAAAACACTATAAAGAACTTTGTCCAAAGAATTTCTAGCAAGTCAGTCCACTGGTGGCCATCTTTGGAACATTTTCAGGAGGTTATGACTGACAGGTGATGTGCCTAAAAGGTGACTGGCTTTTTTACCTGTAAGTCGGCACTTCCTTTCAACATCTGTTCCAATTGATAATTGCTAAATAATCTCTGATTTGTCTCATGTTTGGGAGCTATACCGTGCGGATCTATAAGATATTTTTCAAAAGTGTCAATAAACCTCTTCCGTAAAGTTCAAGCTTGTTTTTGACTTATTTGCTCTGCAAACTCTTTGCAGGCTTTGGATTTTCTAGACACCATTTCAGGATGATCAGAGCAACATTTCAGGAGCGATGATTAGTCAGCTGATTATTCCAGTAATTAAAAATGTATCCACATCAATCAAGTGTACATATTTTTTATGCACATTATGGAGATTTATTTGCATCTTAGTGATTCAATCCAGCCGTTTTTATGCAATATCCATAAATGCGCATAAAAAAATGTTGATGGAAACAAAGCTAATGGTTTAAAAATATATATATAATTCTCAGTGAATTTTCAGTAAATAACAGTAGAATGAGCATTCTTTTAATTTTAGCTGCACTAAATTTGCTGCACTAAAATTGTATTGTGTACTGTATTTTGGCTTGTATAGGCCGTTGGACACCCAGCTCTCTAGATATCCAGCTAAAGCTCAGTGTATGTATAGTCTTACCCTCTTCGGTGTGCTGTAGTGTGTTCAGAAGGCAGTGTACACGCAGGTCCTGCAGTAAATCATGAGTCACCTGCAGCAGGTCATTAGGAATCTCCAGAGCAGACAGAGCCTCATGACTCAACCTGAGAGATCATCAATTACCAAGTGAGCATTACATGCAAGTGAAAATAAACACAAGAATAGGATAGTCAAAAGTCATTCCTACATCCCTACTTCAAACACACACACACACACACACACACACACACACACACACACACACAGACACACACACACACACACGTACCTGACAGTGTGGATGACCTGTGTGAGCCAGGCTCCGCTAAGTGGGGTTTTGGTGTCCCATCCACCATACTGCCGCAGCTCCAAATCATTAAGAGAGGAGGGTAAAAGCGCCCCTCGAATCAATTGCACCAAACGACGGGTCACTTCCTCAATCATGCCCTAAGCACATTTTCCAGTGGAATATTCTGTTAGTAGTCCACTTTCTTCAGCCTACACACTCACACACAGATGTGTCTCAAATCATAGGGCACTGCTTACCTAGACAGCATAGGGCAGGGCAATTCAATTTGTAATTTTCAGTGGTATGCATGAGGTTGTCAATTGGCTGTTTACACCGAACGAGTTTTGTGTCTGTTCACATTGTTTTTCAATTGTTTTCCCATGTAAACTTGTGCTAGACAGACGTTGCGCTAAGTCTATACGTTTTTACAGTGTCTTGTGCAGGAGAAAAGGTTTCTCATGATAAACAAATTTGAGATTTTGAATAAACAAATATTATAGACCTACTATAACATGATATCTGAAAGAGGCTACATGTTAAAAAAAATATTCTGGCTGGGCCCGCATGCACCAAATATGTTTTCCATTTGACCCACTTGTCGATGAGGTTGAATAGCCCTGTTGTAAAGTTTGAAATGTTCAAAGTTGAGAAACTGAAAACACTGAAAATGTGGCTGTATCTCAAAACCTAGTTTTCAGCAATCTCCAGACTATGATTACAAAAGCATTCTAGATGCTTTACTAACTTTAAAGTCATTCTGTCTTTGCCGGGCATTCTTCTTTAACTTCTCCACCTGACCAGACTTCTCTCCGGTCTGTCAAAGAAAACATCAAAAAGAGTCTGAGTGTATGCATGTGTGCAAGAAAAAACTGATTGCACTGACTTTGTTTTTACCCATATTATGATATCTGCATTCAAACTTTAAACATCTAATTTCGTACTTTGCTGAAGTATATCTCTGTGTATATCTACCTCACTGAAGAGACTGCCATTAACGTAGGAGATCCAGAGTTTCCAGAAGTTTGGCAGCTGGCTGATGACCACATCCGAGAGCTTCTCTACAAACCTCACTTGTTGAGGACTCTTATAATGCCAGGCTGAGAAAATACACATGACATAAACGTTACAAAGACAGCAGCACTTTTTTTATGAACTCTACGAGTTCCCAACTCATCTATGCAAATGTACGATGCAGGTTTCAAGTGTCAAGTATTATTTCTGCCTACAGGAAGTAAGAAAAACACAACTAATGAGAATATATGTGATTTTTAAAATATGGCTATGTAAAGCTAGATACTGGACCACTTAGATTTAAATGTGAGTGGGACAACCCAGTGCAACATAACAAAAATAGAAACCGAGCTAAATGTCTTGATGCACAAAACTATTGATAATTTCAAATCACATTTTGGGAAAGTTATAAAAAAGATGGGAATCTAAATCAGTTGAGTGACATATTCAAAGCCATAGTGTGAATATCCAACCTAATATTTCTAAATAGCAAGAGTTTAAAAAAATACAACCATGTCATAATTATTCAACCCACATTTCATGTAGCCGTTTCTTAAATATGTAAGGCTACATGAGATCGCTCTACAATGGCACTTATTTCAGTTTTAAAATGTACGTTTAGCGTTGCAAGCAAAAATGTATTTAAATGCAAAATATTATATTAAAAATAAGATGTCACAAAAGCTAACAGAGGAGATTATTTAATTACACAAGAAAGGCCATGCACCTCAACTATGGCTAAAAGTACATTTCCAAGGCACTTCAATTTCCAATAGACAAAGTTGGCAGCACCATTCATATATTTTTTAAATATGGTAAAACAGCAACCTTCTTGGGTGTGGAAGAAAGCAAAATTTCACCAAGGGAAATGTTGACTTTAATATTCATGAAGGAGATTGGAAAGACCTGTGGAGTCCTGGAAGAAGGTTTTATGGACATATAACACTAAACTGAGAATTTGTTTTAGACCCATGGGTCAGCAGTATGCCTGGAGTAAGAAAGGCAAGGTGATGCAAACAACAACACCATCCCCACGGTCAAGCATGGAGGTGGGTCAGTCCTGTTATGGGGGTGATTCGCGACTGCAGGAAATGGCTATCCTGACTATGTGACTGATGCCATGGATTCTTTGAGGTATCAGGCCATTTTGTGCCAAAAATGTGATGCCTTCAGTGTGTAAATTGAAGCTCGGAGACCTTATACCAAGGATACATCCAAGTTGTCCAAAATGTGTTTCAAGGATGGGTTATGGAATGTTCTTGAATGGCCCTTTCAGTCCATTATTAAAATCCCATTGAAAATCTTTGTTGGGATTTCAATGAAGCAGTGGCAGCACAGAAACCAAAGAATGTCAATGAGCTGGAAGCTTTTGCTCATGAGAAATGTTTAAAGATTCCAATAGAGAGGTGTCCGAAGCCTGAGAACTCACATGAAACATTTATTTGATGTTATTAAGGGTAAAAGATGCTCCACAAATGATTGACTTTGGGGGTTGAATATTTTTTACATGACATTTGTGGAGAGAATTAGTTATTTTTCATTTAAATATTTGGGTAAACTCTTTGTTCTCAAAATCACACAAATGAGTATTAAAAATTTTTTACTGAGGTTTTAGTTGATGTGCTTTAATTCAAATCACCAGAACGTATTGCTGGTCAGGGGTTGAAAAATGGTGATTACAACTGTGTATATATCAGCCGCGGCTCGTGCATTTTAAGTATAGGCCTTCAGTGCGATTCATGTCATCAAGAAAACAGTTTCACAATGAATAAGACACCATATGCATATCATACATTACGTCGCAGCCAACTAATAATAACAATTAACATTTTAAAAACATGTCCATGCGTGAAAGCCAGTAGCAAGGAGGTCTAATACCAAGAAAAAGCTCTCCAATAATATTTGAGATTAAAATTTTGCTTGCAATAAATTTTGCTTTGTCAGGGCACACGGTTATTTTTCAAAACTTGATCTGCCATTGAATGCTCAAGTAGCCTAATTTACACTTTGAAAACACCTGATGTTGCTATAACAATGCAAAAATCACTTACCAATTTGGTTGAAGCGAAAATCAGCCCTCCTTTCCCATTTAATTAATCAACTACATGATCATGCAGAACATCTCATGTTTTTAAATCCATAAGGATCACTTTAAGGAACGGCAATAACAGCAGTGATGACAGCCGACTCGTCAGCATTTTGCGCACTTCGCTTTCAAAAGACATACATCACTTACAGCAATTCCTGTAATGTAAAGATAGATAAATGTTGTACAAATGTTCTCCTTTCGTTATTGAACTCACAGTCATCTTTAGATGTCTGGAAGCTGCCTCCTCTCTTCACTGGAGCTGAGAGGTTGATTCTGTTCAGAGCCGAGGAGCGATCCAGTTCTAACCCTACACCACCCACTTGGACAGACAGAATGAATGAATGTTTCTATTCATACTTCAGTTGGTACAGCATTTAACCATGAATGATTGTGCACGCACGCACAAATATATATATATATATATATTCTGAAAGTTTAGATTAGTAGTCATAAAGCAAAAGCTTTTATCCAAAGAGATTATAGGTTAATCACCCTGGAGCAACCTGTGGTTAAGTGGTTTGCTCAAGGGCAAGATACCTCATGGATCATCCCTTGCAAGGTTTAAACCAGATGAAGTGGCAAACATCAGGTTGTACATCCTCTCTGACAGTAGAGGGCATTAAAGGTCTTTCTGGCCATGCATTACTTTTACTGAGCCCTGATTAAGTTGTTTATATAGTCTGAAACACTCAATATGTAGTGTCCATATGTCATGTTTCCCTAACTCTTACCCTTTCACACACCCACACACACCATTCAACTGCATGGACATTTGCTCTTTTTCTTAAAAAAAAAAAAAAAAGGACTGCTGGTGTTGATCCAGGTGTCCAATCGTCCTCTGTGTTTATCTATGCGCTTCTCTCTTCTTGTATTCCCCCATGTCTCTCTCTCCCCCACTCTACTACAAATTCCCCTCTCTCAGCTCTGTCACACTATAGAGCTCTGTGGACTTCCTGTTCCCTATAGGGTCAAGACCAGACCACACACAAGCTGCTCTATTTCTAAACACACAAGGCAGAACACACACACACTGGTTTCACTCTTGTGAGCAGTAGAGGTAATTAGAAAACCACCAATTTATATCTTTCCATCAAATAGTGGATGCATGACTATGTGTGTGTACCTTTCTGCTCTTTGATAAAATCCTCTTTACAGTTTTGCATCAACTGTAAGATCCACTTTTGTTGTGCGACTATACACTGCCACGCCGGGTCACCAGGAGCATGTAGATCTGACAGATACCTGAACAAAAAGAGTGAATCATTAGATTATCATGAGACAGTGTTGTACATAACTGCCTTTTTCAAGTACAGCCCAACAAACACCTGATATAGCGCTTCTGATCATGTAGAGTGGACGGCGTCTCCAGTAGTTTATCCAGCAGCAATTTCTTCAGCGCATTAATCCGAGTCTCCACCTCTGAGTATACTACAAACATAAACAAAAACACATACATTCACACAAACTTGTTTTCATATCATTGTGGGGACTCTCCATACATTCATTCCATGCATTTTATGGATTTTAAACAGATCTAACGATAATTTCGATCCCCTAACCCTACCCTTAGTCCTAACCCTTAAAAAAAACTTTTCATTTTTACATTTTCAAAAAAACATAGTTAAGTATAAGCCATTTCCCTCATGGGGACCACTGACTGGGCCTCACAAGGTAGGTGATCTTAGGTTTTACTTTCAATCTGGGGAAATTTGGTCCCCAAAATGTATTATAAACATGTACACACATTTCTACAGGTTGATGCTACCATCTATGAGGCTGCATGACATATTGACATGTCTCAGCTATTATCTTTATCTTATTGAATCAGTCTTTAGTAAAGTTCACACTGGAGATCAGAAGAGATTATGCACCTTTCTTAAACACTGGAACTTCTGTGTTCTCAAACAGCGATTTGGCTTTCTCATAATCATTGATCACCACATCATAATCCCCCTGGAGGAGGAGGAAAACAACCAACCAAACAAACAAACACACACACACACACACACACACACACACACACACGTTTCACATTCAGAGATCTCTTTTATACTGTATATTTCAGTGTTAAGTGTAGGTGAGAGAGTTTCACTGTATTCTAAATCTAAAGTTTGTCCCAACCAGCTGCTACAGCGGCATGGAATAAATTATACAACATTTTGTTAGTAGTTTTGTTGAAAACACATTGGACCAAAAATCCGCTCCTCATGTACTGTATATTACACATCAAACATGGACAAGGTAAAACTGATTGTTGAAGTTGGGAAACATCCGATTTTTATATGAAAATCCCTCAAGTTCCACAAAGCTAACCATAAAAATTATGCAGTCTGGAGGAGCATCACTACTCTGACAGGTTGTGATTTTGTTACACTATCCGTTTTTCCACCATCCATTCGGTGTGAGCCAGGGCTAACAACAGGTCTGCTGGGGCCAATAGTCTCGGACCTGGAGCCATAAGAACAAAATCGATCAGCATTCCCACCATCGGTCCAACAGCTCTGAAGTGTTGCCCTAAAACCCTCACTTTATTAAACCTTCGCAAAGCTCCGCTCCCCTTCATAAGGCTCGCTCGCTCTGACAAGCTCTACAGAGCTCCCCATAGGAATGATTGGGAGATTGCCGTGAACTGAGTTTTCATAAACAAACGTATAATATTATTACATGGGCTGGAAGGAAGTGTGACATTGTAAAGCATATTGATCTGATGATTTTTGTAACATAAATTGTTTTATTACACAGTAATTTGATTGAAAACTGTGCAGACTGGGAGTCAGAATCAAGGCAAATGATTATCACAGTCACTTGAAAAGACAAAAGCATAACTTAATAGTCATACACATTCACTCTGATACTGTGAACTCTTTATTTACTATCACTTTTACTAAGACCTGAATCAATACATAAATTAATTAATGTTAAGTTATTAGCTTTAATTTACCTTAGAGCAAATGTCCTTGCTGATGTTATACATGTTCAAATAAGAATTAGGAATACACACTTTAATCCATAGTATGCTATTCTCAGTATTTATTTCAAGATTTTTTTTTAAGAAATAAAAAACTGTGTGTATCCTCTCAAGGTACCTCGTGTCACTATTACAAGTGACCAATTGACAACCTTTTTTTTATTTATTTTTTTATTTTGGATCATTTTGAAAAATCCGGCTTAAAAGTACTTAAACACACATTACTCCAATAGACTCTCATTGAAAAAAGGCAAACGCTTGTCAGAGAAATGGCGGTGGGGCAACAGTTGCTAAGACAGGATTGGTAAGACACGCTTTTAAGGCGGCAAGTGGCAATATGCCATCCTGGTGCCACACACACCCCGCCCGTTTCACAAGCAAGAGGGAAAATCAAGCTGAGGTATCAGACTCTGGAGACTAGCTAGCCCTCGCAATGTTTTTAAAACTGATATCACAAACTAATTGGGAATGAGTATCTTGGTGCTGAAACCTCTGACCTTACACAGTGAAACTCTGCCTTTGACACTGACCCTGCCTCAATCACCAGTTAGCCTTCTTTGGCCCAAGGGCAATCAGCAGGCCAAAGGCTATTGGCCTGAGTAAGCACGAGGAGGCACAATGAAGCCCTGTAAGTTACAGTGGGAACGCAACTGGCTCAGGCACACACTAGTACGCCCTCATTTGGACTGATAGTGGAACAGACAAACTGCTGTATGGTGTTAAAGAGAAAGAGAGCAAATGTGTATGTGTGTGTTTCTATTTATGGGGGATACCACCTTCTGTATGTTGCGTTCAATGTTGAGTGGCAGGTTAAAAAGAAATTTGAATCTCTGGAGGACATTGAGTGCATTGCGTGTAGAGTCGGCCTTGTCCTTTCTGCCCAACACTTCCTGAAACAGGGTGTCAGCAGATTCACTCGCTCCTGAAAGACAGAAAATGGAAAGAGATGAGAAAATGGTGTAGAGGAAATGAATGAATAAGACAGCAGCTGGTGATGAAAAAAAAAAGTTTAATCCTCCTCGCTCGGTTTCAAATAAATTCAAGATTTCTTGGCCTCCCTCTTCTTGGGTGGTCAGAGCTATTCTTGATTCCCTTGGTCAGAATTAATAAGAACCAGCCCCCTGACCACTATAAAAGTCTAACCAGTCTGTGTAGACAGCTTTATATTGCACATCTCTACAGGCTCTGTGTGCATTTGAATGAGTCAAAGGCAATAAGTTGCTCTGGTAAGAACATAGATGAAAATGTTCATATAAAGACAGACAGTGAGGAGGAAGGGGAGGGGTTGGCAATGAAAGCTTGTCAGTGTCTGACTGGTTTATTTGTGTGCCCCGCAGGAAATGAGCATGTTTATTGACCTATGCGTAACATGAGAATTGACATGGAGATATGACTGGGATATGAGTGGTCTACTACACTTTCAGATGCACTCAAGGAAACACACCAAGGTCTGCATGAAATGTGTGGCTTTGATGGTCTACAAAGAATGCACGTGTAGCTTTGAACCTAAATGTAACTGTTTTGTGCAATTGACTCATTGCTTTGCCATGTGAGATTCTGAGCATTTGTTTGGGTTTAATGTCTTACTGTTGAGGACGTTCTCTAGTCGCTGGGTCATAGAACCCTCCACCTTCTCAGAGCCATCTGATTCAAGCTTCTGATGGATAGCTGGACAGAAAAAGAGGCAGAGAGAAATATAATTCCAGTTAAAAGCGTTATCAGACAGAACGAGTTTGATTGTGTTTATATGGTTGCATGTGTGTTCAAGGCTTTGTTCACACTGACAACCCAAATCCAATGCATTTACAACTCAAATCTTGGCAGTTTTTTTGTAGTCTGAACAGCAAGAAACACATGAAATCAGATGTGTACAAAACCAATCCAAGCCACATTTGTACAACCCGATTTTTGGAAATATATTCAACAACACACATAATGTTTAGTAAAAAAAAGCTATAAAAAAAATCCCAATAAAAACAATTTTAATACAGTAATGCCTCCTCTGTCTTTTATGTTTCTTTATGTGCCTCATGAGTTTAGCACCATGGCATGATGCACTGTTTTTGCCATTTCCATAATGACAGTTTGACAGTAGAAGACAGTTAACATCATGCTGACCCGAATATCATTATAATAGCAAGCTATGTTCTAGATATATATTTTGACTACACTGTCTGAACAAACATATAAGATTGCATTACTTACAAAATTCAGAAGAAAGATTTAAAAAAAAAAAATGAATTGCATGGAGTGTAAACTAAAGAGATGACATTTTTTCCTTATCTTTGCTGTGGATCACCATCTTAATTCTAAAATTAACTTTCTCCCAAAAAACCTAAGTGAAGCTTATTTTCTCTTTCCACATCTGGATTGCTGAGACTTCTGTACACAATGACGTCAGGGCTAACCTCCGGCCCCCTGGGTCCCGGAATGCTGTGTGGTACGTTTCCTCTGTCCATGTAGAATGTTTTGACTTTTGCCTGGTAAGTTTTGGGAGTCTTCTCTGGGAATCAGTTCAGCTTCTGTTTGCTGCTCTCTCGTTTCCTCTCAGCACAATGACAACCTTATTACAACCTAATCTAAACATTATCACAACCACGCCTTGTTATCCTTCCCCATGCTTGTCAATCACACACAAAGACAGCGCTAAGAATAGTTCTTCTGATTGACTCAAGAAGAGTGACCCTAGACGGCTCCAAAACACACACACAAAGCGGAAAATATCGTCTCTGCTTCCTGGCACTGACCTGTGGTGTCACGTACACCTGTAGACACTAAAATTTGAAGTAATAACACTTGAATAAAAGGACAGTCTGCTTTATTCTGTTAAATGGCAGATCTAGTATTCAGACTTACTTTTTGAGCTTTACTTTTGACACACAAACACCCATGCACTGGTGGAGACATGTTTTACAGACAATGGATTGACAGGAAAGAATAGAAACAAAAACATGAAATCAGAAATGGTCCTCTATACTTTCCAAATACGTTGGGCAGGATTCATCTGTGCACATAATTCAACAATATTTTACAATCAAAACAAATCTAATGCTGCCTATTCTCAAGTTTGGAAGCGATGACTGAGACAGTATTTAAGTGATTTTGGTCAAAATAAAAGGGATGTGCTGGAACTTCTCATTTCTTTCTCTCTTTTTCCCCTACCAACAAACAAAAACACAGGGAACTGATCCAAATCTTGATGAATACAATCCAGTTTGTCCAACCCTCCATTATTTCCCACAGAATATTCTGTTTCCACTCAATGTCAAATGCATCACAACAAAAAGGTCATGTGTGTTTACATGTACCTGCAAGAGCATCCTGAGCCTCAAAGAAAGTGCTGAGTCCTCCTTTTACGTAGGCCAGACTGCCCTCGTTCTTCTTATTAGCCTGTTTCTTAAGATTCCCAACAGCTACACGCAGCTGCTCAAAACTATACCAGCAACAAAAACAACATAGCATGACACACATGAATGGATGGATGGATCAATGGATGGATGAGAGTGCAAACCTGGTTGAAGAATGGTTCTCAATGAGATACCAGGTGGCAGAGAAATTTTCACTGGTGAAGTCTCCACTCATACCAGGAAACATGATCTCGATGTCCTTCTGAGGAACCTTCCCTCTAAAGAAGAGAGGATATTGTTACACACAGAACTGACTAAACATACACTTTTTACAGTTTGTTTTTAAACGCAGTATTACAAAAACCTGCGGCTTGATAACAAACCACCCACAATCACATTAACAAGGTGAAATGCAATATTTAAATTAAGTCATTCCCCTTCTTTCAGACCAAATACGCCTTCTTTCTATTCAAATTAGGCTCATTATAGATTGTGCCTTATACCCAAAATTCAGAACTATTTGGCATTAAGGCATTAACATTGCGCATTAGACATACAAAGCACAATTAGTGGTTACTTTACAAAACTGAAATGCAGATACCGCCATGAAAAAGTCCACAGATCATAGGCCATATGCTCTACCACACTAAAGACCATAGAGAAAAACCAGACAGAGAACAAACCAGATCATAAGAGAATGAGCATTACATAAGCCATCCCATTCACTCTTCGTATTTTAAAGGACAAAAGGCAATAACAGTCATTGCAAATTTTAGTTTTTGTGATGTGGTAGAGAATAAACTGATGAGATGCATATGGCCACTCAAATATGCATCCACTTCCTAATTTGATCTCTCAAAATATATAGATATAAATGGGCTAGCAGTGCTGGAGGATGTCAGGGAGAGGAAGAGTTTCACTTCCTATGCAAGGAAATGGTGCACCAATGACATCACATAGGTAGAACACACACGCATGCACGCACCCATGCATGCATGCGCACACACACAATGGGCTGTTTCTACTTAGTGCTGGACCTCCATTCTTATAAACAAAGCAGTCCACTTCTATAAACACTGAGAAGTGTTTTTGGAGTAAAAAGTGTGTGAGTGTAATAATGTTGCAGAATGGTCTATGTGAGCGTGTTTCTATCAGACTGTCAGAAATGGAATACAGGTGGCGTGACATGAAATGCTGTTGGAAAGTTGACATGTCCTGCAGTGTGCAACAAGGCATTTAAAAATGGTTAAAACTTAAATGAAATGTTGACCAGTTACAAGACCTAACATATAATCTTTCCTTTATAAATTCATATTTTAATAGTGACTAACAAAAAGTACCAAATTACAGTAAGCTTATTGTTGGATTTGTAATGTCCCATTTTATGTGTGGATATGTGCTTAGTTGTTGGTGTAAATTAGATTTAATTGCACCTGTTATAGGCCCATATTAATCACTTTTGAATAGGCTATTTTTTTTTTTAAGTTCATAAGGGAACAAAACGAACTCAGTTGTGAATATGTCTGTGTTTCTGTACTTGTCTATGTCGATGCCCAGAGGATTGGCTGGCCTCAGTGAGAGAGGAGAGATTCCTTTGTTCCGATCTGTCCTCATGTCATAGTAATTTAACTCATCTACCCAGACCGCAGACTGATCTAGAATGCCTAAACACACAAAAACAGACACACTCACTGGTTAAGCGCTTATTCAAATACATTTGTGTCTTCAAAGAGCATATGCATATATTTAAAAAGATAGTGTGCAATCAATCAAATCCTGAGTTTGTCCTAAACAAACATTGAGTATATATGAGATTGAAGGTGCTGTGAAAGTGTCTCACCGATCCTCTCGGGTTTGAGCAGTTTGAAGGAGACCGTGGATGTTCCAAGGCCTCCACTTCTGGTGGTAACAACAATCTCACCCTTGTCATCTTTAGCAGGACCCACTCGACACACAATCTTGCTGGCAGACATCCATTCAGCCTTCAGCAGACAGTTATGACCACAGATAGACAGACCTGGCAGAGAGGGAGACAGAGATGGAGAAAGACAAAGAGGAAAGGACAAGACAGGGATATGATCAAATGGTTTATTTTTGCTGGAATAGTTGAAAGAAAACTTTTTCAACATTTGGATCACACTGATTCTGACAAAGAGC